>NC_134782.1:63363553-63393553 GCF_046742065.1 Oratosquilla oratoria | reverse complement strand
CATCATACATACTGTCAACAATCAGTGCATGTCCTTGTTGGCACTGATTGTATATTACTTTAATGATATCGTTGTTATGTCCAAAGTCCGCATTTGTGATTGTTCTGAGGCAGCAAGGTGCATGTTCAACGTCTGAGTAATATATTTCATAGATAGTACAAGTGTCATTGATACAATGTATGTGAAGCCAAGTATTTTTGTCTGTGTGAGAGATCGTATGAGGTATAGTTATGTGCTTCGGTTGTCCCTAAACAGAAGTGTGACAGTGAACTTAGCTGTTGCTACCTTCAGTCTGTTCGTGACTGTCTACTTCCCTAGTTTGTAAATGTATGTTTTTAGTCGAGCAATCAATAACTACTTCGAGTCTATGGTGTATGAATGTGAGTATGATATTATCGTATGATCCACCTAGAAAGCTTCGCGTTGGCGTGCAGTGACATGCCGAATGTCTTGTGTTTAAGAAGTAGCCATGGGATGGCGTCAAACGCTTTACTTAACCCATTCAACTCCGATGACAAGATGTCTTGTCATTTTGTCAAATAAAACAAAAAATCATAAAACACCAAAATGTTTGATCAAACACCAGAAAAATATGACGTCAGTCCTCGCACGAAGCGAGGACTGACGTCATATTTTTCTGGTGTTTGATCAAACATTTTGGTGTTTTATGATTTTTTGTTTTATTTGACTAAATGACAAAGAATCTTGTCATCGGAGTTTAATGGGTTAAATCTACTAAAGTGAGTCATGTGCATTTGTGATGACTGAATCCAACCAATACGTGTTGCGTGAGGTTGATGATTAGAGTTATAATGAAGTGATGGAATAAAAAAAACCGTGGTGTATGTAAAAATGGAATATATAGTTAGTTAGTGAAGGTTTATTCAACAATATAAAATACAATCTAGACATACATACATCCATTTTTATTTTTATTTTTTTATTTTTTTATTTTTTTTTTATACAAAATTAGTAGTTGAAAAGGGAGAGCGTGAAGCAGAGCTTATGGGGAGTTGCTCTCCCTTTAAGGAAGAAAAATATTTGTATTTATTTATTTTTGTTACATGTTAGTATGATACATACATACACATCTACACACATATATACACATATATACATATATACACACATACATACATACACATATATACACACACACACACACACACACAATGAACTGGTGATGACAAAAAGATCCATCTTTATCGTCTAGTTGCTGTGCAGGGTATTGTATTCGTTCTGTGGGATATTGTACCTGTTTGTGTTGGGTTTGAGAAGTATCACGATTTGTGCAGAATGAGCAGAGCTGTAGTTGATAATGTTTGAAAATGCCATGAGTCTTTGGTTTCTAAATGTTTGAGGTGTTTGATTTCTTGCCTGGATTCATAGGACGTGAATGTTTGATTTGTTATGATTTTGTGCATACATACATGCTTGTTTGGTAGATGTAAGTGTACAGTGGATATATGCCCCAGCGAAAATATTTGTTTGCGTCTGAAAATGCGACGGACGGTACGAGTATGCTGGGCTGGTATGTCATTGATTTTAGCGTTGAATTTTTTTTTCAGGATGGAATGTTTGTGTTCAATGTTATTGACAATGGAACATAGTTGGACTACTTTGTTTTTGAAAATCGATAGTGCTCACGTAATTTTTTTCGTCTATTTTTCTTGTTTATGATAATGCTGAGCTTTTTGTATCCTGCCTTTGGTGTTCTGCGTGTGTGGTGTGGAACTGTCATGTCTGAGTTTTTTTTTTGTGATGAGACAGACTAGTTCTCGTGTGTAATTGGGATCATAATGTTTTATGATCCCTTCTGGCATGTATTCTTTTGGCGGAGTAGACAGCTGTTATCTTCAAACAGTGTATTATTTGTCTGTGTCATATGACGGTGTTGAATATTCCAGTTGCTATGTTGAATGCGGTAAACTCTACGTATTCCGTGTTATCTGTCTTTGTTATACTTGATGAACGTTTGCTTTGGATCTGCGCGTAATGTTGTGGTAATAACGATGGGTAGATGATCTGGCAGTAGGCCCGATACAATCGTCCATGTGGTGCCGAATAGTTTTATCGAATGTTATGGTCCGGTAGGCAAACTGTCCCAAGGCACATTCCCTGGTAGGCAAACTGTTCGGTAGGCAAACTGTCCGTAGGCACATTGCCCGGTAGGTAAACTGTCCGTAGCCACATTGCCCGGTAGGCAAACTGTCCGTAGTACATTACCCGGTAGGTAAATTGTCCGTAGGCACATTGTCCGGTAGGCAAACTGTCTGTAGTACATTGCCCGGTAGGCAACCTGTCCGTGGGCACATTACTCGGTAGGTAAACTGTCCATAGGCACATTGTCCGGTAGGCAAACTCTCCGTAGTACATTGCTCGGTAGGTAAACTGTCCGTAGGCACATTGTCCGGTAGGCAAACTGTCCGTAGTACATTGCCCGGTAGGTAAACTGTCATTAGGCACATTGTCCAGTAGGCAAACTGTCTGTAGGCACATTGTCAGGTAGGCAAACTGTCCGTAGGCACATTGTCCGGTAGGCAAACTGTCCGTAGGCACATTGTCCGGTAGGCAAACTGTCCGTAGGCACATTGTCCGGTAGGCACATTGTCCGGTAGACAAACTGTCCGGTAGGCAAACTATTCGGTAGGCAAATTGTCCGTAGGCGAACTGTCTGGGTACCGAAATTTAGTGTGGTGTGAGTGGGTACTGATGAGAACGCAGAAGAATAGTGTATGGAAATAATGTTATCTGTGTGTAATATATGCATCTTCCTCGAGAGAGAATGAAGCACATCTCTGAAGTACTCCACTCCTCCTTTTGCATAATATCAAGGAAAAATAACGTGTTGGAATTGATGGTGACTGTTCACGAAGGGTCTAAATGTTGGTAACATTGAGTGACTGATTGCGTACAAAGATATTTCCATGCACCATGTACTGTTCTTTAAAAAGCTTCTCTGTAGGGATGAGTGCTTGATTCTGCTGTGTTGTATCAGAGGAATATTGCATGTCATTGTATATGTTTATCATGAGTGTGTCGCCCTGGGTACTAGGGCAGTCCAGTCGGATATTTGAGTAGTGTGAAGTAAATGATGTTTGGGTAGCCTGATGTGGTTTAATGTAATTTTTTTGCAAGAGGGCGATATTTGTATCATGCAAGTTTCAAATCCACGGCGGAGCACCCTTGGCTACCCCAGATACCCCTATTGTAGGGCCCCGATATTCAGTGCGGTCCCTTCCTGAGCTCAGCTTGGTAACTATGAGAACGCATTAATCTTAGCTACCTGACTTACGCTTGAGGAAGGACCTGATCAAGTATCAGAGACCTTCTGATGCCTTGGCGGTAGATACGGTTGTCTGACGTGTATGGTTTGAAACCCTGCAGACGGAATCATTGGTTGAATCTTTCTGTAAAATGTAACATTCTATTGACACTGCAAATAAAACGTAAAGGCCATGAAGGGTTAACATACACCTTACGCTATGCTCCGATTAATTGGCATAAAGAATTATTGTGCTCAAAAGGACATACCACATTATTCTTTCTGAAATTACGATGAATATTGCGTCGTTGTCTCAGGCAAATGCGAATGGAGAAAAATATACAAGTAAACTCAAAGTAGATGCGTTGCAGTAAATGAATATTTGTGGACAACTTGCTAAATTACAGACCTAGACTTATTCTAGCAGTCACTTTCTGAGACGTTTCTCTCCACTCCCTTCCAGTTTCTTTATTTCGTGTACAATCAAGGAACAAGACCAGTGTAGAGATGGTTCAGAAGCCTGAGCTACCTTGTAGGGTTTTGTCATGAACAAATGGGAGCTAATTTGGAAAGATGCTGTAATGATTATAATTTATTTTATATTATTTGTTTTTGTTTTGTTATCATTTGTCTGTCTGATTTTCATTTATTATTAGTTATATGTTAATTTATTATTATTTACTATTTACCTGTTTGTTTATTATTCAACTATACCTATGCATTTATTTATGTATTTTATTTGTTATTTACATTATTATAGTTTTTATTTATTATTATTACTATTTTTTTCGCATCCGACCTAGATATGGACCAAAAGGTCTCCTGTCGGCATGCTCCGCCTTTGTAATCCTTTGGAAAACGACAGCAGCCATGCAGAAACCCAAAATCTTGAACTTTCGTACTTGTTCAGATGTAAACAAAATACTCATATATTTTGGTGCTATGAAATGTGTGAGAGATTGGTACCTGCTATTAAACAAAGAAATGACTGGTCAAAAAGATAATAAAGATATTGCCCAAAATAATTGGTTAATTTATTTACAATCACTGACCATGAAAGCTGTAATATGTTATCTACAAGGACAATAAATTATGTCAGATAATAATCTACGAATATTATTTACGGATGTGTTAATGATTACGTTCTTGCTGAGTACAAGTATATTTCGTTGTTTTTAATGATCATCCAAATGTACCAGGGTCTGGGACTAAATGCTGGGCCTGTGATCAACAGCTATTACTAGGGGGACTGAAAGAGTGTACATCTTTCTTGCCCGTAATGAGACCAGAGCTTGTATTTCCAGCGTGGTAGCCTGATATACTTTTACGTTAGCAAGCTGTATATATAGCCTGCTAATGTAAAAGTATATCAGGCTACCACACTGGTATATATATATATATATATATATATATATATATATATATATATATATATATATATATGTGTGTGTGTGTGTGTGCGTGTCCTTTGTTATAAATAGATCTAGGGGGAAAATAAAAGAAAATGGCAAAAATACGTCCTTAAGTGAATAGAAAACGACAAACATGATAGTTTGGCATTCTTAATGCTGAATTCGATGTCGTCGACAGTGTCGTCGTCATGTCCTTATCACTCGAAATTCTATTCCCGAACCACCAAAAAACCTTTATGACACGTTGCGGGCACTGACATGTCTCCAAAAACGACCCCTTTCCGTTATGTATGCAAGAGTCACCGAAAAACGAGATTTCTCAGAAATATATTTCTTTTGGTATTGTACACACACACACACACACACACACACACACACACACACACACACACACACACACACACATATATATATATATATATATATATATATATATATATATATATATAAAGAAACCACTGGAAAAAGAAAAATATTGTCACCGAACGTTTTTGTCTATTAAAGATATCTTCAAGGGTATAAAGTAGAGATACAAAAAGTGGTATTATATACATAAGAAGAAAGGGATTCAGAAAGGTCCCATGTGAGCAAGCTCAGTACAAATTAAATTACAAATTATCACAAACAACCTTGTTAATGATAAAATTATCCAGTTTGTATAAACCCAAATTCAGATTCATATTATTTTTAAAATAACTTTTGATACAACAGGATTCAATAATGTTTTCATAATTTTGTTACAAGACGTAATTACTTTCTAGTTTTTCCAGTCAGAGTTAAGTTCATAGTCCTTTTGGTGAACAAACAGTTCACGTGACAATTGCCCCGTTGTAATGTTGTATTTGTGTTGACATTTTTTATTCTAACCTTTGCCTGTTTGGCCTATGTAAATATAATTACAATTTTTACATGGTATACTGTATACACAACCTTCCTTTTCTCTTGGTGAATTTTTAATCAACAAGCTCTTAACATTATTATTGTTTTTAAAAACCACCTGAATAATTTTTTTTTAAGTATTCTTGGAAGATCGATTAAATTATCATGGTAAGGATTTGTTAATATGTTCTTATGATTAAAATGTTTTACATAAGTATTAAGAAAGAAAAATCCTAGCTCTGTTTTGTGCCTTGTCAATCAGATATTTCGAATATTTTAAATTTACTCCAATCTCATAAATAAATTTAATTTCCATATCCAAACACTCAGGGGAACACATTCTAAAAATTTTCAAAAATATTTATGAAAAAACGGACAAGTTGATGTTTTGATGATGATAAGAGTAACAATGAATGTAAGAAAGGACATTGGTTGGCTTTCTATAAATTTCAAACTTAAAATATCTTTCACATCAGTTAATATTTACATAAAAAATGGTAATATAATATTTTCTTGTAACTCAACTGTGAGCTTGATGGACGGCACTAAATTATCTAATTCTAACAAAATTATCCAAACTTGATCAATAGGCCAAATATATAATGTCAACAAATCTATACCAACTGCGTTAGCAAGAAGAATGTTAGGTAATAACTCCCTTTCAAAACTAAAAACTCCATTTACAAATTGTTCAAAATTGGAGACAATTTCCCACGGCCACGCCAATTTTTTGAGTGTAGAAATTTCCATTAAATTCAAACTTAGAGTCTATTACACATGATTTAATTAAACTAATAGTAGTAAGGGCTGAGCCGACAGGACAATCCGAGAAGTTGCATCAACCCTTTATATGATTCCTTTACGCTGTTGCTAGTAATTTTCTACTACCCAGTCTTTCGATCCTCGATACAAAACAAATGACAAAGTCCCACATATGACCATGGTCCTCCTCACATCAACATAACCAGCGCTTTGAGACAGTACTAATGCTATTAAGAGTGGATAACTCGTTTCTCACATGACCTCTTTTGCCCATGTCGTGCACCTTCACCAAATATTTACACGGTCAAATGTCCGGTTGGTCAAATGTCCGCTTGGTCAAATGTCCGCCTATTCAAAAGCCCACTCGGTTCTATGTTCTCTCGGCAAAATGTTCGTTGACCATGCGTATGATCACGTTTACCATACCACATACCCATCTATAAAGTCCTGCTTTATAACAACCTTAAACAGCAATTTCATTATCACCAGATTTTAGATGCTAAATTACCAATACCTCTATCATCCCCTCCACACTTTCCCACAAATAAGTGGACTCCTTTCCAGATTAGAAATACTCCACTCGAACGAAGTGGCGGAAGCCAGGGGTGACCCTTCATTTACGAAGTACTAAGATGGTAGGGACGACGAATGGGTGTTAGATAGATGTGGATGGGTGTGGAGTGAATATATATTTTGACTCAACAACCCACTTATAAGAGTGGGTTGTGCCTTTTGTATATATATAAACGCTCTCTAACATTCAAATGCTTATATATATATAAAACTACACTCCTTCATAAGCTCATCCCAAATAACCAAAGTGACACATAATGTAAAATAACGTATAGTTACGGCGCAACATTGTTCATATGGTTAGAGGAGCTGATGAGAGCTGCTATTCTACTAGGAAAGTTGTGTAACCTTTTTCACATAACAGGTGAAATAGGACTCCGATCAAGAAAGTAATTGTGTAGTTAATTAGTGTTTGGTAATTAGGTGCATTCTTCAAATCAATAGGGATTTCATAAAAGCGAGACCTTCAGGATTAATGAAAGTTGTTATTCTCTTTGAGTTCGTATGTATGAAGATTGAATATTACCTCTTGACCGTGTCGAACTCATTAATCTGAGACCTGGGAAATGAATAAATTTTTGCCCCTTTTTTATTCTATTTTGTTATTATTATTATTTTCAAAGTCTACACGAAAGGTACGAAGATGTGGGGGAGGGGACCTCCTAGTGATTAAATGTTAAGGTAACACCTTATTCTAGAAAAGTTTATATTTATTGGTGTAGGCTTTCTTATTTGGTCGTGTCTTGACGGCAGGCAGATGTGTAAGATGAGTAGAAGCAGCAACGACTGCAACAGCACTGTAGGAGAGAGGCCAAACGGCAGAGTATGGGATCATATGTATTTCTGAAGAAGCCCTACTGGGCGAAACGTTAAATACATTAGATCCCATACTTTGCGTTTGCCCTCTCTCCTACAGATGTGTAAGATCTTGAGTCTAGTATTATTTCATGGTAGGTAAGCTCTGTCCTTTAGAATGCATCTACAGGCATATTAGGAAATCTGGTGAAAAGGTTTTCTATTTGCTGTTGTCACAAGTTCTCTAGATAGGTTAACTCCCATTAAAATTGTGTCTAAGGGAGTTTAAATGGCGGTCTAGTTCGATCCATTATTCTGATTCAATTACAACATAATCTAGATATTTCTCTTTTGACAAGATAGTATATGGGCCTTAATACCAAGCTAGCTGAGAATTTGCTGGAATAGAGAAATGTAATATATATGTGTGTGTATATATATATATATATATATATATATATATATATATATATATATATATATATATACATATATATCAAAGTGAGAAGAATGGAAGAATTACTTTTCTATAATAATTTCTCCTTATTTTACTTTGGGCGTGGTTCAAATTATTTCTGGCTTCTCAAACTTTAAACAATATTTGTTGAGATTGACTATATCTCTGGGCAAGCTAACTTGCCATCTTCATTTTTTTAAGGTATATTGAGGGTGTTTTGTAGTTCATGTCTCTACACAAGAGACGGTAGTTTTGGTAGCAAATATCAGAAAGGGGAGGGCTTTTTCTTAATCCGTCTCTTCTACAAAAAAAGAGAAAAAAAAACAAAAAAAAAACAGTATGTTTTAATGTTTTTTTTTCCAAGCTAGATGGAATTTTTCCGGTAGATTTTATGATTGTGAATTACTAAGGGTAGATATTATGTGTTTTGAAATGAGTGAGAAGAAAATGACTTCCATGATCACTGCAAAGTTCATTACAAAAACCTAGATTCTTTTTAAGAACTTGGTCTTATATATTCCTTAGGGGGATAGTTTCTGGAAACCAAGAGCCTAGAAGGTATTTGTGACATCTTGAAGAGAGTAAAGAGACCTACATATTCTGTTAAACCTATTAAAAAGGGATCTTCTATTGCGGGAAGATGTAATGTGGTAACCTGAATAATCTGTTTGAGTTTTCCTGCAACTTGGTACATGTGATATGTCTTTATATAATGAACTACATCCGAAGTAATTGATGTCCATTAAAAATGTTTTGTAATCCTATCTAGTATTTTCCCCCATTCAAAGATGGACTGCTAATGTAACTTTATTACTGGCCACCGTAAATTATTTGCAACATTTTATCCTGTGACTTTTTTTCCTAGCCAAAATTGTGACTTTTTTTTCCTGGAACTTTATCACCGGGCACCAAATGTCGACAAATGTCGTGCTGGGGACCTGTTGCTGGTCTTTTGATTCCGTCATGGAGAACTTCATTATTTCTCCTCCGAATTAGCTGAAAGTTACATATTTGATTTAAGATCAACATATACGTAATTTAAAGTAATATGTATACGAATAAACTGTTTTGATTGGTGTTGGATGGCACTGAACGTTGCTGGCCTGTTCTGGACGGCATTTATGATGACCGTTACTCTAAACATTGAGTATATCCAAGACTATACGAGCAGGTATGGTTCGCTTGCTTATGACAGACTTAGTTTTGTTATATATATATATATATATATATATATATATATATATATTTTGCTTGTTACTCTAAACATTGATTATATCCAAGACTATACGAGCAGGTATGGTTCGCTTGCTTATGACAGACTTAGTTTTGTTATATATATATATATATATATATATATATATATATATGTATGTATATATATATATACATGTATATGTATAGGTGTATATATTTTGCTTGTAACCACGAGGAAATTAAAGATCGGAATACTGAACGTTTTCGTCTATTAAGACATTTTCAAAGTACATAGTGTCACAACAAAGAATAACTTAAATATAATAATATAGAAAACAGGAGAGGTCACACAACGTAAATACGTAAGGATTATCTTACAAAGAAACAAAAATATAAAAACAATAAATAAAATGGGTGACAATTGAAACAGGTGATAAAATGTCACACAGCATAAACCATAAGGATGACAAATGACAAGGTGAAAAATCATCCTTATGGTTTATGCTGTGTGACATTTTATCACCTGTTTCAATTGTCACCCATTTTATTTATTGTTTTTATATTTTTGTTTCTTTGTAAGATAATCCTTACGTATTTACGTTGTGTGACCTCTTCTGTTTTCTATATTATTATATTTAAGTTATTCTTTGTTGTGACACTATGTACTTTGAAAATGTCTTAATAGACGAAAACGTTCAGTATTCCGATCTTTAATTCCCTCGTGGTTACAAGCAAAAATCTTTATTCACGTGTTTTATGTGATTACTGTTGCATATATATATATATATATATATATATATATATATATATATATATATATATATATATATACACACACACACATATACATATATATGAATTACTAAGATCCTGACTATCGGAACTAGGTCCATCTTGAGAGAATTAGATACTTGCAAGCCAGCGCTTACTTCCTCCCTGAAAATAAATTAAACTCTGGGTACAAATCCACGGCACCAATCGTGAAAATATGAACATTTACTTTGTCAAGAGTAATTGTTGACTATAATATATTGGAATCGTTATAAATAGGATCCTCACAGTAAAGAAAGTAAAGCCTGCAAGATCATAGTTCTAATTACTCAGTCAGAACTGAAATTATGACAATTTTGTTTTTGCATTTTCGAGGTCTAAAACACAAAATTGTGATTTGAATCCTGTAGGATTAAGTAAACCCAATATGTGTAAAGAGAAACTGCAATCTAATCCTTCCAATTATTATTTTTTTGGGTAAATGATTCTGACTCTTACTATAATGAAGTCGTCCTCCCTAGTCAAAGGGCCACCAAAGACATGATTGTGACGTAATGTCGCGCTTCATTGCGATTGTGACGTAATGTCGCACTTCATTGCGATTGTGACGTAATGTCGTGCTTCATTGCGGTGATCGCGTCCTTTTGTTTTCTTTGTTTTGTGGATTCAACTTTCTGGTGACCATCTGGATGTTCATCAGGTTCCGGCATCTCTACAGCCCTTTCGTATATGCGCGCGTGTGTGTGCATATGTGAACCGTATGTGTAAATTTTGCCAGCAAAACATGTGTACCTCTCATATTACTACCCTTACCACCATGACTCTAATATTAACCATTACTACCAAATCACCACCACCACGAATACCACCACCACCACCACCACCACCACCACCACCACCACCACCACCACCACCACCACCACCACCACCACCACCACCACCACCACCACCACCACCACCACGAATATCACCACCACTGTTGCATCTTCACTTAACGACTCCAAGGTAGCAAGGGAGCACAACCACCCACACTTCCATCTTCTCCTGCTTCTTCTCATTTACATTCCTTCCGACTTCATTCGTGCCACGCCCATCAACAGCCTCACAGCGAACGCACTCCTACACAGCAAAACCACACTTCGCATACTGAAGACACTATCTATCTATCTATAAAGCAAGTGCTTCGGCGTCCTTATAAGGGAGGTAGCCAGTCAAGGCGCACACCCACTCCCACCCATTCCACACCCACTCCTATCCACTCCCACTTATTCCACTCCCATCCACCATCCATTGTTTCTCTTTCAGCTTAGCTATTCGTGGATGAAAGGTTCACCCGTGTCTCCTATCCACTGCCCGGGTCAGACACAATGCAGTAAGACTTTTGACACATTTCCATTTTACCTTAACATTAATTTCCATTCATCGATACGATGTCAACTCACACTCATTCATCACTTCAGTTTTGTGTACTCACACTTCCACTTCACTCTTGCACCCTAACTATCATTGCTCTTTTTTTAATTTTCACTCTCAATATGATGCCAACTCACGCTCTCATTCATCACGTCAGTTTCATATATTCCCGCTTCTACTTCACTCTTATACCCTAAATATCATTGCTCTTTTTTCACACAACCACTTTACACTTTCAAAGTCCCATTCCACTCTCCAACAAATTCTATTTTTTCTATTCCTTCCAGACGTTCTTTGTTATGGTTAATCCCAAAAGATTCTACTCAGCTATTAGGTAATAATCACTCTATTTAAAAAAAAAAAAATAATTATATGTAACTGTACACTCGAATAAGGGCGAATTTTATAAAGTGTTCTGGGGTTGAAGATCAATAAGAAGCATTCGCAGAGGAAATCTTGGTAAAGAAAAAAAAAACATGCATACATACATACATATATACATACATACATGCATACATACATACATACATACATACATACATACATACATACATACATACATACATACATACATACATACATACATACATGCATACATACATACATACATACATACATACATACATACATACATACATACATACATACATACATACATATACCAAAGTCTTTTTCCCCCTTACACGGTGGGTAGCCAAAAAAGAAAAAGGCATAGAAACCACTCCCACCCATTCCATTTCCTATATATTCCACTGCCCTCCATCCTCCACACTCCCTCCCATCTCCCCCCCCAAAAAAAAAAAAAGTAAAAAGAAAAGACATAAAAGAATGAAAACCCCAAATATTTGTTTTTTGTTTTCTCACCGCCCGGCCACTCAAGAATACCAATCATGTGTTCCCTACGTGCCACAAAAGACGACGAAAAAGGATAAGAAGCGTTAGACTCGACTTCCAAAAGATGGAATTTGAGATGGGAAACGCGGTCCAGGTAATCTACCCAGTTTGCTAAAGTATTCCTGATTCAGTTTAACGTCGCAAAACTCCCGCTATCAGGAGGTAAGGACGGCGCCCCTTACAGAGGACTTTATAACGGGAAATTTAATGAACCATACCCTTGGTCCAACTTGCTGTAATTAGCAACGTGCTAACCCGCTCGACCAGCGAACATCTAAAGAATTCTTAATGTTGAGAATTGATTGTTTGAATGAATGTGGCTGTGTTGATATATGTAAGGACGAGAAATAGTGAGACTGATATATAAAAGTAGGTTGGATATTTTGAAAACGAGTGAAACCAAAGTGAAAGGTACTGATAATGGTAATCTATTGACTCAGATATCTTTTACAGGTGACTCATGGTCTAAGAAACCGACAACAGCAGTGGAACTTGTCCATAAGTCACCCGAGAAAGAAATTATGTTGTTTGGGTACGGCTAGGGAGTGGTGGTGAAAGATGACGAGGCTGCGTTTGGGGCAGTTTGTTTTTGTGTTGTTTTAGTGCTAGATGGTGATCTGAACGTAGTCGTATTAGTGTGGTTCTTACTTCTCTTGGGAGGGATCTTGTTGAGGAGGTCTGATGGACTAGGGAGATTGGTGGTCGGTCTTATAGTACTTGTTTTGTGATCTGAGTGTATATATATATATATATATATATATATATATATATATATATATAAAATATATATATATATATGTATATATATATATAAATATATATATGTATATATGTATATATATATATATATATATATATATATATATATATATATATATATATCCACAATTCACTTTAATTCTAAGCCATCAACATCGAGAAGCTCAAGGAGGCATACATGCAGAAATTGAAACGTGGTACAGCCGAGGACTCGAACCTCAAGAGAGATTGTACAAATACGCACACACACACACACACACACACACACACACACACACACACACACACACACACACACACACACACACACACACACACACACACACACACACACACACACACACACACACACACACATACATACACACACACACACACACACACACACACACACACACACATATGTATATATATATATATATATATATATATATACATATATATATATTTGTTGCTGTAAATGTTTGAGTAACCTGCTACAATGGTATTTTCTTTTTTCAATTGTTTGTGTTTCTGCGATGTAATGGTACGGATGAGTAGGGATAGAACTGTGTACCTATTACTTTCATGTGATGTTCTATGACCTAAAAAATCCAGCGGCAATTGTCACTACGCGTGAGTAGGGTGGTAGGGTGAGTTCTATGGCAAAGATTTACAAGTTCTTTTCTATTTATTTTTCATATTCTTGACAATTTTATTTTATGTAATTTACGAATAATCTATTGTATGTAGGTTTCTAATTTTCCTTCTAATTTATGGTTACCTTAATTGGGAATTGATCTTATGGAGGTCATATATGGTTTTTATGTTGTTTGCTTTTGGAGGAAGGCTGAAAACATTGTTATGTCAGGGGACGATGCTTGTTGGTTATGTTGAGGAGGTTATCTGTTAGGGAAACTGCTGAAATTTCATATGATTATGTTAGGGATTTGTTCTAGTGCTTTATATTTTCTTTGTTCCGCTATTTATGTATTTAGACCAATTAGATGATGTGTTTGTCATATACCAGTGCGTAGTTTGTGAGTTGAAGGGTTGGAGGTGTATGTTTGATATCTTGGGAAGAAAATGAATATTCATGATGTCGTAAGTTTTCTTTATGCTTAGATTATGATTCTTGTGTATGTCAGTGTTTGTTTAGTTCCGTTAGAGAAGGATATACTCTTATGATTTAATGGTATGTGTTTAGTGTAAGTAGATATATATTGTGGTGTTAGTCTAGTTTCCTAAATTAGTGCTATATGTATGCTATGTTTATGTAGGAAATGCAGCACCTCCTTTGTTTTTGTTTGTAATACTGTTGATTACTATTTGTAGTATGTTTAGATTGCGTTTCTGTGCTTGAGTATTAGTATGCGTGTGTGTTGGAATGATAGCTGGAATTCCAACTTATTGTGTACTTGTTTGTGGTGGTGTGTGTGATGGCTGTGTAGTCCAATATATACTATGTGTTCCACTCAATAAATGTGTGCATGAAATTCATGGATTTTGTTCCTGTAGTACATCTGCCAAAGCTGGTCTCTATGTCTCCGGTTAGAAGGGAGATGTGGGAGGGCAGGTGATAAGTTACTGACCTCTTTATAATGAAAAATATACTCATAGATAAATAAAGTAGAAATTAATAAAAGAGGAAGTTTCTGGTCCTTAACCGGAGACCACGTACCGGCCTCTCGGGGCTGCACCTCTCTCTGGAGGTCGGGTTGCTGTGTCGCCTGGCATCCGGATTGCGTCGATATCGCGGCGGGGAATGTTTTCCATCGGGTCTCTATCTCGCTCTAAGCTCGCTGGCTGAGCGGGTTAGGGCGTCTTACTTGCGGCGAAGATCGAGATGAGGGCGGTTCGAATCCTACCACCAGCGAAGTTGGACCAAAGGAATGGTTCATTAGATTCCATGCTACAAAGCCCTCTGTGAGGGGCACCGTCCTAGCCTCCCGATAGAGGGGAGTGTGTGACGTTAAACCATATCATCATCTATCTTCTACAAGTCAGTGGAGGAGTCTCCTGGAAGATTCGCGTCGTGCCTTCAAGAGGTTTATTGGAGGATGAAAGGAACGAAAAGCTATCGATCTGGGAGTGACAGAGAAAATGAAATGCAGGAGTGTGATTGTGAAGACAGATAAATAGTTGAAGGCAAAATACTCGTAGTTGAAGGTAAAGATTAAAACAGGTATCAAGAAACGGTTACTGTGTATGTATACATACCAGGCGGCTCGGGAGAAGAGGAGAAAGGAAGATTCTACTTGGAACTGAGTGAATGTGCTGAGTCTTTAAGGTGGGAGAGAATGCAAATACGTCTTAGAATATGAATGCTAAGGTAAGTAATGGGTATAGGAAGAAAAAACAGGTTGCTTTAGTGTACTTGAGATGAAAAGGGCGAAAAGAATTAATCTCAGACGGTCGTGGGGTAGAGGGAGAACTTGTAATAAATGTTACGAAACTGAAGGAAAATGAGATAGGAATGATGAATGGAAATGTATGACAGTGGATTTGTGGAAAAAGATGGCATGAAACTGAAAATGACAGCTTGGGTGTGCACTGGTGACGTAATTGGTGGTGTACGGGTTTTGTATTTTTCTAGTCGCGAGTTCGAGTTCCTCTCTTCTCTCCGGTGTCTCTTGGTAGATGTTACCTGCCTCAACGGTCCAAGAGCACAAAGCTGACGATTTTGGTCGCAGTTACACGCTTCCTGGATCCGTTCTCTGTGGAGTGCTGTACCCATTTTCTTGTAACATATTTGGAGAAGGAAAATTCCTCTGATCGAGCTTCCCATGCCTGTCAGGTCAGTTACTGCTGGCTTCGGGCAGTCTCGTAGATTCTTCTCACCATATCGTTGATAGTGACAGATCAGTGGTCGGATATTCAAAGTATCTTAAAGTGTTAATCTTAGCCAAGTTCAAGATCAATTATGCAGATTTAAAGCTTGGATACGATCTAAGAAGCTCTTCGTCATAAGTGCCATTGGCTCATGGTTAAAAAAGAATGTAACGACGATTGAATCATGATCTTAGGGTTTCAGTTAATCGAATGAGCGTAAAACTCAAAATCGCCATGGATGATTGGATCTCTATAAGACCCCGACGGCTTATCTTCAGCGATGTGGAATTAATTGTTCTTTTAATCCCAGCAATGATCTCTGGATGTGAGATTGAAGTTGAAGAAATTGATGGAGACAAAGGTAAGGAGTAAAGAGAAGAGAATAGAGAGATCATTGCTGGAAATAACGCTGAAAGGGAGGAAGAGGGAAAATGGGTAGGAGAGAGGAGTGGAATTGAATATATTGTGGCAATGATAAAAGAGTGAAAGTGGAATTGGGCTGGAAAAGCCAGACACGAGGATGGTAGACAGACCAAGTGACTGGACAGCTGCCATATATGAGGCCTGAAAGAGGAAGACAAGACACAAGATAGAAAAATAAAAAAAGAAGAAGTCTAGATGAATATATGGAGTCCAACCCTAATCCAATTCGTTTCTCAGCATCGTAAGCACATACAGTTCGACTGAGTCAGTGGTTCTTAACTGTTTCCAATGTTTAGACCCTTTTTCAATTTACAAGCAGCCCAGTAATGGCCAATTGGTCTGTTACTGCTTGCATCTCGTCTATATTCCTTTGTGCTTGTTCATGAGAAAGGGAAATTTTCAGTAATGGCGTGGTAGTCTCCTGCAGTTATGCGACACATGGAAGTGTTTGGAGAAGGCCTTTGTTCAGTAGTGGACTATGAATGATTGTTTTGTTGTCCGTCTGATTGGTTGATTATACCAATAGGAAAGAATGAAGGGACTATCCTTGGCAAAATTGTCAAGAGTTTATCATATATGAAAGATAATATCTGGTATGAAGTGTAAGTAAAAACAAATCACGCATTGAAATACCAACGTGACATACCTGAATGTAGAAATAAGTTCACATATTTACTCTCTCTTGTCAAAACGAAGGCAGTTTAGAATAGAATGTACTAAGAAGGAATTGACAAGTTTTAATAGAAACATTCAATCAATTATAATGATCTGTCTCAGCAGTGTCTTTTCCATTCTGTCCATACAATCGTGAATCTCCTGGAGACTCATTGCCAACATGATTTGAGCTTTAGGCTGGGTTCATACAAGCAACGTTTTGTGGTCAGTGGCCGCCACACACACACACACACACACACACACACACACACACACACACACACACACACACACACACACACACACACACACACACACACACACACTCGATGGCGGAACACACCTTTATGGCGGATTGGTAAAGCACTGGCCTCACAAGCCAGAGAACCGGGGTTCGATTCCCCGGCCGGGCGGAGATAAGTTGGGTTTGTCTCCTTTCACGTGTAACCCCTGTTCACCTAGCAGTGAGTAGGTACGGGACGTTAGTCAAGGAGTTATGACCTTGCTGTCCCGGTGTGTGGTGTGTGAGTGGTCTCAGACCTACCCAGAGATCGGCAAATAATGAGCTCTGAGCTCACTGCCGTAGGGTGGTGTCTGGCTGTCTCGACAGAGACTGCAGCAGATCCGAGGTGAATACACACACACACACACACACAAAAAAGTCAAGCATAGAACACACACACACATCTCTATGGTTCCATACACACAAGGAACTTTTTGTGACAGAAAAAAAAAAAAAAAAAAAGTTGTAGTGGGTGGAGCCATTTTTCCGACCACACCACTGTGGCCGGCCACAGTAGCCAGAGATAGAAACCGTTATTTCAAATGGTAGCATACACATGAGCTACTATTGGTTGCCGCTACCTTGCCTCCTGCTGCTTTTGCGTTGTCTTGTCCTGTCTGTCACAGCGTGAAGTTCTCTTTTCCGTGACTGGGAAGAATGGCTTTATGATCTGAATCTGAAGAAATACAATGACAATAATATTAAAGAAATAATAAAATAGTAGGGTTCTCTTCCACCTCTGTATATAATGTGTGGAATACTCCAAGCAATCAAGTAATGGTCTATTACTAACGATAAAGTACAACCACTACTTTCTGTGCTTTTTGCGCTCTATCTTCACGAAGAGAGCGCAGACAGCTGTTACTTCCACGAGATTCGTGGTGACACCGACCTCATTTGTGGCCGCCACCAAGTGGCTCATGTGCATGGTGCTCCTACTCACCATATTTTCGTTGCGTCATTTGATTTATTTATTCATTTATTGATTTATTGATTTCTTCATTTATTCATTAATTTTATCTATTTATGTATTTGATTATTTGTCTATTATTTTTATTTTTATTGATTGATTGATTGATCTATTTATTTATTCATTCATTTATTAATTTATTTATTTTTGTGGCGCCATCTTTTTGTGGTGGCCACCGACCACAAAAAATTGCTCGTATGGATCCAGTCTTACTTAGGTCGGGGTTGGGAGAATGAGGCCGATCTCCCCTACCCTTTCTATATCACAAGGATAAGGTAAAATTGTGTATTTTGTGTTAATGTTTAATTTAGAGAGGGCTATTCTATGGGAAATGGATGGCATATATGACACAGAAAACTATTGTTATATTAACATGCATAAAGGAAAACTTGCGACACTGCTTCTGACCCTTGGCAGTGGGCAGGATGCAGGGATGACCCGTCATCCAGGAGGTGCCAAGATAAGAGGGAGGGAGGAGGGTGGAGGGGAGTGGAATATATAGGAAATGGAATGGGTGGGAGTGGTTTCTATGCCTTTTTCTTTTTGTCTACCACCCGTGTAGGGGGAAAAAGCCTTTGGTATATGTATGTATAAAGGAAAACTGCAGCTTACACCACATTATTTAGTAGACTATTTGTTATAGTGGGAAGAGGGATGAAAAGGGAGGAGTGACGAAGGAGACGTAAAGTTACGTTAATTTAACGGACTTTCAAGCTAATAGGTAATGCCTAAGTTTACATAAAGAACATCCTACACAAAATGATAGATTGCCAGATTTAATTTAATATGTAAATCACAAAGGAAAGGGGAATGAATAATATTGAATAAAACAGTCAATGGTGGAAACATTTTACACTGCATCCTTGGTCAGACACGACCCGTAATGTAAACAACGTCGCAGCGAAAGACGTTTGATGAAAAATCAGGATCTTTTGCAGTTTACAGCATGCAGTTAATTTCAACAACTTAAGAGAGGTAAGAAATGAATATTAATCTGAAACCTAACCTAGCCTAACCTAACCTAACCTAACAAACCTGATCTAACCTAACCTGACCTGACCTAACCTAACATAACCTGACCTGACCTAACCTGACCTAACCTAACCTAGCCTGACCTAGCCTAACCTAACGTAACCCAGCCTAACCTAACCTAAACTAACCTAACCTGACCTAACCTAACCTAACCTAACCTGACCTGACCTAACCTAACCTAACCTAGCCTAACCTAACCTGACCTGACCTATCCTAACCTAACCTAACCTAACCTAACCTAACCTAACCTAACCTAACCTGGCCTAGCCTAGCCTAACCTAACCTAACCTAACCTAACCTAACCTGAACTAACCTAACCTAACCTATTCTACCCTGACCTAACCTAACCTGACCTAACCTGATCTAACCTAGCCTAACCTAACCTGACCTAAGCAAACCTAACCTAACCTAACCTAACCTGACCTAGCCTAGCCTAACCTAACCTGACCTGACCTAACCTAACCTAACCTAACCTAACCTAGCCTAACCTAATCTAACCTAACCTAACCTAACCTAACCTGACCTAACCTAACCTAACCTAACCTAACCTAACCTAACCTAACCTAACCTGACCTAGCCTAACCTAACCTAATCTGACCTAACCTGATCTAACCTAACCTAACCTGACCTAACCTAACCTAATCTAGCCTAACCTAACCTACCCTGACCTAACCTAACCTAACCTGACCTAACCTGATCTAACCTAACCTAACCTAACCTAACCTAACCTAACCTAACCTAACCTAACCTAACCTAACCTAACCTAACCTAACCTAACCTAACCTAACCTAACCTAACCTAACCTAACCAAACCTAACCTAACCTAACCAAACCTAACCAAACCTAACCAAACCTAACCAAACCTAACCAAACCTAACCAAACCTAACCAAACCTAACCAAACCTAACCAAACCTAACCAAACCTAACCTATCCTAACCTGACCTTGCCTAACCTGACCTAACCTGACCTAACCTAACCTAATCTAACCTAACCTATCCTAACCTGACCTAGCCTAACCTAACCTAACCTGACCTAACCTGATCTAACCTAACGTAACCTAACCTAACCTAACCTAACCTAACCTAACCTGACCTAACTTGACCTAACCTGACCTAACCTGACCTAGCCTAACCTAACCTAACCTAACCTGACCTAACCTAACCTAACCTAACCTAACCTAACCTAACCTAACCTAACCTAACCTAACCTGACCTAACCTAACCTAACCTGACCTGACCTAACCTGACCTGACCTAACCTAACCTAACCTAACCTAACCTAACCTAACCTAACCTGACCTAACCTAATCTATCCCAACCTAACCTAACCTAACCTGACCTAGACTAACCTAACTTAACCTAACCTAACCTAACCTAACCTAACCAAACCTAAAAATTCTGCATTCCGAAAAATGGAAAAGACCCAAAAATCAAATTATCATCATAAGTTAACATTTAATTAGTAAAGACAATTATATATGTCATACATATAACTTTTCACATAACACTCTGTCTATGATATGCGAAGTAGTTCATCTTCTAAGGAATGAGAATCCAGAACAGTGCAATATGTCACAAGGTGGTCTAGTAATTTTGTACACTGTCTGGAACATAACGAAAATTTCTAGTCAACCATAACACCTCTGAATGTAGAATATTTCCTCTCTCTCTCTCTCTCTCTCTCTCTCTCTCTCTCTCTCTCTCTCTCTCTCTCTCTCTCTCCTTTCTCTCTCTCTCTCTCTCTCTCCCCCCCCCCCCTCTCTCTCTCTCTCTCTCTCTCTCTCTCTCTCTCTCTCTCTCTCTCTCTCTCTCTCTCTCTCTCTCTCTCTCTCCCTCTCTGCCTGCCTCTGCCTGTCAGTCTGTCCGTCTGTCTGTGTGTGTGCCTGTCTGTTTTTGTCTGTCTGTCTGTCTCTCGCCCGCACACACACACACATACACACACACACAAACACACACACACACACACACACACACACACACACACACACACACACACACACACACACACACACACACACACACACACACACACACACACACACGCGCGCGCGCGCGCGACTCGGTGGCGCGGTTGGTAGAGTCCCAGACTGTCAGTGCGGCGGTGCCGGCGGTACCTGGTTCGAATCCTCCCCAGGGCTGAAATTATTTCAGTATCGCTGCACTTCGAGTCGTTACTCCAACTCTCGTGGGCGGGGAGTTGGGTGTGTGTGTGCGTGTAAGGTCATAGCATTACCTACAGATCGGTCGTACGAGCTCTGAGCTCTCTTCCGAGAGGGAAGTAGCTGTCGATCACGAGTCCAACACGTGATCCAAAGATCATGGTGAATCACACACACACACACACACACACACACACACACACACACACACACACACACACACACACACACACACACACACACACACACACACACACACACTCTCTCTCTCTCTCCTCTCTCTCTCTCTCTCTCTCAGGCGGAATAACTCTCTTCAACATCTCGTCATTATTACGCTAAACTTTATATTCCATATACACAATTATATACAGTTTTTTCATCGTTATCCATGTATATTGTATACATTCAAAATTATCATTCTATATAAACACAATGTATGGTGGACGTCTCTGTTCCATACATGTGCTCATATGGGAACATTTACGTCAACCTATTCTCAGCCCAAGATCAGGTTCAGGTCTAGGTTCGGGGAGGAAGTCTCGTGCTCTTCATCACAAAGCCCGTCTTGCACTCATATTAGAATAATAGTATGCAATTTGGCATCATCACGTGACCTTTAGAAAATTAAACGGAGGCCGTATGCAAATGGAGGTTAGTTTAAGTATGTAGGATTATATTGATCTTACTCTCTTCTGCTCGTTCTCTCTTTCTTTCTGTCTATCTTCTCTCTCTGTCTCTTTTTCTCTCTCGCACTCTTCTCTCTTTTCTCTGTCTCTCTTCTCTCTCTTCTCTCGCTCTCTCTCTCTCTCTCTCTCTCTCTCTCTCTCTCTCTCTCTCTCTCTCCTCTCTCCTCCCCCCCTCTCTCTCTCTCTCTCTCTCTCTCTCCTCTCTCCTCCCCCCTCTCTCTCTCTCTCTCTATCTACCTATCTATCTCTCTCTTTCGCCCTCTCCCTTTTCCAAAAAGAGTGCATATGCGTGTGTACACACACAAGCACGCACGCACGCACGCAAGCACAGAAGCGCAATTCTAGAATGGTAAATATGTCTAGTCAGATCTTTCCAACTGAGGCAGCTTGGTTTGAAAGATACTAAAATTGAATCAATCTAAATCTGTCTAGAGTAATGGTTTATCTAACTCAGTTCTTAATGATCTACTGCACAAACTTACTTATAAAGGCACAAAATAAAGGGAAGAAGATATATCAAATATATCAACATTTGAAATGTGTGAAAAGAGGATCACCACAGGGACAGGAAGGGAACGTCATTTTTCGAGAATTTTCTGTTTCTAAAGAGGTTATCACAATGGGCTTCAACTTCCGATTAATTGGTCGTACCGCTCACCTCCAGAAAATTTTCCGCCGTAACATAATAACGGCAAACTATTTTGTTTTCTCAACGAAAATACATATAATGTCATTTGATATGCTAGAGGAAATTTATTTTCCCTCCAGTATACATATATCCTCAATATACATAAAGATCTGGAGTCTGGGATCCATGTCGAACGGCGAAACGTAAACACCAGACTCAGTGTGGGATGTTTATTGCCCATCGTTTCGATCCTAGTCCTAGGACCATCTTCAGGGGTGTGATGGGGGTACAAAAGATGGTCAAAAGGTTTTTTAATATTACCCGCTGCTGGAACTGAGAAAATATGTGATTCCTTGTCAGTAGATGCTTGCATGTACCTGGTACTCGTTGACAGGGAAGGAACCTGGAAAACCTCGGTGGCGAAGATTACCTTTCCCAGTTCCAGCAGCGGGCAATATCAAGAACCTTTTGAATAATATCCCATCACACTCCTGAAGACGGTCCAAGGATTAGGACCGAAACGTCGACCAATAAGCGTTCTACATCGAGTCTGGTGTTTACGCTCCCCCTTCAATACACACACTCACACACACTTTGATGAAGGGGAAACGAGAAAAAAGTGGGAACGAACTCAAGTCGTATATCAGACAGCACCAGGATTTCAGAAAATTTGGCCAAATTGAGAGGAAACATATAGGTGGAGTATCCAAAGGATCTGGGCTCGTGTTGTGACTGGAAGGACGTTGCCATTAATTTTTAGTGCGAATAGAAATTCTAGCATTTTCATGTTGCTTGGACGGGCACAGTTCTTCGAATGTTCCAAGGTCTAAATTAAATAGTGCAAAAAATCGGGGTGGTGGGACAACTTATGCTTAAAAAGATATACACACACACACACACACACACATATATATATATATATATATTATATATATATGTATATATATATATATATATATATATGTATATACATAAATAAATAGATAAATAAATGAAACGTGGTTGTCTGAGGGTGGTCATCCGCTTTCTGCATATAATTCTCTTAGTGAGTTAGAGCGGAAAGCTTATGTACTGAGGCGTAGGCCAAATAGGGCTCAGCAGATGAAGAGCCACAAAGAATGTGGTTCATAATTATAATAATGATTAATAATAATAATAATAATAGTAATAATAGTAATAATAGTAATAATAATAATAGTAATGATAATAATAATAATAATAGTTATACTGCATACATACATGCATACTTAGGTACATACTGCAGTGACAATGTGAATATACGACAGTGTTTTGCTTTGTTATTTTTTTTTCAAGTGGTCACTCTTGCATATGTACATACAAATACCAAAAAGACCTTTTCCTCTTTTGGGGTGGTGGCTGAGTCAAAGCATACATACACCTACAACCACGAAAATAAAATGAAATAAACAAAAAGACATGTCCCTCCTCTCTCAGCTCTTCACGGATGAAGGTCATCTGCGTTCCCGGCCACACTTGCTTAGATCAGAGGCAATGCAACAAAACAACACCTCCACAACACGGCCCGACATCCGAAACTGGTTTGTCCTCCCCGCTTGACTGCATTAGGATCCACTCCCCTCCACTCTTCATCCACTCGAAGAATGTGCATCCCTTCATAACCACTTCCCATCGTCACCCATCCTTTGCCATTTCCCCTCTTTCATCGACGGACCTCGTACTTCATATGCCTTCTCGACTCCATCCATCTACCCCATTTTCAACCTTCTCCTCAAGTTTTCTCTGTCCACTTCCGCTTTTCATACTCTTTGTGCTAGTCTTTCATCATTTATCATTTCCATGTGCCCAAACCGTCCCAGCATTCTGTGATCAACCCTATCTGCTAGTTTCCTTTCCACGCTTGCTTTCCATCTATTCTCCTCATTTCTCACTTCCTCCATCCTCGTAACATCTCCCATACTTCTTAACCACTTTTACTCAGATATGCTTAAGGTTCTACATTTTGTCTCCTTCAATTTCCAATTCTATGGTCCATGCAGCCACTCCCCGAACAACATTCTCTTTGCATTTGTTCACAGATATCTACATCATACGACACTCCCCATTCCCGTTAGATATCACTTGCATCCCTAAACTATACTTACCTCCACCCAAACTCACCCATTCCCTGCGACATGAAACACTGAAACTACTACATTCATACTTGTCCCATTTTTCCCTTGTAAAGTGCAACTATACATTTACTCCTACAGCCCACTGGAACACTTCACTCCCGTAGACATACATTAAACAGTCTCACTAACCATTCTATGAGAACTACGCCTCACTTCGTTAGACACTCCCGCGTTGTCCAGAAACTTGATAGCATTAATCTTTTTCAAACCTTTTTGTATCTACTCTTCCTATAGTCCTACCGTTCTGCCCTCCAGCCACGGTCACTTTCCCGTCACCTCGTTACGATAAAGCCAAATCTATTCTCCTCTGAATTAAACAAATCACTGAATTGTTCTACCAATCTTTTCCGTACATCCATAATTTCCATTAGCATTCGCCCATCACCATCTTTTGCCTTCCCCTCTCCATCCAATTCATCCCTTCATTCTTTTTACTCCCTTCCAAAACGTCCTTATATTTTTGTCAATTTCCTCTGTCAAATACCTTTTCCTCTTAGCCCCCACCTCTTGTATTTTGCTTCCATCTTTTGTCTTTTACATCACTCAACCCCCCCCCCCCGTTTTTCTTTGTTCACTTCTTTTCTGTCACTACCGATTAAATGTCTTCATCTTTCTTTCCGGTGCCTCTCCTTCCATTTCTCCTGTCCTCATCCTACCATACACCTTCTTTGCGTACTTTGTCATCTTCCTCCTAAAACACAACCATTCTTCCTCCATTCCTGTTTATCTTTTATCTTTTAATACTTCTTACGGCTTCTCCTGACATCCTTTCTGTTTTTCCTTTTCACTTGATATACTTACTTCCAACACTTCTTTGAACCTTTCTCTTCTCCCTCTCCACCTTACCCCCACCAGATAATTATTCGACAATTCACTACCCTCTCTCCTGAATAACATTTACTTCCAGTACTCTTCCAATCCTCTTTTTGAGTGCCACTACATAATCCACTAACTCCTCGACTTCTCTCTCAGCCCACCATCCTAGCCAACGCATGCTCATAGTACTTTATCTTCACACTGTGTTCGCTATCATCATTTCCTTCTCAATACACAGCTCTAGCATCTTCTCTGCTATCGTTTCTTCTTGCCACCCTATATCTTTCTACTACTCCATCTACCGTCTAATCTTCTATTTCAAAAAGGAGGTCCTCCAACACTACTACAGCTACATACCTCCCAAATGTCCCTACACAGTCTCTTGAATAAATCCAAAACGTTTCCTTCTTCTTTTTACTTATTTTACTACCAAGGCCATATGCACTCACAAGTGCCCAAATATCTCATCCCAATCTCAATTTCTGCTACATTATCACTGAAGACATTTCTCTCCACGCCACCACGTACTTACCTAACTCATCACTCACTAACAATGGTACTTCTTTCTTCCTTCACTCCACCCCGTCACTCTGAACACCCTAACCATCGCGATCTTCCAAAACTCCAGCTCACCATTTCCTTTTGGTTTCGTTTTATTCAATACTAGCCAATTACCCGCGCGTTGCTGCGAGTTCTTGAATAATCCCTAACCTAACCATACCTAACTATAACCCTTAACCTTAACCAAAATATTTTTTAAATGAAACATAACTTTAAACACTCCCCCTCCAAGATGTGCGCCCCTCTACCCGAAGCTTGGGAAACCCTAGTTTGAAAATACATACACAAACACAAATATCATGTGGACATTCTTTTGCGTGCGTGTTAGTGTGTGTGTGTGGATTGACAATAAATGCCTACAACTAAAAGATGAAGAAATGTGTCTTTTATTTGTCTTCAGAATATATATGGTTATAGGGATTTATTTGGAAAAACTAGGAAGAGTTTGTAAATAATAAATTTCCGCCGCACTAAAGTTAAATGAAAATAAGCAATATTTCAAAATTTGGTAAAATTATACAATCATTTTACATTTGCATGATTTTTTCTTACAAAAGCTATCATGGTTTGTGGCAACATTGATTTTACAAATATAAATGATATTTATGAACACATACAATGGTTTGTTTAATTATATTGATTCTTATGTTACAAAAATAATAACTTAAGGGGGGACTACAGTAGTGGCGTGTTCCCTCACCATAAACCACCTAACTTTAACCCTTAACCCTAACCAAAATACTTTTTGAAATTAAATATAGCTTTAGATACTCCCCCTCCCAGGTGTGCGCCCCCCCTCCCGAAGTTGGGAAACCCTAGTTTGAAAATACATGCATACACAAACACAAATATCATGTGTACACATTCTTTTGTGTGCGTGTGTATGTGCATATGTGTGTGTGTGTGTAGGTTGACAATAAATGTCTACAGCTGAAAGGTGAAGAAATGTATCTAGTTTATTTATCTTCAGAATATATATAGCTATAGGGGTTTATCTGCAAAAACATAGGAGTTTGTAAATGAACTATTTCCGCCCGCACAAAAATTAAATGAAAATGACCAATATTTCAACATTTGGTAAAATTATACAATCATTTTCCATAAACATGGTTTCTTCTTACCAAAGCTATCATGGTTTGTGGCAACATTAATTTCACAAATGTAAATAATATCTATGGATACATACAATGTTTTTTTTTATCATATTAATTCTTAAGTCACAAAAAATACTACGCGACTTCAGGGGATACTACATAAACCTCCTAATTTTAACCCTTAACCCTAACCAAAATATTTTTTTTCGAAATGAAATATAGTTATCCAAGTACCTGGAGTGATAGGGTATCAGAATATATATGGTTATGGGGGTCTATCTCTAAAAACCTAGGAGGAGTTCGTGTACAAACAAACAAACAAATAAACAATCAGGCAGACAAAGTCTACTACTTTATTATAATAGATACAACTTTGTTCTCCCAAATCTATTACATTTCTCCTCTTTCATTCTCATCCGTACTATATCCACGCAAATTTTATGACCCAAACTCTATTTTTCTGGTTGGAATCTTCCTCCCAAACCGTCTTGTGCCTTGACTTTTCGTAGGAGGAAAATACAAAATGGAAGACATCTGGTGTCGTTACTCCGACCCGTTTAGTCGCCTTTTACGACAAATGGTAACACAGTGGTGATATTCTTCTCCCCGCATGGGTAATTACCATATAATGATAGTAATTGTGTTACCAATGATAAAATATGATTAATGAAGGGATTATTTAATTAACTATGTACTACTTCTGACAGTTTTAACTATTAGCCTATCATTCTCTCTCTCTCACTCTCTCTCTCTCTCTCTCTCTCTGTGTGTATGTGTGTGTGTGTGTGTGTGTGTGTGTGTCTTTGTCTCTGCCTGTCTGTCTCTCTCTTTTTCTCTCTCTTTTTCTTTCTCTCCTTTCCATTCCAGCGGGCTGGAGGAGAGCGGCATGGGTCTGCACGTGCGTGGGTATTCGTCCGAGCGTGCGGGCACCCACATGGGCGTGTTATCGTGTAGGCGAGTTCCCTTGAGTTGTAAAGGACGGACGCACACCATGCTAGTAGGCGCGGAAAGAATCTTTTCTTGACACACCCTGCGGTATGATGTAAATATTTCGTTGTAGCTTTATGATCGAGGTGCTTTATTTGTCCAAAATGCGGCGTATGGTCTGTGGTGATCAAAACTTGTTTCGCCCTTTCTATTATAAATAGTTTTGTGGTTTCGTCGAGCCAAACATTCGAACATGTAACCGAAGGAGCTTAGGAAGGGAGATGAGGAAGGGCTGATTGTGTTAGGTTTAGAGGTTGTCAAGTTGGCTTCATCCTGTGACCACAAGGAACATAGCTTCTCATCCCCACTCTCATCTCTCTCTCTCTCTCTCTCTCTCTCTCTCTCTCTCTCTCTCTCTCTCTCTCTCTCTCTCTCTCTCCTCTTTATATTGGATAGAGAGAGGGACGTAGTTTAGCGTCGCTATCATTCCTGTAAATGGAGAAGGAACTTGTCACTATTATATTATGATCTGTTGCCCGCAGAACATTTTCTTAGCTGAGATTCACGCCCATTTCTACAGCAGCTATCCCTGCCCCCGTGTTTCATGGTTCATTTTACGGGAGCCTTCGCCAGGACAGCTAGACTCTGCCCTGTGCACGCTAACCACTAGACCAGTGGTTCCCAAACTTTTTTTTTTCCAGTTTTACAGCTATACGTACTAATTTAACCTTAATCCTAATGCCGGGTACCGCAATGTTTTCTCGATTTTATTTTATTCTATTTTATCTTTAACTTTTTTGTCACCCTTCCATTACCCCCGAAAATTTGTTACCTCCCCTCCAAGGGGTACTTTACCCACAGTTTGGGAATCACTGCACTAGACCACCCCGAGCTTCAAGCGAAGTAGAAACCCAGGGAGGGCACGGGTGAGGAAAATAAAATCAAGTGAAATTTCATCTACAAGGTCATGTCACTTGAGCGGTTTGATTAGCTCCAGCATTCCGAGGTCACTCACAAGATTTAAAAAAAAAAAAAAAAAAAAAATCAGGAAATTTTTTGCAAAATATATCACTAACATAAAGGGTTAACTCGAAATAGTTTTAGATTTTTCAAACACGGGACGAAAGCTCGGGTGGATGAAGTCGTCTGTTGGTGGCCAAAAAAGTCCCTAATGTATGCCACCGAACTCTCATAAAGTATACGAACGCAATATTCTTTGTATGACTTAACGAATTCTGAAGGGTTTGTTACACGGGCGTTTCAAATATTATCGTTATCGTTTCACATTGCTATGTGCTTGGGTATCGGAGTACTAGTGCGACCGATTGTATACACATTCTCTTGGTTTAAAAATAATCAAGAGAATGTTAAGGTGTTGGCTGGATTTATGTCACTGCATGTCAGACAGCCATATCGCCTGATAGATAGAGGGGTGTCAAATGTCAATGTACTTAGATATAAAACGTATTTATGTCATCCAGGGCTATGTGCTAGAAGAATGAATGGAAACGAGGTTAGTTTAAGGAGATGAAGGAAGTCACATTTGAGAGAATGGAAATGGATAGCACAGTCAAGATAACTAGGGTTACTGGGCAAAGAAAATTGGATTGTGATTGAAGAATTAAAAAAA
>NC_134782.1:63348553-63358553 GCF_046742065.1 Oratosquilla oratoria | reverse complement strand
CATACATTCCACTGCTCTGGTGGATTTTTATTCCACAGAGCTCCTTTTCCTTCAATTCTATTCTATTTTTACTATTCAATATTTCATTACCATAACTAGAAAATTAACCAAATTGTCTAGATTTAATCTTCATGGTTAAATGCTTTATAAGAAAGCATTTTATAAACAAAGAGGACTATGTTAAGGTATCAGTAGGAAGAATGGTCAGACACAATTTGGATAAGATAATCATAAAAGATATAGACATAAAGATAAAAAGCGTTTCAAAGAGCAAATGTAACCGTAGAACTTAATTAACATCATCGAAGATTTCTTCATCATCTATTTCTTCAATAGTTGGCATGTTGTGTCGCTAATATCTTCACGTCACCATCCATCTCTTTCGTTGTCTTCCTCTCGTTGTAACATGTACACAACCAAGCCAAATGTCACATAAATACCCACATGTCACATAAACAGAAACATGCATATAAGCATTTAGAGTTAGATGACAATGTTTAGTACTGAACTATTATTTACTATTTACTTGTTTGTTTATTATTTAACTATACCTATGCATTTATTTATGTATTTTATTTGTTATTTACATTATTATAGTTTTTATTTATTATTTTATTATTAATATAATTTTTTTTTCACAGCGTCCCTGGAAAAAGGCTAAGATTGGTTGATGCCACATAGAACGTAAATCGATAAAAATAAAAGAAAATTACTCAAAAAATACAAATAGAATTAAAAGACCAGGTGCACGTACATGACCTTGAACGACGTCAGTTTGCATCACACCGTAAAAATGTTTCAGAATTGCAAGGATCTTTTGGTGAATTCTTGTTTTTTAAAGTAGTGTACACAAGAGGGTGTGGTTCATTGTGTCACACGCACAAACAAACACACACACACACACACACACACACACACACACACACACACACACACACACACACACACACACACACACACACACACACACACACACACGTACACGCAAAAATGAGGGAATATTATACCAGGGTTAAGTTAAAATTTGATAAAATCAGGGAATTGAATCAGTCAACTTTAAATAGGCTATACATCAGCATAAAAGAAATAAATTAATAATATGGGAGAAAAGACGACAGACGTTTTTAAGAAAAGAAAACCTTATGCCATGTAGGTTTTCAATAAAGAGAAGCGTCTCATTAATCGTAAGCTGTGAAGAAGCCTATATTACTTTATGGATGAAAATGATGGAATGAGAATTGCAAAATACCAGAGAAATTGTACCCATGATTGTGGAAAACGACTCAAACGTGCATCATCAGGCTGTAAAATTTAGTTAGGTTAGGTCAGTACGTTCGTTAAAAATAAGGTCACAAAATAAAATAAACAAGGTAATTACTAATTCTTGAAAATGTGCAGGCAAAGATAAAATTAAGAATATTTGGTTAAGGAAGTATACTAATTAAGAAGAGCTAGAGATAACATATGAGTCTGTAAAAGAAGCCAAGGTAAAGATTGAGAGCAAACCTGAACAAGAGAGGCAAGATTTTTTTTCTTCAGTTTTAAACCAGAAACTGAGGAAGTGATAAGAAAGATGAGAGGGACACTGTATTGGAGACAACGCAAGGAAATTAAAAGTGGCAAATGCAAATGTGGACAAACTGATATTGACCAGTTCGGAAATTATTGGTTACCTGTTAATAAATTGAACTAAAAATCTTTGTTTAGTTGAAGCCAAGGTACGAAGAAATGTCGATATACATTTGGGAGACGGTGGATACAAAGTCCGGAGATGCGATAGATGAAATAGTATATGATGATAGAAATGAAATTTTTTAACATCTTGGGTGTTAAAAAATATATACCAAAGGGAGGGGAGGAAAAATGAGGAAAAATAAGGAAGAAGTGATTACAGGAGAATTCGTAGAGTAAGAGAGGAACTTTAAAACGGTGAGCTCAACTCTGATAGGAACACCATAGCCAATCACTTCAACACCTTTTTCACAACCATTGCCACAAAACTAGTTAAATCCCTCCCTACAGGTTCTGGGAAGTTTGGGCAGAGGTACGTTCAGGAGTATTATAAGGACAAGTCCTCAAAATGTTTCAAACTGCATAAGACCACTCAAAAAGAAGTGTTTAAATTACTGGCTAGCATAAGTGCCAATAAGGCTACAGGGTTAGATGACATTCCTGCGAGGTTTGTTAAGGATGGAGCCTCAATTATTACTCCCCCAATAACCCACATAATAAATTTGTCTATTGGTTCAGGATTTATCCCAAGCGACATGAAAAGGGCTCGGGTAACACCTCTTTACAAGAAAAACGCAAAAACTGAGGCAGGTAACTACAGGCCTGTTTCAATTCTAGGTATTATTTCGAAGGTCTTGGAACGTACCGTATACAATCAGTTAGATACCTACCTCAGGGAACGTAATCTACTATACGGTATGCAATCTGGTTTTAGAACGAACTACTCAACAGACACCAGCTTAATATACCTTTACGATCTGATAAAACAGGAATGCGACAGAGGTAATTACACGGGTTTAGTCTTGTTGGATCTTCAAAAGGCATTTGATACAGTGGACCATGATATTCTATTAAAAAAACTTCAGGCATTAGGAGTGGCGAATATTGGCTGGTTCAAGTCCTACCTTACAGGTCGCAATCAACTAGTACAGGTAAATGAAGCCCGCTCAGATGACAGAGAGATAACTTGTGGTGTACCACAAGGTTCAATTCTAGGACCGCTACTGTTCCTGATCTATATTAACGACATGCCAGGTGCGGTGAACTGTAAGTTACTGCTATTTGCAGACGACTCCGCTCTAATTGTCTCAGGTAGGGACCCAGTTGAGGCAGAGGAAAAACTGAGTGTCGAACTGTCATCGGTCCAGGACTGGCTCATAGATAATAGGCTGTCCTTACACCTCGGTAAAACGGAAAGTATTGTCTTCGCATCCAAACCCAACCTCAGGAAACGCAGCGATGTACAGGTCAGATGTGGGGTTAATGTCTTGGAGTCAAAACAAGAAGTAACCTATCTTGGAATACCCTTAGATCAGTCCCTCTCAGGGAATGCTATAACAGATAAGATTGTTTCCAAGTGTTCACATAAAGTCAAATTTTTGTACAGAAAAGCCAGAAATTTTGATCTGGAAACAAAGAAGCTTCTGGTCTCAGCCCTGTTACAACATCACTTCGATTACGCTTGTAGCTCTTGGTACAGTAGTTTGAGCAGAAAAAACCAGTCCCGGCTTCAGGTTACACAGAATAAGATAATTAGATTCATACTAAACCTACCTCAACGTAGTCATATTGGTATTGAAGAATTTAGCAAGGTAGGAATGTTACGAGTAAAATATCGTGTCCAGCAGCTGAAACTAAACCAGGTTTACAATGTCGTTCATAATTCTGCTCCCTCATATGTGAGCTGTAATTTTACATTATCGGCTGGGAACCGAACCCGGAACAGTCAAGAGTCTTATTGTACCTCAACTATGGAACTCACTACCTGTGTCCATTAAGAAGACAAATAGCAAGGTTACCTTCAAGAAAAAAGTCAAGGGTTACTATATGTCTCAGCTATGGACAGAGAACAGCCTTGATTTTGTGTACTACTAGCTTAGTGAGGGATACCTGAATCCATGAGTAATACCATCCATATCTGCGTTCACTCATAACTGTTTCTGACCTCCCTCCCCCCCTTTTTTCAGAAGTTTAGTTCAGCATAACAATGATTGATGTTTACAAATTGGTTTCCACCTTTGTTTTGCCAGCCATAATATGGCATATGTCTCAGGTAGGTTCCGAGAACAGTTATGATCTGACCTCTTTCCTCATTCTCCTTGTTGTTTTACTCATTCGAGTACTGGTCCCCTGTACCCTACCTCTGGTGCTTCAGGTTATAATGTACTACTCATAGTAATTGCCCACTCCGTCCTGAGATTCAGGTAAAATGTTAGATTTAATTAATAGGTAACCCTAGCTGCAGTGTAGGATTCACTATAACTACATGTTGTTACAGATGTAGAATATTGTAGTATATCATTAATGGTCCTACTCTGATATAGCACTCATTCATACATGTTGATACAGATGTAGAAAAATGCAGTGTATTATTAATGGTACTACTCCGATATAATACTCACTCATACGGTTTTGTGTAAGTTTAACATTATTTTGTTGTTCCTTTGCTTAATGCAATGTTCCTTTTGAATGGTGCTCAAATATTTGGACTCAATGTTCCTATGTGTACAAACATTTCAGTAATATTAGCAAAACTATAACAATGTTTATGTGTCATATGTGTACTGACTGGTATTACTCATGAGTGTCTCTGGTCCCCTCAACCCCCTATGTATGTTTGTCCGTGTGACTTAATGTAGAAAAATTACCTGATGAGGACCTCAATGGAAATAAGCGTTCATGCTTTTTGTGTTATCCTCGGCAATTTACATTTATTATTTCGAACTATGTGTTCTTGTCATTATTTGCACTTCATGTACATTGATTTATTGCCAAATAAAGTCTATCTATCTATCTATCTATCTATTGATAGATTCAAAGGTGTGTCTAAACTCCTATACAATCAAACAGTAAACTAAATCACAGGGGAGATATTTCTAAGTTAACAGGATGAAAAGGTTTATAAAGAAGCATAAAAAAGGCTAAAACAATGTGTTGACAGTAATATTGGGTTGACTGAAATAAAACTGGATTAAAGAAAGCCTACAAACTACTGGAAATACAAAGGATTACAAAGGATTGCAAAGGCGGAGCATGCCGACAGGAGACCTTTTGGTCCATATCTAGGTCGGATGCGAAAAAAAAAATAATAAAATAAAAAATAAAAACTATAATAATGTAAATAACAAATAAGATACATAAATAAATGCATAGGTATAGTTAAATAATAAACAAACAGGAAAACTCTAGGGTCTGAAAGGAATGTAATAATCTGATAGACAAAATTAATAAACTACGTGCGTTCATTAGGAGGAGGGGGATGATGTTGATGAGGATAATGATATAAATAACAACGATAACAATAATTATAGCAATAATAATGATAGCGACAACAATAATAATAATGTCTTTATTGTATATACCAAAGGTGTTTTTCCACCTTACAGGTGAGGTAGCCATGTCAAAAAGCAAGTACTCACTTCCACCCATCCCACTCCTACCCATTCCACTCTCCTCCACCACACTTTCCCTCCTCTCATCTTAGCTCCTCATGGATGACGGGTCATCCCTGTATCCCGCCCACTGCCTTGGGTCAGAAGCAATGCAGCATGCTACAAAACATCCACAGCAAGGCCGCTTCACTTAATCGGCGACCCCTCTCTCCGTCCCTTCATGCAGAAAAAGAGAAGACGGGGAGAAATCCTTTCGAGCTGCTTCAAAATATCATTCCTACATAACCTCTTCCTACTCCCCACCCCATCCCTTTCTTGCATTACAATATCATCTATACATAGCCATTCTCCACTCGCCTCTATCTCCTGCCTTCTCTCCTCCCTGCTCAACAGACATTCCCCTGTTGCTCAAAGTTCTCCAGTAGTTGATGGATGTTTTTGTTTGTTACTTGGTGTTATTTAGGTTATTTGTTATTGGAGTGGCGGTGACCATATTGTTATTTTTGGAGGATAGCGTTGTCAATTAATGCCTTTTATGGCGTTTATTACATTTAGGTTGGAAAGTTGTTCAAGTATTTTTTGTTTCATATCTGCAGTTTGTGTGGCTGTTCATATTGGATGGTGTATATTCAGTATACTTAACAATATGTGGTTTGGTAAATTATTGAGAACTTGGAATGTAGTTTCGGGGTGCTGATGTGATGTGAGATGTTTGTTATTGTATGTTGATTTGTTTATTTCATATAATATTATGATTATTTCCGCAATGAAAAATGTTGTTGTGATTAGGTTTGAAGTGAACTGGTAGTAGAGGAATGAGCTGTCTTTGCATTTATTATTAGTTATATGTCAATTTATTATTATTTACTATTTACCTGTTTGTTTATTATTTAACTATACCTATGCATTTATTTATGTATTCTATTTGTTATTTACATTATTATAGTTTTTATTTATTGTTTTATTATTAATATGATTTTTTTTCGCATCCGACCTAGATATGGATCAAAAGGTCCCCTGTCGGCATGCTCCGCCTTTGTAATCCTTTGTAATCAAGCCATCTGTAGTACTGTGCAGTGGCGTGCAGTTTGCTAATGCCCCGGGGCCAGCTCCTTGATTGTATATTCAAAAGATTCAAGTTCAAGTAGGGTATTTTGAATATGTCAACACATATGAAGTATAGAATAAACCTTTTATTAGATTCAAATATATAAATCAACCAAATTTATTAATATTAGTTGCTCTCTGTCTTAGATTATCTTCAAAGGGCTACCTCACCAAATACACGCAACTCTGTATTATACATAGCCATTCTCCATTCATCCCTATCTTCTGCCTCCTCCCTTCCCTGCTCGACAGACATTCCTCTCTTTGGTCTGAATGCGCAAAATCACTTGACTGCTTGAATACGAGTGGGAGGGCGCAAGGAGACAGGAAGGAGAGAGTTGGTACTCTTACGCCGTCTGTCCTCTAGTCCCTTCAACACAGGAAACTGTAATCACTTACGCACTCATTCTTTGACACTGCCAGATCTACAAGGGAAGGCCTTATGAGTATTTATATTTGTGATTTAGTCTGTCACGCATTCTAAGAATACTAACCCCTCTTACCATGAGTCTTAACCCTGAGCATATCCTCTTGTGATATTATATCATCTTATCTTTGAGTAGGAGTAAAACCGGATTACTTCTATTCTAAACGCACCACTAATTTTATACAAGTCATTCACTTTTCGTCGTTCTTTTTTTCTAAATAAATACACCAGCTTTTGTTTATCATCATTGTGAACAAATATGTTCTCTCACTCCCACCCGACAACTATGAATGAATCAAACTTAGACTGTGTTCCACCAATACGCCGCTGGCCAGAATGCTGGTACGTACATGTAAGCCCCCCCCCCCCCGGGCACAAACTATGACAAAGTGTGTGTGTGTGTGTGTGTGTGTGTGTGTGTGTGTGTGTGTGTGTGTGTGTGTGTGTGTGTGTGTGTGTGTGTGTTTGTTTGTTTGTTCGTGTGCACATTTGCGTACGTTCAAGTGCGTACGCTATGAAAGGGTTATGTAGACATTCATAACCCAACCTTGCTCGGTACTCCACGTCTTCGCCGTGACGCTGCGAGCGTAACCGCCAGAATGCGGGCGTAACAGTTACGCCCGCGATGACGTCATGTAAGAAAAGGGGCGTGCGGGGGCGGCAGGGGACTATATAGAAAGTCAACTCTTAGTGATGTGTTTATGATAATGCTAGAAAGAATAGCAACATTACCGAAAGTAATCATGATAGCGACACGGTGAATGATCTTAAATTTATGTTGTAATGATACGATGCGATGGTGGTGGTGGTGGTTGCGGTGGTGGTGGTGGTAGTGGTATGGTGGTATGTTGGTGGTAAGTTTTGTCTCTCAATAGCCCCCAGTCACCAAAAACCGACTTTATCCCTCTGATTAGTCATCTTTCCTGATTAATTTAGGTCTAGTAGTTTTTTCTCATAAGAAACTTTAAATCTCCTCATAATATTCTAGAGCTATTCTTTGATCTTGCATATCTTTACAATATTCACTCAAGTTAACATTTGTAAGACAGTTCAAATGTAATATGTTAGAAAATATTAAGCATGATATTCCGCTCATCTCGAGTGAAGCGTACAATTGAAAAGAAAATGATATATCGGTGGCTTTATTTTCCACAAACATTCCTACTGGCTTCGAAGTAAGAAAACGGTACTTTGACTTAACCAGTTGAATTAATTTGGATTTAGTTACCCAATGCAAGCTTGCTGCGTTGGTTCTCTGCAGTCCTGGCCTGGTGGGGAGGCAACCCAACGTCGGCCTAAAAAAAAAAAAAAAAAAAATAATAATAATAATAATAATAATAATAATAATAATAATAGTAATAATAATAATAATAATAATAATAATAATAATAATAATAACAATAATAATAATAATAATAATAATAATAATAATAATAAAATAACAATAATAATAAATAAATAAATAAATATAATAAATAAATAAATAAATAAATAGAATAAATAAATAAATAGAATAAATAAATAAATAGAATAAATAATTAAACAAAAAACTTGCTGCAACTGACAAATGTGAAGCGTGGTCTGTCCGAAACCAGATGCCCTCAACATTTTGCCAAAATAAAATCCACAAATGACATCACGTTACTGAAGGAATTGACAAAGCAGTAGAATAGTCATACTACTTTCATATTAATTCATTGCTTACACAGGGTCTCATAAATGTTGCTTGATCTGCAGCCAGTCACGCTTGGTGATTCAGCGCCTGAAGGCTTCAGAAAAATTAGTCTGGGAACTTCAGCCACAGACAGGAGCTGATGAACTTGTCTTATGATAGCAGCCACTCAAGCCGTCAAGATGACGGAAATTCCTGAATAGATTTCATCACACTCATTTCTTTAACTTTTTCTGTATTGAGGCGTATATTCATCTCTTTATTCTAGATACCGGGGTAATTAATTCGTCACCGTATACAATTTTTTTTTGGTAAGGAAAGGGCTAATGGGCAATAAATACCTGCAATCAGTTCAAAGAGTTGTCTTTGAAGTATGTTTATTGGAGAAGGAGGAGGAGAAGGAGGAGGAGAAGGAGGAGAAGGAGGAGAAGGAGGAGGAGAAGGAGGAGGAGAAGGCGGAGGAGAAGGAGGAGAAGGAGGAGGAGAAGGAGGAGAAGGAGGAGGAGAAGGAGGAGGAAAGGTGTTAGTGTCCAGCAATGTATTGATATCGACTGTGGCCAAAGCTGAAATGCTATTAGCTGAACAGATGTAAAGTATGAGAGGCCCTTTATTCGAAGACAAAGTCCCAATTATTTCAACCAAATCAGTCCAATTCAAACCGAAAATTCGCTTTTGCCTCGTTTGGCCTCATAAGATCGGCAGTGCGGATTTTTTTTTATAACGGGACTCTGATGAACAAGTCGTCCATTGTATTCGTTTAATACTACACCCGTGTATGAGGTGTTAGAAAACATTTCAAATTACAGGCTGTATAATATAACTATGAATTGTAATCAATGTCTAATGGAACGTGAAGATAGAAAGTAGACTTTTGTTGAATATTGATTGAATATTGATAGAATGTGACCCGTGTAGATACCGTCTTGAACACATGATCAGGTGGTCGTGAGTTCGATTCCCCGGGATCCACTGCGGGCTTGTTGCGTGGGTTCTCAGCAGTCCTGGACAGGCGGGGTGGAAACCCGACGTCGGCCTAAAAAAAAAAAAAAAAAAAAAAGAAAAAAAAAAAAAAAAAAACAAACTGTACTGCAACTTACTGCACTGCAACAGACAGGGCATTGCCCAACCAGGGGTTTCTCACTTCCCACTGCGTGAGTGTTGGAGGGTGAGTTTTATCAATAGAACATCTCTTCCGCTATAACATTTCTACGTCGCGTAATCGTCACGACTTCAGCGCATGAAATTTCTCTATAAAAAGTTCGTGAGTGAGCGCAGACCTATACGCGTCTGTTCTCTACTTACACAAATCCTCAATTCACTCCCTCACTCCTTTGGAGACTGTGTACAACGAATACCATCACGTGTTGCCTGTATGGCAATTCTCGAGTAGTTTCTTGTCGTGTCTGCAGGAATGATACCGCTTGAGTGAAGGGAATTGGAAGCACGTGCGTAGGAACAAACGAATCATCGCAAAGAAGTCAAAGAAGATCCTTGGGCCTTATGAAGAAGATTCCTTCAGCTAAACAAAACCACCTGACCTTTGTGGAGCCTTTACGACTGCATAGAATTGTACGTCCTTAGGAAGTACATAGATACTTGTGTAAGAGCATAGGGACTATCGTTAAGTGACTTGGCTAATGTTAGCGAGACAATTGAGGAACTGCGCGTTTA
>NC_134782.1:63328553-63331053 GCF_046742065.1 Oratosquilla oratoria | reverse complement strand
TATGTACGAGTATAATGTGGGCACGCACTTCGACTTGGCTGCCCTGTTATAAGACGGGAAAAGGCTTTTAGTATAATAGGTATTTGCATTACGACTTACCTCAAGAGTTAACTAATTATATTATGTTTTTGTTCAACACTACTTTCACAGCAGACCAAAATCGTACAAATGAATTAAAATCAAAGACATAGCCATGGGAAATATTCCAAAATTGGAATTTAGTGGCCATTCTAAAATTTAAGAATGGTGACTAACATTATTGAAGAATAGATTGTTGTGCAAAACCTGTTTTAGACATTCTCCATGATTTAAAGAAATAAATAATGCACTCCTTTACCTATGCCCATTTGGCTCAAAGTATTCGACAAAGCGAGTTCTATATATTTTCATGTCTGCCACTATTTACCCATTTAGATTTAAGAAGGAAAAAGGAAAGAACTGGTTTACCAATAGAGTGGCATAGGAGAAAAAGTAATTGAATGGATTAGAACATGGATTAATGACAGAAAACAGTGGGTTACTATTAACGGCGTAAATTTTATATGGGGGAGTGATACTAGTGGGGTTCCCCAGGGCTCGGTTTTAGGTCTTATTTTTCACTATGTATATAAACGTCTTAGACAATGGGACCATTAGTGATGTTAGTAAGTTTGCGGTCGACACCAAAATAGAACGTCATATCAGGTCAGGAGAAGACGCCCGGATACTGCAGGATCTTCTTGACAAATTATTTATATAGTCAGTGAAATGGCAAATGGACTTCAATATCTCAAAGTGCAATGTATTAAACGTATTTTTACACAACCCAAAAAAAACAGGTATAGCTTAGATAACACCTTTTTAGAGTAAATTGAATGTGAGAAAGACTTGAAAGTGCTAGTGAGTCCTGACCTTAAATCCAGGAAACAGTGTACTAGCGCCAGTAATAGAGCTAACAGGGCACTAATATAACAAAAGTGCAAATGTAATTATCAAATTCTATCTGGCCTTAATTAGACCCATTCTTGATTTTGCGGTAAAGTTTTGGTCTACGTCCTTAAGAATGGATATTAATTTACTAGAATCAGTACAGAAAAGAATGACTAAAATGATACATGGGATCAGAAATTTACATTACGAAGACAGGCTTTGGGACCTTATCTTACACTCTGGAAAGACAGAGTGCGGAACAATCTACCAGAGGTATTCAGATGAGTGAAGAGTTTTAACAAGAGTGATTCTGACAAGGTCATCATATTAAGACAACATGGCAGGATTCGCAGTAATAGATCTAAGTTGGAAATTTTTAGATTTAAGATGGAAATAGACAAGAACTGGTTTACCAACGGTGGTTAACGAATGGAATAGACTTAGTAACCATCTAGTGAGTGCTGAAACTATAACTTGTTTTAAGAGAAGGTTAGACAACTTTATGGATGGGGTTGATAGATAGTAATGGAAATGGAACTGTTCAGTGTATTCCTTATGGTCTCTTGCAGTCACCTTCATTCATATTTACTTATGAACTTATGTCTGTTCGGACAGCGATCACCTGGGTTACAGATTTGGAGCGGAGTTTCTTTACAGCTCGGCTAGCAGGATTAAATTCATTCTCGTGAGATGCCCCTTGAAATTATTTTGAGTTTCCCTAACCTCCACTTACCCATCCTCACGAAAACTTTATTCTACACTTCCACTCAGTATGGCTCATATTGATATTTCCCAGTGTTTTATGCAACACTATAGCACCTCTTGACTTTGGACATTCTCCAGTGCACTTTTCAGAAGTTTTGAACCCTAAATTTGCTGATATCCTACAGTTCTTCAGGGTTCTCAAGGGCGCCAAACATTTTCAACCAATTACAATTGCTACCACATACTCCCGGGTACACACATCATCTCTGTGTTTTTTTTCTGATGAAATCCAAATAGATTACATCCTAGAACTCTCCTAAACTTGGCACGCAGTCTGTTTTGGAACCACTAATCTGTGATCGGTCAAACGAACTTAACACTCTAGTAAACCTTGCAGTTCTTAAGGATCCTCAATGAGTACTAATGAATATATGACCAATCTCCTTTGCCACGCCTCCGGCATCCCTATCCCAAGTTCATTAGTGTGGCTCTTGTCTCTAGAGCCAGGAATCATCAATCTTTAAGCCTTTGGACTTTACAAAGTTTAGAAGAAGAGCACTGTCAATGTTTCTGGTTTCAGAGCCATAGTGGGCCAATATATACTTTTTAAGTAATTCTGTCGATGTCAGTTAATGGCAATGAAGTTGCCAAAACAGCAAAGGTAACGCATAGTGGGGACTGGTCGACTAGAGTCAAACACGGAATAGCTATTTTTCAAGTTTATACGGTTCAGATAAGAAAAGTGAAGCCCAAGGTATGCTTGAACTTTACCAGCATCAAACGTTCATCAGTCAGGGTGACCTCTGTAACGGAGTTCTGTTGTTGGTCACCAGTGGTAGGTGTAACACTCACTCCTGATCGCACGACTGCGCGGTCTCCTCACCTC
>NC_134782.1:63318553-63326053 GCF_046742065.1 Oratosquilla oratoria | reverse complement strand
TGTCCGTCTATTTTTTCATTTATCTAAAACTGTATTTATTAATTAATTAACAAATTACTTTATCTATTTATCATTTTGTTGCTTCATTGACTCAAGTACTTGTCTAATTAGCTATGAATTAATTATCTAGTTTTTTTTATCTATTTGTATATTCAATTATCTGTTATACGTTGATTAATTACTTCATTAATTTAATATTTGTTTACATTTCAACTATCATTTTTTTGCTCTATTAATCTAATTATGATGGGTAGAATGTCTGGAAGAAGACCCAGAGGGAGACCTCGAATGAGATGGATAGATGGAGTGGATGGGGAGATGGATAGAAGAGGAATAGATAAAATAACCTGGATGGAAGCAGCACAGGACCGAAGGGTATGGAGAGGGTTACTGTTGGCGGACCAGAATCTACACGAGGTTCAAGATCCAACGGAGTGAGTGAGTGAGTATTAATCTAATTACTTATCTAATTAGCTATAAATCAATTGTCTACTTGCTTATTGACTTATTCATACATTTAGTTATCAGTTTATCCGGTAATTATCGCCATATTCATGTATATATTTTTGTTTGCTTGTTTATCTGTTTGTTAGTAAAATGAAACAAAAATTATGGACGGAACTTAATGAAAACTGTTGAATTGGTCTACGTAACGCTCTCTTTTATCTTATTGGCTATTTAATTTACGATCTGTACCTGGGATTTTTTCTTAAATATTAAATAAAAAACGGGAACGCTAGGAAATCACCTCTTTTTTTTTTCTTAGATGGCTTTCGCTGTCTCTACCATTAATGAAATAAAAATACTGGAAATTATATTTCCTGGTGACATGTGTCAACTCCTGTTGATGTCAAGCCGAGCGTCACATCAGTTTTACGTGATGCCTTTTTAGGTCAGCGAACGTTAAGGCAATGACCCTTCCATTGTGTACTTTTGAATTTCACTAATATTTTATCAATGGACCGTTTAAATTCATCACTCTTAATACCATACTATTTCTATTTTCTTCGTGTCAACAAATGTCAACACTCCGTCTAGTACCACAACTTTCTATTATACAAAAATATTGGATAGAATATTCCAGTTATTTTTCATTAAAGAGTGACCCTAAAGAGAGGAAAGGGTGACGAGAAATGTCTTGTTAAAAGGTAGGAAAGTCGAAGGTAAGTCACATAGAGAAGGGAGATGCAGCTTTAGAAAATTAAAACGTATAGAACTGTGGATCGTCTTTCAAGAGTAAGGTTGGATGGATTCCATAAAAAAAATGCAAATGTAATGTATTTCGATAATAATTACAACAATAACAACATTACTGATAATGGTAATGATAATAATAGATGATTAAGGTAATAATTAAGATAATTTAGTATAATAACAGTTAAGATAATGATAATATCATAATTATGATAATAATTATGATAATAATAATCATGACAATAATAATCATGATAATAATAATAATAATAATAATAATAATAATAATAATAATAATAATAATAATAATAATAATAATAATAATAATAATAATAATAATAATAATATATAAACTAGTGTGTTTGGGCTGCATACATCAGAATGCTTATCGAAGAGTATTTGATAGCCAATTTGGAATCAGTGAGTGGTCATGTTTTTCACGTATGGTGAATTTGTACTGAAGAACAATCACTCTGCTACAAGAGAAGTGTATTATTTATACTTAGATATGGAAAAACCCTTTGATAAAGTATCACACAGAAATGATATAGAAACTAGAATATGTACCAGTACCTGAATAGAATCATCAGTGACGGGGATGTCAATCAAATAATTCCGACAGTCGTCCCCGGATTCGAACCGAGGCGTGCGAGAAAGCAAAGCCGACGCTCTCGAGTCCCGATAGCTCAGTTGGTAGAGCGTCGGCTTTGCTTTCTCGCAAACCTCGGATCGATTCTGGGGACGACTGTGGGAATTATTCGATTGAAATCGACGTCACTGGTGATTCTATTCAGGTACTGGTATATGTTCTAGTTTCTATATAATTTCTGTGTGATACTTTACCAAATGTTTTTTCCAGATCTAAGTATAAATATTTGATATATCAGTACGTTAAAGGAGTTAGCTGGAATGAATGATGGACTTAATAAAAGACAAATACATGAGGACGGTTGTGAAGGATAGGAGATCAGATTGGGAATCAAGCAACTATAGAGGTCCCACGGGACTCATTCTTGGGACCAGCAAATCTCTTGATCTAAGTTAACATGACAGGTGGATCAAATACTGTAATTGCACAAGTGTATTTGCTGATGTTATCAAGATCGTGAAGACAGTAAAGCATGAGAGTGATTGTAAGTTGTGACACGAATAATTATCTAAACTATATAAATGGCCGTAGACGTTGAAAGTCATTTTAGATAATACAGAATATCAGAAATATGTTTGAGTAGGTATGATGTCACTAAATTGTAAAAAAGGAAATGAAAGAAATACAAAAATAATGAAAGAAAAGGAAATGGAAACTTTGTTTGACGAGGAAACATATCTAGAACATTACAGCATAGCCGTGTTATACCTTCTTGTCTATGACAATTATTTACATGGACGAGATGATGAAAAAACTGTCAAATTTTTTAGTCAACTCTGATTGAGGTATGTTGCAATGTTGTGGTTTTCATGCAAATCAAAATAAAAATCAAAATAAAAAAATAAAATATAAAGGAGCGACAACTTTTTTTTTTAGCTAAAGAAGCGTAGACTCAGAGGTGACTTGATACAGGTCTTTAAGATTCTAAAAGGAATTGACAACATCAAAAGTGACAAAATTTTCACATTGAATGAGAATCCGACAAGAAATAATGGTCTCAAACTGTCAGGGAATAGATTTAATTTGGAAGTGGATAGAAACAACTTCACCAACCGTGTAGTTAATGAATGGAATAAACTTCCTGCAGAGGCAGTGCAATGTAGTTCAGTTCGAAGCTTGAAGATTCGTTTAGATAAACACCAAAGCAAGATGCTGTAATGCCTGCTACTTATTCTATATCATTTATTTATTTATTTGTTATTATTTGTCTTTTTATAATTATTTCCTTGATTATCGTTTATTATCAATTATCTGTCAATTCATTATTATTTACTATTTACCTGTTAGTTTATTATTTAACTTTACCTTTTCATTTATTTATTTTATTTATTATTATTTATAATGTTATGATTTTTATTTGTTTATTTATTGATCCATTTACATATTATTATATTTTTTTCGCATCCGACCCACAGTAGTTATGGACCAAAAGGTCTCCTGTCGGCATGCTCCTCTTTTGTAATCCTTTGAAAGTTTGAACTCTCAACATTGGAAGAAAGTAGAGATAACGTTGACTTCATTCAGAAAACAGGAAAGAATAGATAATCGACAAAGAAGACTTCTTACTATGAATGTAAGAATACAATTAAAGAAAATAAAAAGGCACTGAAAAGATACAGTGTTTGAAAAATAATGAGAGAATTAACATTTCAGGAACATGTATTCATTTGTGGAATAGCATAGAGAACAGTCAACGGAAACGAAGTTATTGCTACACATGACCAACTATAATTAAATAGAATTTCACAAATACACACAGACACACAAACACGCATGCAAACACAAACACATAAATATAAATACATATATACATACATGCACCACATAAACACGAAATCAGACGCACAAACTCTCTCTCTCTCTCTCTCTCTCTCTCTCTCTCTCTCTCTCTCTCTCTCTCTCTCTCTCTCTCTCTCTCTCTCTATTTCTTTCTCTGTGTGTCTCTCTCTCTCTATTCCTCTCTTTTTTTCTCTCTTCCCAAAGAAGAATACTTATCACTCTAAATTCTATTATTTCTGCTACATTACTTAACTCTCTTCTGCAACCTCTACGACTTTACTATTTTGTGCAAAATCCAAGTATAGAAGCGCTAGTTAATCATGGGTGAAGAACTAGACAAGTCTCTCTCCACTTTCCTTCCTCTCCTTCGCACTCTCCTTACTCTCTTCTTTATACTCTTCCTCTCGCAAAATCCTCTTTTCTCTTTCTGCCTCCGCCTAAGGCTGCGTTTCCACCGAGCGAGTCGAGGCCGATTGTCGCCAAATGTTGTTCATTTGAATGGCTAGAAGGAGACTTTGCTTGCAGCTTTCTAGACTTCCCTAAGAACACTTCCACAATCTGTCTGACATTCGATGAAGATTTGGCTCCTTTCATTTCGCCTTTCAGTTTCTCAGTATATGACGCGAAGGCAATTTGACATTTGAAGATTGAAAAAACGGAAGATTGCAACCGACGTCGTTTCTGCTTAAACGAACTCACGACGGCTGAGGAAAATCAACCGAGACTCGTTCGGTGGAAACGCAGCCTTAGACTAATGCCAAAAATTACGTATAGATCACAAAGACACATTAAAAGGATTAACAGCTAGATAATTAAACAAATGGATGAATGAACACATGAATAGATTGATAGATTGATAGATACGAAAATAGATAAACAAATGTATCTGATATATAATGGAAAATAGAAAATAGATGAATAAATAACGAAAATAATGGACAGGTAGATAAATGAAAAGGTTAATAAATAAATAGATTAATCAATAAATTGATAAATGAATATGTAAATGAATAAGTAAATAAATAGATGCATAAATGAATAAATATATATATAAAGAAATAAAGAAATAAACATATACACATTTAAATAAATAAGTAAATAAATTAATTGATAAATAAATAAATAGACGAAAACATAAACAAACAAATTAACAACAAAAAACATGTAAACAAAATAAACGTATATCTAAATCATATGAATAAATAATTAAATAAATAAACTGGAGGCTAAAAATCTGTTTAAAGCAAACAACATTGTCTAGCTTACGGGGCATAATCTGTAAAAACCGTCATAGGCTGAAGGCGAGGGGGGGGGGCAGAGGCGATTGTGTAGCCCGTCAGCATAATGCCATTGTTTATGTATACCAGTGTCCTCCACACATCGGCCATTGTCTGTTCGCCAGGTTGGGTTAGGCTTTATGTAGCGCTAGTGACAGTAAGGAGACGGTGGTGGTGGTGGTGGCGGTGGTGATGCTGTGGTGGTGACAGTGGCCGTGTAATGATGATGAGTGGTGTAGATGTGATGGCAGGGCTGATAGGAGTAAGGGCATGGTGGTGGTGATGATGATGATGGTGATGATGATGGTGGTGATGATGGTGATGATGATGATGATGATGATGATGATGATGATGATGATGATGATGATGATGATGATGATGATGATGATGATGATGATGATGATGATGATGATGATGATGATGATGATGATGATGATGATGATGATGATGATGATGATGACAGTGATGTTGGTGATGATGGTGATGATGATGACAACGGTGATGTTGATGATGATGATGATGGTGATGATGATGATGATGATGATGATGATGATGATGATGATGATGATGATGATGATGATGATGATGATGATGATGATGATGATGATGATGATGATGATGAAGAAGCTGATTATGGTGAGTAATGCGACAAAGGTGCTGTTGGTTCTGTCATGATTTTGGGATGGTGACAGGAAGAGATGGTGATGTAGTGGTGAAAGCAGAAACTCCACTACGGCCATAGCTGCTGCTGTCATCACTACCACCACCACCACCACCACCACCATCATCACCACCACCATCACCATCACCATCACCACCACTATAATCATAGACACATCCATTACCATCTTCATCACCATCGCCGTTAGTATTGTGATCAACATCGCATCACCACCACCACCACCACCACCACCACCACCACCACCACCACCACCACCACCACCACCACCACCACCACCACCACCACCACCATCACTACTATTACTAACAACAGCAACAACAAAACACCACCACCACCACCACCATCACTACTATTACTAACAACATCAACAACAAAACACCACCACCACCACCACCATCACTACTATTACTAACAACAAAAACCACCCTAACAGTCAGACTCTTCTCTCCCTCCATATAAATTCCTAATTACTTGTTAGACGGTTGAACGATTAAAGGAAACCTGTTGGGAATAAACTAACTGTTATGGGGAGATTATTCTTTATGGTGTTTTCTTTTTGTGAGGACTAAAAATATCGCTTACCTCCGCCGCCCCTTTCGGATCTTACAGTACTTTAGGGTAAATTACAGCACAGTAAAGTATGTATTGGATTTGGCAGCACATGATTTTCTTTGTCTTCTACCTGCGGGGTTGCCGTAGATTTGTTTCTTCTCTTGTGGCTTACGGCAAATGTAGAGGACAAATCCCAAAAGAGGGGTAGGAATCATTTAGTTTCGTGTACATGTGGAAGGACACGAGGTCTTAGTACTATGGAAGTTTCTCACGACGAAAAGAAGAGAAGCTACTACGAGTAGTTCTTTTCATTCTTTGCTGTTGTAGTTTCGGCTGTAACTAGTCGTTTCACGATCTAACGTCAAATTATTTTCTTTTGTTGAATCATAAGTTTAAAACCGTGTTCTGTTAAGACCTGTGGTCGATTCATAAGTCGTCATGGCCTCATGGGAAATGCTTTCAGTCTCAAGGAGGCTTCTTAGCTACTAGAGATCGTCTGGGATTAACTCGAGGAAACTATGGAGAACGAAAGAAGGCGTCCTTATAACCGCCTTCGTGTTTTCAGCGTTCAGGGTATGCAATGCCAACGAGCCTACGGTGTTCATGAATAGTATCGAGCCAATTTGCAAAACGAGTCTACTTGGTCCAGCACCTACAATCCTCGGCGAACCTATGCACGAAGTTGAAGACAGAACATAAGTACACCAAAGCTCATGCCACTAGTATTGCAAATAGATTGTAAAAGTAAGATATATGAGCGTTGAATAATCCAGGTAAAGTCTTGAAAGAGTTAAAAACCAAATTAATTGGCATCAATATGAAAAAAAGAACACAGTTTGTATTAACCATCTCTTTCATAATTTAATGTAAATGTGTATCATTGCACGGGACATAGAAATGTAATTGAAGCCTATTCTTTATGTAATGTTTGTTTTTAGGGAACTCTAAATACTGGACGCAGTAAAAGTATATCATGCCACTGGACTGAGAGGGTGGGGAGAGTAAGAACTCCCTTTAGCCTGTAACAACCTCACATGGGGTAGAATAGACGAGCATTAACATGAGCAAAAGTTGTGTTCCATGGCCTCGCGGGGGGAATAAGAAACAGAACTGTAGCGATGTGAGTGAGGTCGCGTCATCCCGCAAGGCTGACTCCTTCCGCCCTCGCTATTGCGTTCGCTGCTACTGCACTTCCTCCTTACGGGATCTCAGTTGCCTCGGGAGATCCTTCTTGTCATGTGTCACCAAGAAGGACTCCTGCCACTGTCAGTCCTCCTGCTTGGGAGTCCTGTTGTTGTGGTGCTGAGCCCAGCGTCCTCGTTTATAACCCCGCGTCGGGTCCCGTTGTTTCTATTCAGGGTGGTGAC
>NC_134782.1:63311053-63313553 GCF_046742065.1 Oratosquilla oratoria | reverse complement strand
CGGGGTAATGGCGACCTGGTCAGCAGCGACGTCAACGGCGGGGATGAGAGCAGCGGTGCCGAGGGAAGTTGCGGCGGCCGCAGGCGAAGTCTTCGATGCGTTGGCGTTGACGTCAGGGGCAGTGGAAGCGAGGGCGGCGAATGCAGCCGGGGCGAAGATGGTGACTACAGTGACAGCGGCGACTTCGACGACGGTTTTGAGAAAAACGGCGGCAAAGACGGTGGTGTGAGAGGCGGCAGCAAAGATGAAAACCACGGCGGCGACGTTGATGTCGGGGTGGTGGCAGCATCACCGGAAAGAGCTCAAAGGAAATAGGGTCTCAGTGTTGGCGGCGACATCTGCAGGAGAGAAAAGTAAATACGAGAGGAAATCGAGATACCCTCCGTGGTGGGTGGGTGGTGGGCGGGGGGGGGGAAGGTCAGGTGACAGGGAAAAGGGGCATTGTGGGAGGGGAGAATGGTGCTGGGCAATGAGGAAACATTCCTATGGTAGGCGAGGTCATGACAGGGCGAAGTGATCTGCGTAGGCGGCAGGTGGAGTGATGCGAGCGGCATCCTCTCGGCCGGCGGCGAGGTCATGGAGGGGAGGAACGACCTGCGTGGGCGGTAGTGAAAAGCCCCGGGCTTTAGTGGCGGCAGGTGGAGCCATGCGGGCGGCTTGCGGCTTGCTCTCGACCGCGGCAGGCAGGACGAGCCGGGCAGCATCTTCTCTGCCGATATGATCTGCGTGGGTGGAGGCGAAGGGCGCTCATGGTTGGGGCGCCATTGAAGGAGCTATCGTGGCTGGCCGTTGGAAGCCATCGTCGTCTCGTGCCACGTACTATCATTCCATGTCACTCCAGGATCACCAGCTGCAGTAACATGTGTGGATAGTGTGTTACATGAATACCACGATGGAGTGTTAGAGAGACGGCAAGAGGTTTGTCTTCGTTTATTCCGGCTGATGTAGTTAACAGGCTAACTCCGCTAGAGGAACCGGCTGGCCTTTCAGACAGATCTGAGTTGCAGGATTGACTGACTTGATCCAGCCACGGCAGGCTATACGAGTACATATAGACCTTTTGCGTACTGGAAAGAAGTGCATGACTAACCGCTGGCTTTTATGATAGGCTCGTAAAATATTTGTGCTTTGTCAAATGGCTTAACGTTATATAGATAAATAACCACTATAATGACCACCTCACATTAGAGATGGAAAAAAAAAAAAAAAAAAAATCCAGGAGGATACACAATACACAGATGAATGAAACATGTACTACTGGAAGCAAGGAATACTTCAGTGCGGCTGAGCAAAGCTTGTGGAACGAAATATGTACGAACGCACCTGAGTACACTCATTTTGTTCTAATATGTCGATGTTTGCAATGAGATCCGTAAACTCTACTGAAATAGTATATTCTTGTTGTGGACACACTAACATTGTATATTTTGCTAATAAGAATTATAATTTTTGTTGTATAAAGGTCACGCAGCTTGTCCTAAAACCTTATATTTCCTCTGAGCCATGAATACAATTAGTAAATTTAAAATAGTTACTAATAATTACGCTTATATATTTTTTCCTTTCAAGTTCAGCATTTAGTGATCACAACTTAGATTCAAACTGCTAAAAAATTTAAGGATATATATTTATGTACCTAAAATACCCGATTTCAGTAAAGCTCAGTTCATAGGACTACGTCAGGAGATTCAGCTTACAGATTGGGTAGCAAAATTAAGCGAAAGACCTGTAGATTAGATGTAGGAAATATTTCAAAATACGCTTACTAAAATCATTCATACTTATACCCCGTTTAAAGACGGACACCCCCCCAAATCAGGCTCGACCAAAATGACTTGAAAAAGAAACTGAAAAAAGTATTGCTAAAAAGAGACAGGTTCATAAGAAATACAAGTGCTCGAGTACACCTATTGACTATCAAAGTTATGTAATAATACAGAGAAATTTAAAAAAGACAATAAAAAACGAAAACAACAATACGAAATGAATATCGCTGATAAATCCAAAGAGAATCCTAAATAATTCTGTAGTTACATTAGAGATAAAAAGGTTATTAGGATTGGCCCACTACTATATGCTGACGGTCGACTAGAATATTCAAATGAAGGAATGTGGGATATTTTAAACAACTATTTTAGCTCAGTATTCGTAAACAAAACACCTCAAAGTGAACTCCAAACTGAAACCTGTGAAAAGTCTAGGGTAAACTTACTACGGTGAATAAATAAAAAAATAAAAAAATAAATAAATAAATAAATAAATAAATAAATAGATAAATAAAAAAATAAATAAATAAAAAAATAAATAAATGAAGATAAATAGATAGATAGATAAATAAAAGGTGTATAGAAAAACTCAAAGCTGATAAAACATCAGGGCCTGACGATTGGCATCCAAGAATCTTAAAGGAAAGGAAAAATGAGATTGTTCCATTAGAAATTGTTTTCAGGAAATCCATCATATCCGGAGATGTTCCAAGAGAATGAAAGCTAGCCAACGT
>NC_134782.1:63296053-63306053 GCF_046742065.1 Oratosquilla oratoria | reverse complement strand
CTTTAAAATAGCAACCTTTTTAACCTTGTGTGACCTTTAAAATAACAACCTTTTTAACCTTGTGTGACCTTTAAAATAACATCCTTTTTAACCTTGTGTGACCTTTAAAATAACCTTTTTAACCTTGTGTGACCTTTAAAATAACAACCTTTTTAACCTTGTGTGACCTTTAAAATAACAACCTTTTTAACCTTGTGTGACCTTTAAAATAACATTTTTAACCTTGTGTGACCTTTAAAATAACAACTATTTAACCTTGTGTGACCTTTAAAATAACAACCTTTTTAACCTTGTGACCTTTAAAATAACATCCTTTTTAACTTTGTGTGACCTTTAAAATAACAACCTTGTGTGACCTTGTGTGACCTTTAAAATAACAAACTTTTTAACCTTGTGTGACCTTTAAAATAATAACCTTTTTAACCTTGTGTGACCTTTAAAATAACAACCTTTTTAACCTTGTGTGACCTTTAAAATAACAACCTTTTTAACCTTGTGTGACCTTTAAAATAACAACCTTTTTAACCTTGTGTGACCTTTAAAATAAATTGCATATCTCAAGGAACCCCTGGGAAAAAAACATATACCATATCTTTCTCATTCTATTTTCATCGTAATAATAGGTTAGATAGGATGGTGTCTATATTACATTATTACAATAACCAAGGAGATGTCGTGCGTGTTTAATTATATTACGTATATGAAATTAGATAAAAAATCAAAAGTGCATTAGCTTCTCTCACTTGTTCTCGCGGAACCCTCAGAGGGGTATTACGGTCTAACGGTTCGTCGAACGCGGTTCGACAGACACGTGTTTAAAGTGACGTGTGAGCGGGGTATTTGGTTGGCGAACAACGTGTTCGGCAACCAAATACCCCGTTCATACGTTCACACATCACTTTAAACACGTGTCTGTCGAACAGTTAGACCGTGGAAATCCCCTTTGGGACCTTTTGCGGAACCTTAGTGTTACGGGGGAAGTCTGGTTGAGAAACGCTGCTCTAGATAGTGAAGAATGAATAACTCACTAAGAGCCTCCAAAGATCTTAAAGGAAGTCTTAAGTCAGTTCGAAGTGGTGTTCAATCAACGTCTGAAGACAGTTTTAGAACGTTACGAAAATATTAGCTTGAAATAGCGACATGGAATTCGTGGAAAGAAGACAGGATATGCTTTGGAGTCAGAGGTCCCTCTATAAAGGCGTTATCACACTGGGGGATTTTTCCTCCGACACTTGGAGCAAATTTACATCCAGCATCTTCCGGGAAGAAATCTGATATGCTGGAAGAAAATAATTTTCCTCCAGGATATTCAATGATATTCTATGTATTTTGGTTGGCAAAACAAAATAGTTTGCTATAGTGATTTAAAAAAAAACTCTGGATTATAATCAGAGGTTGAAGGAAAAATAGCCCGGTGTGATGACCCTTTAAGACAGTGGTCCTTTACCTATGGTCCATGGAATCGGAGTGGTCCTCGCGGGTTCACAAGTGGGACCGCCAAACGAAAGCCACCAGCAGTTAGCGGATGCAAAACGATTAGATTTAGTGTTGATGTCATCTCTAGGAGGTTAACGAACAGCATTTCATAAATACGGGGTACACGTGAGTTAAGAGCCCCGACTCTAAGATGAGCAGGATCCTGACTTCGATTAGATGTCCGTGAGCCTCAAAGACATGGGAAGAGATTGTAAAACAGTGGTGGTCATTTGCTTCCAAAAGGGGCTCTTGAACGGCGGCCGGAAGGGGGGATTTGGAGAGTAGATGTTGTCGTTGTTGTTGTTGATGTTGTTGTTGTTGTTGTAGACTGCGTTTTACTGGCGCTTCTATCCTTGTGAACGATCTCACGCCTCTCTCGTGATGGGGACTACCTGGGAGACGCTTTCAAACCGATATGATAAACGGCGTGGAGCCATGGCGAAAGCAAAATACAAAAACGATAATCCTGAACTCAAATAGTTATTCCCCGAACACAGGCTAAAGAGGAGACAGTATTTCTAACTCGTGACCAAGAGGAGAAGAAGACTAAGAGCATGAAGAGGAAGAAGAAGAACAAGAGCAAGAGAGGAGGAAGACACGCAGGAGAAGGTCAGAGAAGAAGATTTCGCCTACGTCATCTCTTTTCTTGTTATCCGGGCCTTTTTTCCGCGAACTGCGTTCTACTCTTGGGTCTGTCTGCTTCTCTCTCTTCTAGCCTCCTGCAGCTCTTCCGTCTGTTTCTCCTCCTCCAGTCCTCTGTTATTCTTCGTCTCCTACTTCCTCTTCGACGTTTTGTTCTGCTTTGTCCTCCTCCCCTCCTCTTTTTTCCTCTTGTTCCTCCTGCCCCTTCTCCTCTTGTTTCTCCTCCTCTTCCTCCAACTTCTCCGCCTCTTCTTACTATTCATACTCCCTTCCTCCTCCTGCTTTCTTCCCCTTCCTCCTCCTCCTCCTCCTCCTCCTCCCCGGTCTTTTACTCTTCCTCTTCTTTCTCTGCTTCTTCCCCTTAATCTTCCCTTTCCACCATCACCTCCCTTTCCTCCTCCGACTCCTTTTCCTCTCTCTCCTTTTTCTCCCTCCTTCTCTCCCTCCTTCTCCTCTTCCTCTCCCTCCTCCTCTTCCACTTACACCTCCTCCGCCCAGCTTAACACTTCTATTGCGCATATCTTTGTCCTCTATCTCACTGGAAAAAAGTAGAATAGAATAAGATCAAATAAGATGAAACTAAATATGATGAAACATATTAAACCAAAATAAAATTGAATAAAATTAGAATAAGATAACACACACACACACACACACACACACACACACACACACACACACACACACACACACACACACACACACACACACACACACACACACACACATATATATATATATATATATATATATATATATATATATATGTGTGTGTGTGTGTGTGTGTGTGTTTGTGTGTCATTTTGACAAATGAAAATAAGCTTCACCGCAAGGACTCGAACCTTTGCCTTAGCGACTGCTTATTATGAAGCAAAGATGAAAGCCTCGACCCAGCCAGGCCGTACAAAAGGAACGATCTAATTCACGACCTGGTGGTTCACCGACGGTACAAGGCCAGCTCGGTCTCTATTCTAATTTCACCGAGTCTTTATTATGGCGAAATGACACACAACTTGTCGGATGGCTGGTGGTTTTTAGACTGTCATAATATTTTCATCTGCTGAATAAAAACTGTGCTTGTTACCGATCTTAGTATGGATACACACACACACACACACACACACACACACACACACACACACACACACACACACACACACACACACACACACACACACACACACACACACACACACACACACACACACACACACACACACACACACACACATATATATATATATATATATATACACATATGTATATGTATAAACATATATATATATACATATAGTATATATATATATATATATGTATATATGTTATATATATATATATACATATATATATATATATATATATATATATATATATATATATATATATATATATATATATATATATATATATATAGTATTCCCCGATATTCGTGGGGATTACGTTCCTTCCCCTCCCGCGAATCCCTGAAATCCGCGAATTATATTGATGCAGTTATAAAACGCCTATGTATGATTTCATCTACGCTAAAATATGCTTCCCAAACACATTCTAAAGACAGTATTACTCATTAATACAGTAATAATTACATATAACACACCAAAAACTTGAATTCAAACAATCGCTTTAAAAACCCGCGCGCGACTGAAAGAGCTGTTTAGCCTCTCGCGCATGAAGATGCTTGTGACGTCATGTCGTCTGCAGCCAATCAGCAGGAAGGAGAAACGAAAGCTCGTAACTAACATTGCTATTTTAAAATTATTTTACAGTTATACTGTATCATCTCTCTTTTCTAATTTTTTATTCTATATTTATTGACATTGTTATCTTAAAGTTATTTTCAAGTTATACTGTATCATCTCTCTTTTCTATTTTTTTTATTTCATATTTACTGACATTGTTATTTTAGAATTATTTACCAGTTATACTGTATCATCTCTCTTTTCTATCTTTTTATTTTATATTAACTGACATTGTTATTTAAAAATTATTTACCAGTTAGGGTCAATGTGGGCCTTTTTCTGCTAAAAAAAAAATGGCCTACGAAATTCACGAAATTGAAATATGAAAAACAACGACAACAACAACAACTTTGAGAACAAAATCAGCGAGTATACGGGGCCACGAACGGTGAACCGCGAATGAGTGAGGGTATTCTCCCTTCCTTTCGCCCTCTGAAGAATAACCCCCTCCAGGAACAACAAGCCCTTAGACAGCAGCAGCCACACGAACAAGAGAAACATGTCCAGCTAATTAATCAGCGCCTAGGACCAGTAACCAGAGCAGCAGCAACTCAGGCCAGAGCTTCCAGACAAAATCCCACCTCCTTGGCTCCCGGACAAAATCCCACCCTCTTGGCTCCCAGACAAAATCCCACCCTCTTGGCTCCCAGACAAAATCCCACCCTCTTGGCTCCCAGACAAAATCCCACCCTCTTGGCTCCCAGACAAAATCCCACCCCCTTGGCTCCCGGACAAAATCTCATGCTGCCCCTCTCGGCCAATGAGGAGCCAGTATTCCGTCTGAGCTAGGCAGGCTGAGCCTTATAAGCCAGCCCATCCAACCAGCGGTCATTATTCGTTGGAAGACCTTTCAACATAACAGAGCATCCTACAAAGCAGTCCTCACCCTGAAGACGCCTCACGACGAGGCGAAAAACTATAGTTTCGGTGGAGTCAATAGTTATTGAATACTATTACTATGCAAAAATATACCAGTTGGCATACACTGCGTATATTCTTTTGAGAGTCATGAATGACTACTTCCAGTCCCTCTCAGTTGCTAATAGGAAAGTATTCTCCAAATTAAAGAATACAGTCTTGAAGATTGTTAAAGCAACTAGTGCAGTTGATTTCAACCAGAATTGCCTTAGAGAAAACCTGTGCCCCAGAAAAAAAAAAATATATATATATGTATATATATACATATGTATATGTATATATGTATATATATATATATATATATATGTATATATATATGTATATATATATGTATATATATATATATATATATCAAGAACTACTATTACACAAGACGTGCGCACCTAGATTCCTGGCTCTGCTAGCGGAGGCCATTGCTTTCTTTGTAACCTAACATTTTATATTGGACAAATATATCAAAACTAGAAACCTAACATTGTATATAGGACAAATATATCAACTATTGACTTATTCAATGCAGTATAAGTTAATATAAACTTTTATGGTGAAATAAGAAACTATTCTTAAGGCACTGTTATGCTTTGAAATGCCAATTTTGGCCGGACTTAACAGGTATTATTGTATGGGGTTAGTGGACACCAGGGTTGGCGATTTTTTTTTATCTTTTTAGAAAAAAAATATATATTTATTTATTTATATCAGATTCATTTGATTTAGATAGATTTTTTTTTATATAGATTTTAAATATTGTGGGATTGCTATCTGATATGTGATCTGATTGCTAAAGGACATTTTTAGCATATCAATATAAGGAGCAGTGCTATATAGACTTGCCACAAGTATACACAGGAACGGTATAAGCCTACATATAGTATATATATCACTGTGCAGAAGTGCTGTGCAAATATCGCTAATTTCAATATCGAAATTATTGGTGAACAACAATACAGTTACCGAAATTACCGACAGTTTACCGGTAAAAGACTTGAGGTAGTAGTGACGTCACAAGTTCGAGTCGAGTTCGAAAAAATCAATGTTTTTGTCCTTTAATAAGCTATATCTCTGGTTCTATTTTACATATTGTTTTTATTGTTATGTCATTGTAAAGGGAAAAGGTCATACTTTAATTGGTGCTACTATAGTCTGCTATCTACCGCACGAGTAAGAGAATGGAGGGTGTCTGAGGGTGGGTGTGGTGTATACATTTTCGTTCGCGTGTCTGCATGCATGGGTTCATGTTTGGAGGTGGTAGTGGTAGGCAGCTACCGGTAAAGTTACAGGTTTTATCCAACAACCTTAACGATAGCTTACCGGCAAACATTCTGCTACCGTTAAAGCTTCGTTAACCGATAACTCGATAAGCTATACCATAACATTCAGAGAGCGGTAAGCACGTCTCGGCTTGGTGGTACTGAGTGACGGTAGTGACGGGCCCAGTGCCCCGCTAATTTTACCGGTTAAACTTTTACCATTAAGCAAGTATGTACCGCTAAGGTCTCGGTCATTTTTTTTACCATTAAAACCGTTTTTTCGGCACTTTTTTAATTTCTCAATAGAATTAATGTTATTTCTGTGATCAGCATACGAAACTGTATTAATTGTGAAAGTTTCATAAAAAAAATTCCGCGTGTCGCCAAACGAAGACCCATATAATATATGGGTCTTCGTTTGGCGACACGCGGATTTTTTTTTTATGAAACTTTCACAATTAATACAGTTTCGTATGCTGATCACAGAAATAACATTAATTCTATTGAGAAATTAAAAAGTGCCGAAAAAAACGGTTTTAATGATAAAAACTTACCGAGACCTTAGCGGTACATACTTGCTTAATGATAAAAGTTTAACCGGTAAAATTAGCGGGGCACTGGGCCTGTCACCACCGTCACTCAGTACCACCAAGCTGAGACGTGCTTACCAAAGTTACCCCGCTCTGAGTGTTATGGTATAGCTTATCGAGTTATCGGTTAACGAAGCTTTACCGGTTAACGTAACTTTACCGGTAGCAGAATTTTTGTCGGTAAGCTATCATTATGTTTGTTGCCGATAAAACCGGTAATTTCACCGGTAGCTGCCCACCACTACTGTGCAGCCCATAACACGTCTCAACAAGATTCTTGTTGAAACTTGTTCTAGGTAAGCAGCTTCTCACTGAGTCAGTTGCTGCTTTGGAATCAACCAGGAAGGATGTCTTCTGAACCTGGCAGAGTGGTTCCTTCAGGCAGAAAAAATTATCCTGTCTAGGTAAGCAGCTTCTCACTGAGTCAGTTGCTGCTTTGGAATCAACCAGGAAGGATGTCTTCTGGACCTGGCAGAGTGGTTCCTTCAGGCAGAAAAAATTATCCTGTCTGGAAGTATTTTGAAAAACTACTAACAACTTCTGGCAAAGGGTACCGAGCTAAATGCAAAGACTGCAGCCAAGAACTACAGGGCATTGTGTCAAGATTGAAATCTCACAGAGATAAATACCAAGGTCAGCCACAGCATACAGAAGAAATTGATGACCCAGGTAAATATTTTTACTTATATTGTGTGCATTTCTCCCTTTTCATACGCAACTTTATAAATTTGGTGAACAATGGAGAGCATGAGCAAAATGTGAAGGCCTAAAGAGATGATACTTCAACTTCATTACTTCTAAATTTGGGTAATGACTATATCATTATAATATACTGTATCCACTCAACTCTGGGGCCTAGATGATTGTTATTCACTAACCCATTATTTTTAGTGAATTTAAAAGTGGACTGAATCCTGTGTAGGCTGAATTCCAAGCCCACCTATTTCATATCCTGTTAATTATTTTCAAATAATTTAGTGGTTTGTGTGAACATGATCATTATCTAAAAAAATAACTACTGTACTCAAAAGTAGCCTAAATCACACTGTATTCATTAATTTATTTATTCATTTATAAATTATGCAATATGCTAAAATTTTCTGTTTCCATTTCAGGATCTGTATCAACAGCTTCAATCCCTTCATCATCGGCTCCACTTGAATTATCTGCATACCTGACTCCACCATTAAAAAGGTCACTATCAGACTCCTCCACAGGCGCCACTTCTGCTAGATAATTTTTATCAAAAAGAAAGTCATCAACATCTCTGGACAGATTTATCATAAAAACTTCAGCCTCTCAAAAGGAAAATCTCAACAAAGAAGTTGCAAGAATGATATTTGCTACAAATTCACCATTTCGTCTTGTTCAGCATCCTTAGTTTCTCAAGATGGTTCAGAACCTGAGGTCAGGTTATATTTCTCCATCCAGAAAAGATATTGCTGATAAGTACTTGGATCTTGTGTATGAAAAGGAATATAAAAAGTGTGCAGATGACCTGAATAATGAAAATGTATGTCTTTCAATTAATGGGTGGTCTAACGTCCATAATGAATCCATAATATGTGTCACTCTAACAACATCCACTGGTCAGATTTATTTAGTTGACACAATAGACTCATCAGGGAAACCTCACACTGCTGAATATCTTCTACAACTTGTACAAAGTTTGATCAAGAAGGTTGAACAAGATTTTGTTTGTCACATTGGAAGTGTTGTGACAGACAATGCAGCAAATGTCACCAAGATGAGAAAAGTCTTGGAAGAATCGAGTGAACCTGAGCATACCGTCCTCACATACGGATGAGCAGCACACCTACTAAATCTACTGGCTCATGACCTTGAGATTGATAATGTAAAACAACACGTGGTCCATGTAGTTAAATATTTTAGAAATAATCATTATGCTGCTTCAAAGTATTGGCAGGAAGGTAGTCAGTGTCTTGTCATGCCCCACAACACAAAGTGGAACGCAATGTCAGACTGCCTTAAGGCCTATATAAATAACTGGCCAATTCTAATGAAGATCTGTGAAGTCAACAGGGAAGCTATTGATACTGAAGTAAGAAACAAAGTATCAAATTTAGGCCTAAAACGTCCGGCTAAGGAATTACTGGATTGATTGCAGCCAATAGCAAAGGCTCTAGATGAGGTACAGAGTGACAAGTGCTCAAGCGGTAGATGTTTGGAAGAAATTACTTGGCTATTTCACAAACAATAAACAAACTGAAAAACTGGTGAAAAAAAGGTATGAACAGTTTATCACCAAAGCTCACATACTTGCCAACATGCTTCATCAAGCACTTCAAGGAAAAATGCTCAGCGCAGAAGAGGTGAATATTACTATGGAGTATGCCAATGAGAAATATGCAACACTTGTTCCTGTCATTATGAAGTTTCATGCAAATTCATCTCCTTTCCAGGCGTTCAAGTTTACTGAGTCTGTGACCAAGACCCTGATAGCTATTGAGTGGTGGGATTCACATACAGCCATGTTAGACAGTGATATTCTGTTATCAGTGCGTCAACTCCTAACTGCAGTAGCCTCATCATCAGGAGTTGAGAGAGTTTTCTCCTCCTATGGACTTGTACACACAAAATTAAGGAACCGCCTCAGTAATGAGAAGGCAGCTAAATTTGTCTTCCTTTTCAAGACAATGAACTCAAATGTAAATCATGATTAATGTAAATAGCTGTCCACTAACCTCATACAATAATACATGTTAAGTCCGGCCAAAATTGGCATTTCAAAGCATAACAGTGCCTTAAAAATAGTTTTTTATTTCACTATAAAAGTTTATATTAACTTATACTGCATTCAATAAGTCAATAGTTGATATATTTGTCCTATGTACAATGTTAGGTTTCTAGTTTTGATATATTTGTCCAATATAAAATGATAGGTTACAAAGAAAGCACTGGCCTCCGCTAGCGGAGCCAGGGAGCTGGGTGCGCACGTCCTGTGTAACAGTAGTCCTTGATATATATATATATATATATATATATATATATATATGTATATATATATATATATATATATATATATATATATATATATATATATTTTTTCAACCATAAATCACTTTTAATGCCATACCATCGCAATCGAGACTGAGAGTCGCTCGAAGGAGGCATCCGTTGGAAATTGAAACGTGGACGAGCCGATGATTCGAACCCAGCTAACCCGTAACAAAGTTACAGTGACGTAAACCAATATCTTGATAGCGTATTGGTTAACGTCACTGTAATTTTGTTACGGGTTAGCTGGGTTCGAATCCTCGGCTCGTCCACGTTTCAATTTCCAACGGATGCCTCCCTCGAGCGACTCTCAGTCTTGATTGCGATGGTATGGAATTAAAGGTGATTTGTGGTTGAAAAATATATT
>NC_134782.1:63283553-63291053 GCF_046742065.1 Oratosquilla oratoria | reverse complement strand
AAGTGAAGTGTACTGCTTGATGATTTATTTTCTTGATTCTTTAGAACTGAAACAAATTGACAATATTGCTTATAAAAGAAAAAGGACACCCTAGAAAAATGAAATAGCATGGAAAAAGTCAAATATGCACAACTAGGTAATCAATGATACATATATCAATGTGATTTTTGTGTGCATCACTTCCCAGCACGCCCTATAACTGATTTCAGCACCCCAGGTTGGGAAACGCTGGCATAAGAGTGGAGAAGGATGTATAATTAAATATCTTATTAAATTTACTGATAAGAGGAAATAGACAACTAAATCGGGACTCTGTGGAACACAAGAGGCTATAGACACAGGAGAAGAATATTTTTCCTCAATGACAACTATACTTCTTCCATTATCTGGGGACCCATAGGATGTGGCCGGCAAAGCCAGCAGCGTTGCCACGTCTAAACCATCTCCAAAGAAAACGAGGGAGACACAGTTTTCTTTATATTTGCATGTATGGCAGGTATAATAAAAGAGACTGCAACCGGCCCGATGACCCGCACTCAGCTTCTCTATGCAATTCTCTATGAGTGACCTGCGCATCTCGTCGGAAGCCGGGGCAACGTCGCCTGACCCTAGATGCCGCATCGTTTAACAAGTCGTCTTTCCTTTACGTGTATAACAATTACTCATATAACCTACCATTTAATGAAAAAATAAATATGCATTTAGAGTATTCCATGTTAACATATTCAGGGTAGTGGACAGCTTCCGGTATATGCTGAATGTTTTGATTCAGTACGTGACAACACAGCAGACAACACCTTGTGGGTCACGAGATAATGGAAATAGTATAACGAACAGCCACAGGAATGTAACAAGTGTAACGTTGTCTTGGAAATCAAGTATTTGTGTCAAACTTTATCTGAGACTTTTGATATATCCTTTGCGGATGCATGTATTTAAATTCCCGAGAATGAATTGATAAGATAATAATTAGTTAATTGATTATTTAACTAAAGTCACAAAATTTAGATGATCGTTAGTAGATTTTTTTTATTTCTTTTTATTTATTGTTTATTTATTTCTACGAAATGTGCATTGAATATTTGAGAGAAATTTGTAGACAGAAATGTGTTTCATGGTCACTCTGCTGAAGGGTAAGAGCAAATATTAATTTTCTATTTATTATTTATTCATTTATTTACGAAAAGTGCATTGAATATTTGAGGGAAATTCGTAGCCAGAAATGTATTTCATGGTAACTCTGCTGAAGGGAAAGAGCAAATAGGTAGAAACTAAACAGTTCGTCCAGGTAGGGAGTGAGAGCAGAACCACATTTTTTTTTTTTGAGGACAAGGCTTTTTTTTTGGGTTATGGGCCCACTGACGTTGGAAAACCCGAAATCAAAATAAAACCTGCCGAAATTCCTCTTTTCTTTATATTTCCTCCGAACTGCTGACTAGCGCTTGTGTTAAAAAAATCGTGTAGCCTTTATACGAAACATGCATAACTTGGTATAATACAGTAGTTTGTGCGCTCCTCAGCCTGGCCAGTGAGAAGGTATAAGTAAAAAAAAAGAAAAAGAAAAAGAAAAAGAAACACACATACACACACACACGCACACACACACACACACACACACACACACACATACACACACACACACACACACACACACACACACACACACACACACACACACACACACATATATATATATATATATATATATATATATATATATGTTTTTTTACCCTCCGCTTCCGGATTTAGTGTACGGTGCACGTACCCCAATGAAAAAAAAATATATATCTGGCCTAACTCTGTTTGGACGTTTTGGAAGGAATTCGGATGAAATTCATGAGAAGGACTGAGGAAATATACAGAATGAATAACAACTAAAATATTTTTTTTTCTTTTTAGGGAAAATATACTAACGGTACCATACTTGTAGAAGAGGAAATATGAAGGAGATTCTTTTTTCTTTTTGATATCTTTGGAGAAGTGACAGTCCATAAAAATTTAGAAGAGATAAATTATCTAATCTTCTTACTGACGGAAGAATATAAGATGGGGAACAGATTCTATACGACTCCTAACATAAAGGGAGAGTTAATGATTCTCAGTTGTTTGGTGAGCACAAAAATGTTTACAACAGAATCCGTAGTGATCAAGAAAGAGAGAGAGAGAGAGAGAGAGAGAGAGAGAGAGAGAGAGAGAGAGAGAGAGAGGGAGAGGCAGAGGGGAGAGGAAGGGAGGGAGGGGGAGGGAAGGAGAAAGGGAAAAGCCTAGGATTAGTCAGAATGATACTTATATGCAGTATGCTACGCTACCGTACCAGAGAATTTAAATGATACCAGTTTATGTTTTTACTTCATTTAATTATACTTCATTGCGCGACGGCCATACTAATTATACTTCATTATGCGCGACGGCTATAAAAATGATCTGATTGATGTCGCTGTTCACTAGCGAATATCTCACATACTTCATTGTATTTCATTCAACGTCTCAGTCTTTAGTTGCTCTGCAAGATAGTTATGAATACCTTTATCGAAGCTCAGGGATTGACTGATGACCGTATGATCTTATTGCCATCACATATTAACTCTTTAGTAAATTTGAGGAGTTATCACATTAGGCTTCCACGGGCTTCACCAGCATCAGCAGTCGAGATTTTGTTTGAGTAAAAATCGACATCGGTTACAGTATTTCAATTTTCAAATTTCCAAAAACCAAAATAAAATTCCGTCATATATAGCAAAGCTGAATGATGAACGAGGAGATTGAAAACCTATACAAATGTTAGACAGACTGTTGAAAGGTTCTTAAGGGCCATTTACACTGTCAGACGGTTTGTCGAACCCGGTTTGTCAAACAAGTGTTTGAAGTGATGTTTGACCGTGTGAATGGGGGTATTTGGTTGTCAAACACGTTTGTCAAACGTTTTTGACAACCAAATACCCCATTCACATGGTCAAACATCACTTCAGAAACCTGTTTGACGAACCGGGTTTGATAAACCGTTTGACCATGTAAATGGTCCTTTAGAGAAATCTACATTTCTGTAAACCAAGTCATATTCAAGTTGTCTAGTTATTGGAATGAAGGTTGGAAGTAGGACATGGGAAGAAAAATATGCTTATGTGATAACTCTTTAAGCCATCATCTATCTCTCTTCGTTTCCAGAAGAGGGAATTCCAATGCATTTGACGTAATATATACCAGTAACTGAGTCTGTAATATTATTATGGGTAATTAAGATAAACAAGCACAGATGTGACAATCTCCTTGACAGTAGCGCACGGGATTCGAACCCGCTGCATCTGGAAGTAAACTTCCAAGATGCTCGCCTTAGACCGCTCGACCATTTGACGGTATAAAAAAAAAAAAAAAAAAAAAAAAAAAAAAAAAAAAAAAAAAAAAAAAAAAAAAAAAAAAAAAAAAAAAAAAAAAAAAAAAAAAAAAAAAAAGCACAGATGTATTTGATTGAAAGAAAACTGATAAAATTATCCTAACCATAGAATAAAGACAGGGGCTTTTATAGTTATTTTCTTTTGAGTTAATTTCAAATTACTTTATGAAAGAATATGCAATTTTTGAATTACCAGTAACGAAGCAGTTTTCATCGGCAGGTACTTATAAAACAAAAGAAGAACTTAGGATAATAATTTTAGGTTCTAGGAGATGAACGTAGGATAATTTTAGGTTCTAGGAGATAAAGGAAACTATTCAGAGGGTGTCACTAGAAAACGAGGACGAAAATTATATGAAGAATGTTGAAAAACCTTAGATCATATGCAATATAATGAGCACAAAAAGCAACAAGAGGCGTTTTAGTCTATAAATGACCCGTGGAAATTGCATACATTGCTGATTTTAGACTTCGTTCATTCCAACATACCAGATCTTCACACGTACTTCTCAGCATATATACAACCTTAGCAAGCCGGATTAAGCCTCAGGGGATAATCCGGTCCTGCAGTGGGCCATTCAAGTTTTGGACTATTACAGAACGGGGCTTTAGGAATGGTGTTCAAAGATTACACTGGTTTATGGAACAACAGTAGACAAATAAGTACTTAAGAAACTGGTGGATAATATACTCTTAGCATTTATTTTTTTAATTTTTTAGCAACATTTCCCACTTTTTTTCCCCTCACGTTTTTGTGTTTCTCCTCATGCAACTGAGAGCGGCGGAATGATAAAACAACAACTTATAAAGCATCTTACATTCTTTGTATGTCTTCTTATGTTTTTATGTTGTCCTTGCAAGAAACTTCACTCAGCAATGACCAGGGAGGGAAGAAGGTCGGCTAAACAGCAAAGTGCGTCACCTGAGGATGCATTCAAGGTTGTTCTGACGCCATACTCAAGATATCTTGCAAAGGACGCGAAGATGGATGTGGGAGCAGAGGGTACAAACACAGAGTTCTTGTGTGTGGACTCTTCTCGTGTTGTGCAGGGAGAAGGAGGGAGGGTAGGAGACGAACTGGATGGACGAAGAGATTAATTGATAACATTTTTTTTTTTTTTTTTTTTCGGGGCTGTCACCCACCAGAGCTTCAACCTTGCGTCCGTAAAGAACAGTTCACACATGAAACAGGTGATGGTGTCCACGTGATTACACTGGTAGGAGTAGCGGTGCCCAGAGAAGATCAGGAAGGGAGGACACCCCTCATCCTCAGGCGGCGCCAGGGGTAGAATGTGGTTGCCTTGGGAGAATCTTCCGTCCAATTGATATGGACCAAAAGGTCTCCTGTCGGCATGCTCCGTCTTTGAGACAAATTTGAACACATTTCGTTTCGATCATTTTCAGTGACTATCACTGTGCATGGACACCATCCCAGAGAAAAAGAGAGAGAGAAAGAGAGAGAGAGAGAGAGAGAGAGAGAGAGAGAGAGAGAGAGAGAGAGAGAGAGAGAGAGAGAGAGAGAGAGAGGTAAGAAGGGAATTGAAAAAAGAGAAGGGGGAAGATTAAGAGGACAGAAGAAAGAAAACGGAAGGAGAGCAAGTACAAAGTATAAAAAAGCAAAAAAATGAAAAATAAAATAAAGAATAAAATAAAAAGAAGTTAAATGGACTGACTCATCTTTCTCAACAGCCATTGATATGCAAAGAGTATGCAATTTACTGTTAGTCAACAATGCGAATTGAAAAAAGAGAAGGGGGAAGATTAAGAGGACGAAGGGGAAGATTAAGAGGACAGAAGAAAGAAAACGGAAGGAGAGCAAGTACAAAGTATAAAAAAGCAAAAAAATGAAAAATAAAATAAAGAATAAAATAAAAAGAAGTTAAATGGACTGACTCATCTTTCTCAACAGCCATTGATATGCAAAGAGTATGCAATTTACTGTTAGTCAACAATGCAGTGCATTGCAAAAAAGAAAACGTTGAAGAAATTAAGATTCACTTTTCCAGAGAGAGAAGACTAATACTCATGTGTTTTATGGATATAGTCTCGACTAAAGATATACAGTTTCTTCCAGATGACCTTGGGGAAATATATTCCATGAAAATGCCTCATCTGCTGGAGGGGCAAAGGATCATGATGGCATGAGAGGTATGAAAGAGAGAGAGAGAGAGAGAGAGAGAGAGAGAGAGAGAGAGAGAGAGAGAGAGACAGAGAGAGAGAGAGAGAGAGAGAGAGAGAGGAGAGAGAGAGAGAGAGAGAGAGAGAGAGAGAGAGAGAGAGAGAGAGAGAGAGAGAGAGAGAGAGAGAGAGAGAGAGAGAGAGAGAGAGAGAGAGAGAGAGAGAGAGAGAGAGAGAGAGAGAGACAGAGAGAGAGAGAGAGAGGGGCTATGCATAACTACGGACTCCTAGAAAGGACTACTCGCTCGAGCAGGATCGATGTTTGTGAGAGGGAAAGAGAAGTTTGTTGAAAAATGAAAAGATAGTCGTGTATAAAATGGGCTATTATTACTGGGCGCCTTTTAGGGCGTGGAAGTTCGAGGCCTGGATCAGTATTTAGGGGAAATCTTTTGGGGGTATTTATTATCAACATTTCAACCAACAAAGTTAGGAAAGAAGTTGGAGGCTTAGTCGTAGGGACAGTCAAAGAGATGGAAATAGTGGTAGGTAAACTGAAATAATAAGATGCAGTCATAGAGAAAGTTAGAAATGAAATTAATTTCAGTAGGAGAGGAAGTGTATGTAAATGTTTTTGCGTGTAGTTGTGCTTCTTGTTTGTGATGTGCTTGTGTGTGTGTGTGTCACGCGGGGAGGGTTCCAGCCTTTATGCAGATGTACATGCAATGGGATATATAAATATATGTATCATAATCCAATGTATGAAGCATAGTCTGTCCCCCCTACCGACGAAATAGAGGAGTCGTTTTGCCGGCGAAACGATGACAAGTGTGACTAGAGCACACAAAATGAATAAATGTGTCCTGCAAGGACTGATTCCGGTCGGCCAAAGCCCGTGTACTTAGTGTATGCTACCTTTCCTCACGCTTGCCGCTGGGTCTAGACCAAGGGTTCTTAACCTTTTTTTCTCCGATTCCCCACTTTTTAGTGAGCCAACTCTCCATTTCCCACCACAGCATCGGTCTTTGACAAATTCGATTTTAACCCATGCAGTGTTTAGTACGTAAATATACGCTTTGCTTTTTTGTGCCATTTTACGGCCCTTAATGTGGCAACAAGAAGACACCAGAAACAAACAAAAAGAAACAAGAACACATCGATTAAAAAAGACAAAAAAAAAAAAAAAAAAGACAGTGGTTCTTCTGTCCGACCGGTCATTCCCCACTTGGCAACTCCGCCATTCCCCACCAGTGGGGAATTCCCCACAGGTTAAGAACCACTGGTCTAGACGGACCCACGGTACTCCGTTGTACTCAATCACACAGGACCCAGCACTTTCCAGGACTTCTGGTCACGATCAGTCTAAGTTGGTAAAAGGATACATTGACGTCCACTGGTCACCGTATACAGCGGTGAGTGAGGACACGGTTGTACACGATTTGACGTGTATACCGCACTGGGGAGAAGCACAGCTGACGACACAATCTCTACGGTGAAATCTAGGTGTGATGATCTGGCATTTGTATTTGGCGTGCAATGTTTCTAGATGCCTCATGTGCAGTTTATGTTAGTACAACTACTCAAAGTACTCGTCCCATTGAAGGTAATCGCCCATTGACTATTTAGACAGTGCTCACCTATGTTGCAGATTTGGAGCAAATTCTTTTCAGGACTGAAATGACTCTAAATGCCCAACATTAAATTTGATATACCTTTCATTATCCCTCCTTCCAAGAGCTCCAGTCCACTGTCTTAGAGCCTATTAGACCAGATTCTCAGTCAATCTGGTAGTACGACTCACCTCTACATTATCAAGTATCTCACGCGAAGCCACACCACACCTCGACTATGGATACTCTCTAAAACGCTTCTCGGCAGCTATCATAGTTTCACCTCTGCAGGTATCCCACAACTCTTTGGGACATTCAAGAGCACCAAACACATCGAATAGTCTTAATCTATCGATTAAAGTCCCGACTTCGAATGAAGTCGTC
>NC_134782.1:63268553-63281053 GCF_046742065.1 Oratosquilla oratoria | reverse complement strand
ACGAGCTCTGAGCTCTCTTCTGGGAGGGTAATAGCTATCGATCACGAGTCCAACACGTGATCCAAGACCATGGTGAATCACACACACACACACACACACACACACACACACACACACACACACACACACACACACACACACACACACACACACACACACACACACACACACACACACACACACACACACACACACACACACACACACACACACACACACACACACACACACACACACACACACACACACACACACACACACACACACACACACCCCTCATCCCCTGCCTCGTAAACCCTTGGCGTCGACGACTTCTGGTTTGTTTTCTTGCGTTGCCATGACGACGTGGAAGACGCGTCCTCCTCCGAAAGGGCAGGAGCGGTGCAGTCTGATTAATTATTAAAAATGCAGCTCCACATTTCGGGGTCCAGTGAACCTTTTGCGTGTTAACACTGCTTTTCAGTAACCTGTTTCACTCAAGTAGTTTAAGGAAAACTCTTTGCCTAACACCAGGTTTAAAGAAGCTTCATGGTCAAGAGTAAGGGAGGTACATCAGTGTTATCTCTCTCTCTCTCTCTATTTCTCTCTCTCTCTCTCTCTCTCTCTCTCTCTCTCTCTCTCTCTCTCTCTCTCTCTCTCTCTCTCTCTCTCTCTCTCTCCCTCTCTTTCTGTTTCTTTTACTCCTACCTTCTCTTTTCCTCTCTCTCTATCTAAAGTATCACTCTCCCCCCTCTCTCTCTCTCTCTCTCTCTCTCTCTCTCTCTCTCTCTCTCTCTCTCTCTCTCTCTCTCTCTCTCTCTCTCTCTCTCTCTCTCTCTCTCTCTCTCTCTCTCTCTCTCTCTCTCTCTATTTCTCTCTCTCTCTCTCTCTCTCTCTCTCTCTCTCTCTCTCTCTCTCTCTCTCTCTCTCTCTCTCTCTCTCTCTCTCTCACTCTATTTCTCTCTCTCTTTCACACTCTCTTTCACTCTCTCTCTCTCTCTCTCTCTATTTCTCTCTCTCTTTCTCTCTCTCTCTCTCTCTCCCCCTTCTCCTTTCTCTCTCTCTCTCTCTTTCTCACTCTGGCGATGATAATGATAATGATGACAATAGTAATAACGATAATGATATAAATGATGATAATAATGACAATGATGATAAAAATTATAATAAAAATAATAATAGTAATGATAATCATAATAATGGTATTTGGGTGTTGTCACCCAAAACAGTCATCACAACGTCAAAATAATCCTTTTAGTCGACTAGGTGGTGTATTTCCTATGTATTATTTAGCCTACAGTTATTTTCTTGAATAAATAAAGAAAAAAACTTGTCAGGCAAAGATTTTGAACTTTGTACAGAGAAAAATCTGGGGTGGGTAATTCTTTTTTTATTATGATCAACAATGGATCTGTGGCGTCTTATTAAGGCTGTTTGCACTCTTATACTGGAAAAATAGATCTATAGATTTCAACCAAAGTTTATCACATAACTCGATGGCGCAGTGGTTAGAGTTCCCGGCCGTCACTACGGCGGACCGGGTTCGAATCCCGCCCAGGGCTGAAATAACATCAGTATCGTTGCGCTGCGAGTCGTTACTCCAACTTTCGTGGGCGGAGTTTTGTGTGTGTGTGTGTGTGTGTGTAAGGTTACAGTATTACCTATAGATCGGTCACATATGAGCTCTGAACTCTCTTCTGGGAGGGGAATAACTGTCGATCACAAGTCAAACACGTGGTCCAAGGCCATGGTGAATCACGGCTGTGCGTTACAGCTGCGGTTACTTTTTTCTTTATTATTAGTGTCCGTTTTCCAGGCAACGTGGCCTTATTGCTTATAACATAACCCACCTTGCACGTTGTGACAAAAAGACTGTCTCACAATTCCTTTTAGATGTTTGTAATCCTTTTTTTTTTTTTTTTTTTTTAGAAATTTTATATAATGGGGTTTCTTTACATCTAGAATTTCAGCTGTTATTATGATTCGTCCACTTTTGTATTCTTTAACATATTTCTCGTTACTCCATTCTCATCCAGTTGCTTTCCTTAGCAAATAGAAATAGATTTTGCGATATTGCGTTTTCACAAACCTTTCTTACTACTTTTACTTTGGTGTTTCCTGTTCCATTCAATTTTACTTCTTAAGTTCCGTACTCTCTGGCCTATACAAAAGAGAGAGAGAGAGAGAGAGAGAGAGAGAGAGAGAGAGAGAGAGAGAGAGAGAGAGAGAGAGAGAGAGAGAGAGAGAGAGAGAGAGAGAGAGAGAGAGAGAGAGAGAGAGAGAGAGAGAGAGAGAGAGAGAGAGAGAGAGAGAGAGAGAGAGAGAGAGAGAGAGAGAGAGAGAGAGAGAGAGAGAGAGAGAGAGAGAGAGAGAGAGAGAGAGAGAGAGAGAGAGAGAGGGAGACAGATATCGTTCTGTTATTTGGTCGTTTTATGTATTTATCATTTTTGGTCATCTTATTCTTTGGTTGTATTCCTCTTTACCTAACTATTCTTGATTTTCCCTTTATCTTCCATATCGATTACCACATTCATTGTGACTTTATCTCAATTTAACTGTTAATGGCCGAGTCCCTCACTTTTTCAAATCCATCTTATGTAAATATTTATCTTTCTCCTTGTGAATCAGATTTACATTTCATAACTATTTATATAATGTCTTTGATCTTTTCAAATCTTCTTTTTCTTTTCCTCTTAGTTTTATCCTGAACATATAACACTTTTATTTGTTATGTTCTTTATCAGTGTTTCTCTATCTTTTAATATCGTCTCTTGCTTTCTATCTTGTTTCTTAATTTATTTTTACTTCTACATTATATACCTTTCTATTCATTTTGTTACTTCATGAATTCTCTTTTGACGTAGTTTTCCAATAGCTTTGGTCAGGGTTATTCTCTATTCTGTCCCATTTTCAATTTTTTTTTTTTTCTGATTTTATTTTCTAGGTATTCTTTTTCAGTTTCCTGTTCATCATTGAGTGGATTTATTCATTTAAATTTATTTATCTATTTATTAATTATTCTTATTTCTTTCTTTCTTCCTTTATTTCTTTAATTCTTTATTTACTTATGTGTTTACTTATTTTTTGTTTATTCATGAATTTATTTATTCATTTATATCTCTATTTATTGATTCATTTTATTCATCTATTCATTTTCTATTTTTGTTTTTTATTTTTAGTGTATGTTCTAGATCCACGATACCTGTTTGTTTCTTCACATCTGAATTTTCTAAATATTCCATAATTATGTTTCTAGTTGTCTTCTTGTCAGCGAAATTATTTCTTTGGTTCCGCCGCCACAGGAATTCAAAAATTCCACCTTCCTCTTTCTATTTTTCTACATCTTATTTGCGAAACCATCATACGAGTTCTCAACTGTGTTATCAATTATGGGGCATTCCTTGTCACTAATTACAGATATCCAGGACCTACACACTAAACGTCCTTCCTGTCCGATTGCTCGATGGTATGCATGTATGAATGTATCTGTTTCATGCACCAAGTTTACAACCTCTTTATAAGGATGTCATCCTAGTCCAGGGATGGATAACCTTGTTAAACGTGGGTTCCAAAATTAGCCAAATATTAAATACAAAATTTTCTCGCGTTCCAAAGGAGTTACATCATAGGCCTACATACAAGAATGGACTCCCTTCCTTCATACCCTAAGGTCCCAGTTCGCCGCCCACTGAAGTATGAGGTTACCAATGGTCTTTCAAAATAATTTGGAGATTCACTGGCTATTTCTTAAAGATGTACTCTGGGTTTCGTGTGTCAGAAAAAAATAGTGTGCCAGGTTTTGGCACGCGTGCTAACGGTTGCCCGCCCCTGTTCTAGTGAAACACATTCACACCAAAAGGCTCAGTCACTCACTTCTCCCATTTTGTCATCTTGGGGACTGGGCCGTCATGTTCCCTCAGACTTCGGTATACAAAAGCAGTGAACCAAAGAACAGCTCGTTCTCTTCAGGGATTGACAATCAAAGATGATTTACCTCTAGTTACAGGGAACATTTCATCTCCCCTTATACAGTGTGATTATACACGCACTCTTCCAGTCATCTGGGACACTCCCTTTGTTGAAACTCGTCGAACAGTTTCACCGACCTCTCGACTATTACCATTTCACCTGTCGCCAGAGATTTCGTATGGCAACCATTTAATCTTGGCGAATCTCCACCTCTAATCATTCAGCCTTGCAAGTTCCCAGGTAGACTCCCGTTGCAGCCCTCCCGGTTTCAGGCACTGAACCACGTCTTAATTGGAAGTTCATTTAGCCTTGTTCCTTCATGACCATCCGTGTGTGCTACAATCCTGTAAGTATGTTCATCTCCCGGAAGGTGAACTTCGTGGTTGTAGTTCTTCAGCTGGTGCTAGGCGAGAAGTTTATTTACCTCTCTTATACTGGCACTCACGAGTAAATTCTTATTCAAAAAAGTAATCTCTCCATTGGTACCCAATAATCTTCCACAGATATTTCTGTATCGAATGCATTCAGATGCGATTTCAAACCCCTCTCCATCCCTTTAAAAATAGACCCATACTCCTGAATTCTTGTCTCAATCTAAGAAGCCATGATTTCCATTAGGTTCGTCTCCTTATCCAGAACTTGGAGAAACAGTATTAGTACACCAATGAGTCTCATGAGGAGCTTGATGTACTCGGCAATATCAAAGTTTGTGATCCAGGCAATGCTGTCTTTGCATCCATTACCAGCCATAGTTCTCAACTCTGCATCGAAGAGAACCTGAAATAAGAATTATCCCCGCCTCACGACGAAATGCACTGGGTATTCAGGCATTCCAATTCACCATAGTTTTAGTGCCTGAATACAAAGAAAAAATGAGACTCATGATTTAATTAGGCACTACTCGCGACCTAAGAATAATTCAGAATATCTTCTTATCAACGGATCCTAACACCTTTAAAACCGATATTGATTATGAATATTTTCTGTTGAAGTTTGGGTTGGCACCCGGTGAATACACGAGGAATGATGATAATGAATATATATATATATATATATATATATATATATATATATATATATATATATATATATATATATATATATATATATTAGGAGAGTGCAGATCCATTCTTTTCGCAGCACTAGTGATTTGCGTTATATTTCAAAATATATTTTACTCAATTATTATTCACTGTGAGTCTAAAGCAAAAGGAAAGTGCCCTATACATATCAAACCACCATTCTAAACTCCATTTCTTCGTACTGTAGTGGTAATCGTACTCAGGATTACTAGGATTAACAATCGTACGCCCTATTAGTCAATCAGTAGATTAAATTGTGAGTGGGTATGTATTTGTAAAGATACTTATACATGGTTATATAGGCTTGTATACGGTACGAATGCGTTCGATTGCCCAAAATTTATCTTGGATCTGCTCAGTTCTTATAAGACAAACGTGCCATGCAATTCCCACGTCTTTTTTTCTGCAACATGTTCCCTTGGTCTCAGGGGGGCGATCACGTGATGTTCTTCAGCATCGTTGAAAGCGCTACACGTGTCAGTTGGCAGAGATGTCGTGGGTAACGACGGTTGGCTCAGGGGATGGCAGCAGCCAGCCAATCAGAAGTCGTGGCGTAACTGTCTTCCTTCAGCATCTGTCAGCCAATCAGAGAGCGCGCGTCTCCTCGACCAAAAGGTTTCGATTCGGCGTCTCGAGGCGGGCTGGGGTGGGGTCGGTTGGAAGGAAGGAACGTGCCACGCGGGGATGCAGGAGTCTGGCTGTCAACGAAAGGTGAGGGGAAAGAGGAGGAAGAAGGAGGAAGGAGAGGGGGAAGAGAAACGAAAGAGAGCGGTCACATGGTAACGAGAAGTGTAGTACGAAGGGAGGAACTTAGATATGAAAAATAAAGAGGAGTCAAGGAGGGAGTGGAGGAAAAAGGAAAGGGACTGAGTAAAAGTTTGGGAGGTATTAATTCGCTCATGGAAAGATTGAGGAACTGAATAATCACCCTAATAAAAACTAAATGTGGTTTGAGGAAGTTTTGGCTACCAGGGAAGAAGAGTTGGGTGGGGATGGAGGGAGAATTGAAGAAGAAAGGCTTCAGTAGCAGTTAAGACAGACTTTGAAGAGAAAAAATGAAGGACTGAAGAATAGCCTAAAAAAAAAAAAAAAAAAAAAAAAAATCTGGAAGATAATTTTTTTTTTTTTTTTTTTTTTTTTTTTTAGGTTTTCGTTATAACGTCAACTTCACAGTGGTATATATATAATGGCAGCCCTATTTCCATACAAATGTCTTTATCTGGCGAGAGTGGTTTTATTCCTACGTTGGGAGACCACAGTCCCGAAGTCCCTTAATCCTTCTACTGGGGTAACTTAGTACAAAGATTCCACCTCGTGGGAGGTCCGGAGATCCTGCTCAACAGAGGAGACTGTTTTGATCTAAAGGGAGCTTCGATCGATGGAGAGACCTTTCAGAAGCCGGAGGCTGATACCTCATCAGTTGCATAACATCATCGTCTCTTTCTCGTTCACTTTCCTCGCCATATTCCTGGAAGGGCGGTTGCCTTGGCAGTTGTGATGCTTCACGGAGTGTCTCCATCGGGAACGATCTCTGTATCTTTCTTCATCTTCAACTACCCTCAGGTTCTCCCTTCTACTTTCTATCGCTTCTCTCAATCCATCTCTTCACCTCCTCTTGGTTCTTCCCACCTGTCTACTCCCTTTCGGTGTCTACTGGTAGTACTGTGATGGATATTTTTCTATCCCCATCCTTATCATATGTCCATACTACCTCAGTTTATTTTTTACACAAATGTTATTACTGGTTCTACATCGGGTTCCTTCTGAATATCAACATTTCTTCTGCTGTCTCTCTTAGTTACACCTTTGATTAAACGTAAAACTCTCATTTCAGCTGCTTGGAGTTTACTCCTTAGTTTTGTTGTTAATGTCCAGGATTCTGAGCCATAGGTTAACAGTAGCCTTAGAATCGTCTCTTAGCAGGAACAAAATTTAACAAATTATATCGCCGGTCAGTTCTTCTCATCTTCTCACCATACTCTAGATAGGGCAGTTGCCCTGTCAGTTGTGGTGCCTCGCAAAGTTTCTCTATTCATTGGGTTTGATCTCTGTATCTCTCTTCATCTTCTATTGTCTCCATCGTCTCTCTTCTCGTTTCTATTCCATCTCTAATTTCACCCTTCCATCTTTTCCTGGGTCCCCCTCTTGGGCGGTCTATTTCGAGGCAATTTTATTCGACAAAGGGGTGGTCACTGATGACGACAGTTTATACTATAATGTTGATGATTTCCAATCTTAGTTGAAAGGCTCTGAACTAGTCACTAAAAATTAATCACTTTAGCACGATGGCGTTATTTATACATTTTGTCCTTGCTAAGGGCATGCGATTTCACGACTTTGAGGGAACTTCTCCTGCCTGAAAGCCTCGATTTGTCAAAACTCACCCCGAGTTGTTATTATTTGTCTGTTTACTTATTATTTGCTTGATTTTCATTTATTATTATTTATCTGTAAATTTATCATTATCTACTATTTACCTGTTTATTTATCATTTAAATATACCTATGCATTTATCTATTTTATCTATTGATATATCATTGTAATCTTGATCTTATTTTCTTATCATTATTGTATATTTTTTTGCATCTGACCTAGTAATGGATCAAAAGGTCGGCATGCTCCGCCTTTGTAATTCTTTGTTAAAGTCTTCCTTCTAAGATGCATGAAATCCTTTGTCCCTTTTCGCCAAAAACAAAATCTACATTGAAATGTTTGGCATAGTGTACGGCAGTCACTGGAACATAGTCGTGATGAAAAAAAAAAAAAAAAAAAAAAAAAAAAAAAAAAAAACTATAATGAGAAACAGATTCATTGAGGAAAAACTGAAGAAGAACCGAAATGTAGATGTTCTGGTCAACTAGTGATTTCCAAGCTTCCCTCTGAGAATGGGTTGCGTACACAAATATTACTATTCCCATTACTGATGTGTGGAAGAAAATATAGGTACTTCTCTGTCAGAGGCAAAACGGTTTTATCAAAAAACTGAAGGTAGGTCAGCTATTACTTGATTGGAGTCTCGGTAGAATGTTCTGGAAGTCGAACTTCATCCACTTGAGAAAGTCGTCTGCTATTTGTCATAACTAAATTTAGAAAGTCCTTTGTGGTAGTGAGGGACTGAATTCATCATCAATTTCTGACTCAGAGATCCTTATTGTTGAAAAAATTTAATGAGTAATGTGAAATCATTACTTTATACATGGGACATTGGTAACAATAGCATATTCACTCACTCACTCACTCCGTTGGATCTTGAACCTCGTGTAGATTCTGGTCCGCCAACAGTAATCCTCTGCATACCCTTCGGTCCTGTGCTGCTTCCATCCAGGTTATTTTATTTATTCCTCTTCTGTCCATCTCCGCATCCACTCCATCTATCCATCTCATTCGAGGTCTCCCTCTGGGTCCTCTTCCAGGCATTCTACCCATCATAACTCGTTTTGGAATTCTATGGTCCTCCATACGCGCCACATGCCCAGCCCATCTCAATTTTGTTCTACCTATAACATCTGTTATTTTCTCTTATTTAGTTATTTCCCTCAGCTCATTATTGTGCCGCCCTCTCCACCTATTCTCATTTTCATCAATAGCATATTAGTAATAAAAAATTTACTGGCACTGTTACTACTACTAACACCACTATTATTTCTACTACTACTACTACTACTACTACTACTACTACTACTGCTGCTGCTGCTGCTGCTGCTGCTGCTGCTGCTGCTACTACTACTACTACTACTACTACTACTACTACTACTACTACTACTACTACTACTACTACTACTACTACTACTACTACTACTACTACTTCTATTACTACTACTACTACTACTACTACTACTACTACTACTACTACTACTACTACTAATTACTATACTACCACTACTGCCACCATTATTACTATTTCCACCACTGCTACTTCTACTATTTCCACTACTACTACTACTTCTACTACTAGTATTACTACTACTACAAGCATAACTACTACTGCTACTAGCACAACTATTACTTTTACCACTACTTCAATTACTACTTCTATTATTAGGACTACTACCATGATTTTTCTTTTTTGTTATACAATCTTCATCCTTGTTGAACTGTGTGGTGAAAACAGGGAGGGTCTGTCTTCCACAAACAGTTCACTGGCCTCGCTCCTGCCAATGACTGTTATCGACAGCCCTTTTATTGCCTTATATTCAATGGAATTTTTCATTCATTTCACTTTCTACTACAGTCTGCATAAAATCGAGGTTATGTATGTGTGCTGACCTAGGGTCTGGGGATCTGGTGCCTCTTAGACATAGGAGAACTGACGTTAGGAGTGAGAGGGGGTTTACAAGGGTCTAACGGTTCGTCGAACGCGGTTCGATAGACACGTGATGTGTGAACGTGTGAACGGGGTATTTGGTTGTCGAACACGTTGTTCGACAACCAAATACCCCGTTCACACGTTCACACGTGTCTGTCGAACCGCGTTCGACGAACCGTTTACCGTGGTTGCTGTTTCTTTTCGCCATCACCTCTGCAAGCCGAGACTTGAATGCGTTTGCCCTTGGAATCATTCCATCTGGGGTCATGAATGTTACCGAAATGAATGAGCTTCGATCCACACTCTGTTCACGCGCCTATTGTATCCAGATCTTTTCACTCTCATTTCGGGAGTGGGCCACCTCAACAACCAGGTCTCTGTAAGCAGGGGAACATTAGATCAAATATTCATATGTCAAATAAAAAGTCAATTGTCCCAATGTCCAGATGTGTTAGTAGTGCGGTATCTGAAATTCTTTCCCCTCCATGGGGTGTAGCTTTGGTTCGACAGATTCGACCGTCACATCTCTGCAAATCTCACGAAGTATTTGGACCGTGAGACCGCTTACCTCGTCGTTCCTCATGCATGCAAATCCACCCTGCCTGGATATCATCGCATGGTTTGTATTGAATGGTGTAACGCAGGAACATCCGTTATATAGTCTGTCCAATCTCGTTCATACTTCAGGACAATGGCACTTCTGAATTCCTTCTTGTTTATATTGAAACTCTCTTGCCCTGATCGGTAATGTTGTCGGTCAGTTGGATGCCAAGTCTTCTGTGCCATGGCTGTCTTCCCTTTCATACTATTCGATGCATGAAAATTTACTCGATCTATTGATCACAAGACGCAAAAGCATGATAACCGATGCAGAAGTTGGTGAAACCATTGCAAGTAGTGATCACAACTTAGATTCATACTGCATATATATATATATATATATATATATATATACATATATATATATATATATGAATATATATATATACATATATATATATATATATGAATATATATATATATATATATATATATATATATATATGTATCTAAAATATCCGATTTCAGTAAAATTCAGTTTATAGGAATATGTCAGGAGCTTCAGCTTACAGATTGGAAGGCAAAATTAAGCGAAAAGCTTGTGGATCAGATGTGGGAAAGATTTCAAAATACCTTTAAGGACAGACGTCCCGCAAACCAGGCTCACCCAAAAATGGCTTGGCAAAGAAACTGAAAAAGTATTGCTAAAAAGAGACAAGCTTATAGAAAATACAAGTGCTCGGGTGCACCTAATGGCTATCATATTTATGTAATAATACAGAGATTTAAAAAAGACAATAACAAAACGAAAACGACAATACTATATCAATATCACTGAAAAATCCAAAGAGATTCCCAAAGAGTGGAGTTCCTCAGGGTTCCGTTGTTAGACCACTTCTATACATAGTATTTATAAATTATATAGGCCACGGACTGAAATCTAGTGTCTCCAAATTTGCTGATGTTACAAAACTGTGCGAAATGGCAAATGATCACTTAAACCAATTAGATATACAAGAATATTTAGATAAACTACAGTAATGGTTTGAAAAGTGGCTAATGAAATTTAACACAAATAAATGCGGGGTTATGCACGTGGGTAAGAATAACAGTAAGCATGATTACAAGTTATTTGGAAATCTATTAACAAAAGTGGATAGTGAAAAGGATCTCGGCGTATTTATTAGTAACGACCTCAAATCATTTAAGCAATGTATTTCTGGCTCTGAGAAAGCAAATAAGATTCTAGGACTGATTGCGCGATCTTTTGACTTCAAAAGTCTACTTCTCATTAACAAGCTATATAAATCTTTGGTTCATCCACACATGGTATATGCTGTTTCCATATGTTCACCGAATCTTATTAACGACATTGACAGAAAAAGTATAACGGCGAGCCACAAAAACTGATTCCAAATATAGAAAATAAATCATACGAAAATCGACTAAAACATATGAATCTATTTTCCCTAATAAAGCATAGACTCAGAGGTGACTTGGTACAGGTCTTTAAGATTCTAAAGGGAATTGACAACATAAAAAATGACAAAACTTTTACAATGAATGAGAATAAGACAGGAGATAAGGGTCTCAAGTTGTCAGTAAATATATTTAATTTGGAAGTGGATAGAAACAACTTCGCCAACCGTGTAGTTAATGAATGGAATAAACTTCCTGCAGAGGCAGTGCAATGTAGTTCAGTTCGAAGCTTTAAGAATCGGTTAGATAAACACCTAAGCAAGGTGCTGTAATGTCTGCCATTTATTTTATACTATTTGTTTATTTTTTTATCATTTGTCTGTTTGTTTATTATTTTTTTATTATTATTACTTATTATTATCTGTAAATTTATTATTATTTACTATATACCTGTTTGGTTATTATTTAACTTTGCCTATTAACTTATTTATCTATCTTAATTATTATCATTTATATTATAATTTTATTTATTAATTAATCAATTTACTTATTTATCTATTTATCTATCATTATTTTATTTTTTTCGCATCCGACCTAGGTATGGACCAAAAGGTCTTCTGTCGGCAAGCTACGCCTTTGTAATCCTTTGTAATCCAATACAGACCGATGTTGTTTCATCTGCCTCATTTCTCTGCTCTTTGAGATGTTCCTTATATTTTTTCTGATCTCATCTATATTGACTTCACTCTGATGATCTAGTAACTTGCTATTGCTTGTACGAGATGACGTAAGTCTCAGCGAGTTTTGACATTTTGTAAAGGTTTAGCAGGTCTGAAATGTTCAGTCCCACCATTCTTGGTCGGAGTTCTAATAGTTTCCTTGCTCATTTGGGAGCCGTCCGTTGGTGTTATCACAAATAAAGATAATGCCAACAATAAAACTTCCACTAAAGATGTTTCAAGATATTTTTTTTTTTATTATAATATTCGGGGGTGGAGGATGGGCATTTGTGGTTATAGTGTATTTGATTTACCTGGATCATGTATTCATAAAATATTAGAGCATGAAATCCATAGCACTGCCCACCAAACATCGACTGTACCTAGCGTTGATCAGAACAATAGGGTGACAATCTCCAGATCCAAGCCGACATGCCCCACAAACAACTAAATTTATAAGAAGGCACAGAACATTGTCCGTTTTAC
>NC_134782.1:63243553-63266053 GCF_046742065.1 Oratosquilla oratoria | reverse complement strand
ATCATGGAGATGCGTAGTGTTACATACCTTGGAGATGACATGGCGTAAATAACGACGACAGGACGTCACGAAGTTTTGCATTTCATAAAAATGTGTGACATCACGTCCTTAATATTCAATAATTATGTCACTGTTTCATACATATGTTTTCATTGTTGCCTGATGTGCATTATCAAACTGTCGTGTGTATTTTGAAAATATGCGTTGCCTACCAATGATTGGTTGACTACTCATCTAGACTTATGAAAAGAAACAAATCATCAGTTGCGCTTTGCTGAAATATTAGCGATTTATCAAAATATCGTCGCGCCACTTCTTATAAGTAATCAAACCACAAAACAGTCTTTCGAGAACCAGCGAATTCGGATTTTCAAATGCTCTACTCAACTTGACGTGAAATTCAAACTCTCAAGGTATCTAAACAAGATCTTTCATCTAGTGAATAGTGGTAAGAACTATAATTTATCCCCAATCTGATAGAAATTTATTCACATTTAAAGACTTTTATACGCTCAAGACGAAAGGAAATATTTTCATATTTGACATAGAGTTCGTTTACTATTAAGTCTTCAATTATAATATATTCTTGAAATTTGTCTCACAAAGTTTACTAATTCTACCTAAACGACTAAATGATATAATGATGATGATACTAACAAATGTCTATCATACTATATCTATCATAAAGGTTATTATGTGTGTTTAAAATAGGGAATATTAATGTTGTAGTTGAGGTATTCATATTGAGAAAATTCGTAAGAAGAAAATAACTCCCTTTTTTTTTATCAATATCAGTCTTTTTATCAATATCAGTCTTTTTATCAATATCAGTCTTTTTATCAATATCAGTCTTTTTTTTATCAATATCAGTCTTTTTTATCAATATCAGTCTCATCAATATCAGTCTTTTGATCAATATCAGTCTTTTTATCAGTATCAGTCTTTTTATCAATACCAGTCTTTTTATCAATATCAGTCCTTTTTTTTTATCAATATCAGTCTTATCAATATCAGTCTTTTTTTTATCAATATTAGTCTTAAAACACATTAGTTCGGATGTTTATTTTTTGTCGAGCCCTTCCATCATGCGGTGACAGAGTCTACAATTCTCGCTTCCGTCTGATGCCACCAGACGATTTTATTCAGCTGAGGGAAGGCCCCCTGAGCCTCGAGGTAAATAAAATTACCTGCCAGATGGAATTTTTTATATATTTTTCTATTTTCTATTTATTTTTTTCTATCTTATGTTTTTTTTTCTATTTTTCATTTTTATTTCTTATTTCTTAATTATATTCTTATTTTTCGATTTTCTCATTAGTAATTTCATATTTTCCTTTTTTTTCTATCTGTTTCTGATTTTCTGATTTCTATTTTTTAATATATAGTTTCATTTTGGCATAATTTCTTATTTTTTTGTTTTTATGTTTTCTTGTTTTTTTAATTTTATATATCTTTTTTATTTTCACTTTTTGTATATTTCTATATATTCTATTTTGTATAATTTTTTTCTTTACTTTTAATTTATAATTTCATTATTTTTATTTTATTGTCTTTTTGTATTTTATATTTTATATTTTTCTTATTTTCTAATTTTCTCATCTGCTTAATGTTTTCTATATATATATTTTCTATTTATTTATTCATATTTTTCTAATTTTCTTATCTTTTTTGTCTTTTATATATTTTTAATTGCAATTTTATTTTATTGTCTTTTTGTATTTTATATTTTATATTTTTCTTATTTTCTAATTTTCTCATCTGCTTAATGTTTTCTATATATATATTTTCTATTTATTTATTTATATTTTTCTAATTTTCTTATCTTTTTTGTCTTTTATATATTTTTGATTGCAATTATTTCTAATGCTATTCTATTTTTCAGATTTTCTTGTTTTCTAATACACAATATTTTTTTCAATATATACGTTTTTAACTTTTTATTGTAAATTTACTTTTTGTTTTTCGTTGCTTTTTATTATTTTTATTTCTCATTTTTTCTAATATTTATATTTTTTATATTCCTTTGTTTTATTTCCAGTTTTTGAAATATATATATCTTATTTAGTGTTTTTCTCCGAGCCTTTAGGATTTGTATCCCCCATTTTTTAAAACATGAATTAACTTCTATCAGGTCCCAATTAACAAAATTAGCTTACCCTCATTGGTTCCTAGATAAAGCCCTCAGCCAAGCCAGAACCAATTTTTTCAATTCCCCTTCCACTAAGCCAAAAGAGAAACAAAATCCCCTAGTCATCCCCTTCTCAGAGTCAATCAGTTATTTGTTCAAATTTCTTCCCAAAGAAAAGGTAAATTTAATTCATAATTACCCTAATACTATTAATAAAAAAGTTGTTAATGTTCACCAGAGGGTTGAGAGAAGATCACATCCCAGGTGTTTACTCCCTTCCATGTAAAGATTTCAACCTTTCATACATAGGCCAGACGGGTAAAGACTTAAGGACAAGATTGAATGAACACAAGAGGTCGATTAAGTATGGCCAAGAAAATTCAGCCGTGTTTTAACACGTAAATAAATTTAAGCACCGTATGGACTGGGAGAAATCTGACCTTTTTTATAAATCAAGCTGTGGGTTCAGAAGGAAAATGGTGGAATCCACATTAATTGAATATCTGCCCATGATGAATATTTCCAAGGGTCAATGGACCCCAGACATTATATCAGGACTATTCATCACTAAATATATTGTCAACAAGCTTCCTCCCCCCTCCCCCTGACCCGACCTCATGTCATTCTCAGGTCACATAGGGTCGGTGTAGTGACGTTTATTATTTTCCAAGTTCCCTTTCTTTTGTAAGAGGTTGCTATTTAAGATAGCATCCTCCTTCCACTTTGTACTACTGAAGAGGATTGCAGTTAGCAATCGAAATATATAGTTTCGCTTACGCAACTCTTTCTTTCGTCCGACTGTGGTGTTAGTTGTGATTTACAAATGTTACCACATTTCTCACCAGTGATACACACACACACACACACACACACACACACACACACACACACACACACACACACACACACACACACACACACACACACACACACACACATGTATATATATATATATATATATATTGACTATATTATGACTTCTTTCACCTTCAATCATATATATATATATATATATATATATATATATATATATATATATATATATATATATATATATATATATATATATATATACATATATATACTAAGATAATTCTTACCCCATACGGTGGAGTTAGCTGTGAAAGCAGATAGTCTTACTTAGATGATCCCATTAGCACGCTCATCACGCGCGCGTCCCTCAACACGCCACCATAGCAGACGGTCGGAAACCAGGGCATGCCTCGGATTCCACGTCGGAATCTGTCCCGCACTCGATCGGCAAGCTGAACCTGCCTTCGGCTATGGTCTACATTATTGTAGCAACAACTCGGCCCAGCCTACAACCTACATCAGTTCCCGCTTCTAGTTTATAACCTGCAGCAACCCTCGATCTGGCCTGCCGGGTGGGATCCCTGAGGGAAACCATTCTATACCATCGACACTGTCCTAATCTCCCTCTCCTTTTGTAGATAGAACTTGTTGTATCCTTGCCCTCCCCCGGCCCACGTTTTTCTATAATATTTTGCAAATACACAATGGCCTGGCCCAACCGTCAATCCTGACGTTTTGAACTGACCCAAACTGGGACCGCCCATCTCCCGTTTTCTCTTCCTTTCCTCCTGATGATCATCATCATCGTAAGCATAATCATCGTAAGTATAATCACCACCTTTAGAATAATCGTCATAATCATCACCACGACCAGTATAATCTCAGTCACATTCACCATCAACGTCACCGTCACCATCATCATTACCGTCAACACCACCATTTTCACCATGATGATGACTAAGAAGTCGGTGATGATGACGACGACGACGAGTGTGCATGTGCGCGCGCGCGTGAGTAAGTGTATGTGTGTTCGTGTGTTAGTGCTTGTTTGTGAATGCGTGTGTGCGTGCAGAGAAGTTGTAATGATGAGATGCCATGGAAGACTCGGATTGATGTTCCCTACTGTTTAGATTCAAAAGGAAGAGGGGAGAATAAGTAGGGTTTATATCTTGTTAGGTCAGAGAGTGTACGAGAACCTAATTGTGTTTCTTATAAGCATATGTAATTAGGTTCTATTCATTGAAAGAGAAATGGTAAGTTTTCCAAATCTGGAAGAAGTCCTCTTTTATATATATAGGATTGAGTGTATTGGTTTTTAAGTTAGTATGGTATGGTTATTGGTATGGGCTGTGTCAGTGAGCTTTGATAGAGGGGAATTTGGGGATTTAGATCCATGTCATTGAGTTTTTTTCTCAGCATTGTTGGGTCACCTTTTGATGACTTTAGTGGACGAATAGTTTCCTGTTTGAAGGGGTCGTATGTTAATGGTATGTCTTTATTTTCAGGGAAAGAGGCATTTTCTTATGAGTGAATTTGACCGCAGCCTACACATTTAATTGAGTTTGGGCGTTGGGAAATATGCGGAGGCCGAGCAGTGTATGCATGTGCCTTCTGGATAGCGACATCATTGTTTGATATGTCCAAGGTGCTGGCACTTGGAGTACCGGCGTGTGTATAGGTAGTATTTTTTTTATTTTGTATCTTATATAGGCTGTTGTTATGTGAGCTATGAGCTGGGCTCGGTCAAAGGTCAATATCAGTGTAGGGGTTTGAATTTTTTGCAACGATAATTTTTATTAACTCGAAATACTCTTACTACAGTTCACTTTGAGGTTTTTTTTTTTTTTCAAACGTTCTCCTGTGTACTGGTAGAAAACTGACCATTCCCAGACTGTTGTCAAGTGTTGTGTGTGGTGCTTTTGAACCAGGGTATTAGTTATTGTTGAGAAGGATAGGACTTTTATTTATTCCATTGTTAAAAACGTATTTCTTTGGACTCACATTGAGCGGGGTCTTTCACACTTAAAATTGAAGTCTGTGGCTACTTTAATGGAATGTTTCGCTGCACGTGGTTTATCAGTGGACCTAGTAACGAGAAAAATGAAAAGGAAAGGGAGGCTTATTGGATAGAATTAAGTGAATGTCTAGAGAGTTTTGGGAGAAATGAGCTGTGTTGGGGATCTCAATGCTAGAGTAGGGGGTGAGACAAAATTAGAAGTATTGAGAAAGTTTGGGGTACCAGGTAAGAATTTCAGAAGATAGATGATGTTATAGATGTGTTTTAAAAAGGATTTGATGATAACATAGTGTCTGAGAAGAAAGCCAAGCATAAGAATACATGGTAAAAGGTGATGGACGGAAGGTTAGTTGATAGGGCATTGATAAAATATGTAGTGGTGTCAAAATGAAGGATAGGAAGAGTTCTGGACGTTCATGTGTTAAGGGGAAAGAGTGGGGGAGTATTAGATAACTTTTTGGTAGAAGGGAAGTTGAGAAAGAGGAAAAAGTGGAGGAAGAAGAAAAGAGAGGGAGGGTGCTAAGAGTAAACAAACTGAATGGAAAGGAAAAGGAGAAGGAATGCCAGAAGATGAGAGATGTATGGGAGGTAGTAAAGGAGAAAAGGGAAATGAGAGTAGAAAAAAAATGAGCATGTATTAAGGAGGAACTGACAAAATGTGAAAAGATGCTATGTGGGACGAGGAGGATGGGACGGATTAGAAAGAAAGGTAATGAATGGTAGGATGAAGAGGTGTAGGTGGTATTAGAAGAGAAAATATCGAACGCATGCGGACTGGCTGCAAGGTTGGAATAGGGAAGCATATGAGGGAGGCAAAGAGGAGACCATGTGTAAGAGGATAGGAACATGACGGAAAATTGTTAAAAGAATAGAACTATTTTTTGGATAGAAGTGAAGAGAGTAAGGGGTGGTAACTTGGGTAGAAAGAGAAAGGTAAAATGTGTAGATGGAGAAATGAAGGTTGTAAGAGGTGTAAGAGGCTTGTAGATATAGGTAGACAAATGAAGTAGATAGAAGGAAGGATAAGTGGCGAGAATTTAATTTTTATGAGCTGGGTGTTTGGTAAACAACATTTTGTAAGCAAAGGAGTTGCAAAAGCTCGCTCTCTATCTAATGTATACAAACAGTCGCCGGGAACCCAATTTTATTGCTGTATAATGTTCATTTTTATGCTGATGTAACAATATGTAAACTAAGTCAGTGTGCATTGAATTCGAGATTGCTTGAGTAACATCTGTTCTGACTGGAGAAAGGATGAAGGAGAAAATTCAATTGGTTCACGATTGTAAGATCACGTCCTCAGGGGAGGCTCTTAAATATAAAATTAAAGATCATTGGACTAAAGAAATCATGTCATAGCAGAACTGACCTAGTACCCAAATTGAGGATTCCCGACGGGAGTCCCTTGTGTAACTTAAAGAACCAAGTGTAGTAATATTCGGGAAAAAAAAATCTCAGTTTAATTCCCCATATGATAATACTAAGTGGAACTTGACAAAGTTGGATGATCGGAAGCACAGTCCTTTCTACTAAAATTGTGAATAACTATCATACGTAACAAAGACAGTGATAAAAGGGAAGGAGAAAGTGAAAGACTTACAATGCGAAAGTAGAAACACGAAAGAAAGACGGCACATAGGGACGACAACAGAATATTGACAGGCGACTACAAGAGGAAAATGGGTAGATTATTTCAGGGAGTCGTCGAATGCAGGGGAGGTTAGGGATTAATTGTAGTAGTGGGAGGAACTAGTAAGATAACTGTGATGAAAAGGGAAAATGACAGGGATATTGGAAAAGATGAGGTACAAAGAGCATTGAAAATGATGGGAGCTGATAAGGCACTTGGATTGAATAGGTGTTGTGCGGAATGTCTGACAAAGGCGGGAACGGTTATAGTAGATTGACTGGTGAGGCTGTTTAATGCGTGCCTAAATAATGGAAGTGTGTCGGAGACGTGCGTGTATATTTCCGCTTTACATTGAAAAGTGGACAAATGTGGATGTAGTAGTTTAAGAGGGATAAATCTGTTAAGTTTACTTGGAAAGGCATATGGGAGGGTCTTAATTAAGAGGATTAGGAGAGGAATAGATGGAGTAAGTGGTGAGGAACAGTAGTGATTTAGGAAGGGAAAGGATACGTGGATTTTTTTTTTTATGGTGGTAAGGTAGATTTGCGAGAAGTTTTTGGCATAAGGTAAGAATGTTTTTTGGGGGGCCTATATGGGTTTAGAGAAAGTTTATGATAGGTTAGTCAGGATGGCATTGTGGGGAGTATTAAAGATATATGGGATAGGGGAAAAGCGGTTAAGGGCTTTCAAAAACTTTTACATGAATAGTAGTGCTTGTGTTAGGGCTAGGAATGGTGAGAGTGAATGGTGTGAGATGAAGGTAGGGCTGGGCCAGGGATGTGTTATGTCGCCATGACTGTTCAGTGTGTACATGGATCGGGTGATACGGTCGGTAGATGTGATGGAGATAGGTAGAGGAGTGAAGGGGGTAAGAGAGACTAGAGGGAAGTGGGAGATAAGCTGGTTGCTTGTTGATGACACTGCGCTTATTGTGGGGTCAGAGTAGGGTCTGAGGAAGTTAGTGACGGAGTTTAGGGAGGTATGTGATGGGGGAATTTGAAACTAAAGGCTGGTAACAGCAAGGTAATGAGATGTACAAGAGGTTAACAAGAGGTCAGGGTGGCATTCAGTTGGATGAAGTGGGTTGCTTTAAGTATTTAGGGTCACATGTAGCAAGTAGATAGCTTTGAATATTTATGATTACAGAGAGGCAAGGAATCTAGGACTTGGGGTGGAGGTAGACTGTAGAGTGAAGGAAGCAAATACATGTCTTGGAGGGATGAAAATGTTATGAGTAACAGGTATCTGGGAATGGATGAGAAGTAAAGACTGTATGCGAGGTGATTGTGGCTACGACGCGGCACTGTATGGGGCAGAGACTTGGAATTTAAGAGAGTCAGGGAGGAGAAATTCAAATTTGTTTGAGATGAAGTGTCTGATGGCGAGCGTTACGAGGATGGATAGCATGAGAAATGAGGGGGTGAGGAGAAGGGGAGCAGAGGAGGAGAGCTGGACGGACAAGGAGCTGGTAGATAGGATAGATGAAAGAATACTGGGATGCTTTGAGCACATAGAATAAATTATTGAGAAAAGGCTAGTCAAAAAGAATGTGGAGTGCAGAGGTGGATGATGTGAATTTGAAGGGAAGACCAAGTAAAAGATGGTTGGATGGGAGGAAGGGGAATGTCTGTTGAGCAAGGAAATGAGAAGGCAAGAGATAGGTGTGTGATGAATGATTGTGAATGGAATATACATTGAAGCAGCCCGAAGGGATTCCTCCTCGTCCTCTCTATTTTCGCATGAGGAGACGAGGAGGACAGGTCGCCGTATAAATAGAACGGATGTTCCTGCTGTGGATGTGCTGTGCCTTGCTGCATTGCTTCTGACCCGCTGCATGGGGGCAGGTATGACATTTCATTTACAAGGAGCTAAGATGAAAGGGAAATGGTGGAGGTGGGTACATGCTATGGGTGGCTACCCCCTTCAAAATGGGGAAAGAGTCTATTGGTATATATATATATATAAATAGATAGATAGATAGATAGATAGATAGATAGTTCCCTTCTTTGTAGCTTCTAAATTTCAACTGAGCTATAGATTAATGAAGTTCCAGGAGGGAAGTGAACGACAGAATATTGAAGTGGTGCACAAACACATAGAAAATGGCATCTGGTAGAATTTGATTGCATGGCCAAGAAATGTCTTTGGTAGGACAAAAATAAATGCTAAATGATATAAATGTTCATGACACTAAACATGTAATACCTTACAATATCTAAATGAACAAAATAGCATATTACAGTAGAGTATCATTTAGATAAATAACATGTTTCTCAGCCTATATCTAACAATATATCTATTCATTTTTCTATTATGGAAATAGAACCTAGCAAAATATCTTGTCTGAATTTGTTGACCCCACTCGTAACTTAGAGGAACGACGTAAATTATGAGTTAATTGACTAATTGTAAACTCTTTCGGTAATATTTATCAGAATGTCGTTTTGACCATTCACACACTGCTTTATACGACCGTCGGGTAGAGGATCTGTGCTTTTTAGTGACTGGTTGGATCATAACCATCATCACTATCAACATCACCATCATCATCTCCATCACCATCACCATCACCATCACCATCACCATCACCATCACCATCACCATCACCATCACCATCACCATCACCATCACCATCACCATCACCATCTCCATCACCATCACCATCACCACCACCATCACCATCACCATCACCATCACCATCACGATCAGCGATAGCATGTCCTCCCTCCTCCAGGTTAACAACATACCAAGAGCCGACTATCCTTATTGAGTAGATGCAGGGTAATTAAGTGATGATTTTATACGGATTACGAAAGGTTTCCTTCCAAGTGAATGAAATTACTTGGCAGGTTGACATAGGCTGAACAAGTTGGCTGGCCTGACTCTGTTCATATCGCCAGCGAAGACGCACAGCATGCTTCGTATCCTAACTGCTTCGAATTATTTACTGTGGTATGAATTAGTCCAGTTACACGATACAAGCTGCAGTCTTATTAGAATAATTAGGGTTTAGATGCTCTACAATCAGTAACGATAGTACACAACGTGGCAAAGGTAGAAGGACGTCTGATCCCTGAATGACGTTTGATGAAATAGTTAAAACAGGAAGCCAAGCTGGCGACTTTTCGAACAAAGTCGTCGGCTTGCATATGGAAACTTGCTTCCACTGCTGCTGCGGCGCAACGTTGGACTCGTCCGAATCGAAGGGATCATCACCACCGCATAGCCAACACCGACATCAACAGCAATACGAGGAGGAGGAGGAGGAGGAGGAGGAGGAGGAGGAGGAGGTCATCCTTCATCATCATCATCATCATCATCATCATCATCATCATCATCATCATCATCATCATCATCATCATCATCATCATCATCATCATCATCATCATCATCATCATCATCATCACCATCATCACCAATAGCATCAGCAATAATAGTCCTGTTGATAGGCGCTTATATGAGAAGAATTGTGCATCTATTGATTAAAACAGTTTTTCTACTATTACCATAAGATTTAATCTGAAACGTGGAAGTGAGCTGAATCCGACCTGTGAGGATCGTAGGGGGTCAGTGACCTTAGGTCAAAAAGTATTATATGGTCATTGTAAAATCAATATTTTTTCAATAACAGTGTCTAGACATCATACTATTGAAATGGTAGATATTTGTCCAAGGCATTTTTCCAAATAGAGTTTCAGATTTTTTTTTTTTTTTTTGTAATGGAGCATCCTACATGGAGTATGTAGAGTATGTTTATGATGTTAAATGTGGCTATTGTGTTCTAATGACGTGGTGTTTTGTACGTTATAAGATGCATAGTACGTGGTGTTTTGTACTATCACCTCTTCAAGTGTGAGTCTACTCTTCTGCATCCTTATTGCTCAGGTTGGTGGTAGTTCCTCTTCTGTTAATCTGGTTTTATTATAACCAAAGCAAAGAATTAAATTCTGATAGACTATTACCAGCCTCTCACATCCAAACAACCCAAAGCAACTCTAAGAATTAACCTGGCCCAAAATACCAGAACGAAACAGACGAACCAGTAAGGTCGACCTGTGGTGGGGCTATGCATCTTATGCATCATCCGAAAAGACGAAGAATGCGGGGTGATCTGATGGAGAGTTTTAACAAGTGTGATGCAGGTAAGGTCATCATAACAAGACAAAAGGGCAGGACTCGTGGTAATGGATTAAAATAGGAAAAATTCAGGTTTAATATGGAAATAGGGAAGAATTTGTATACCAGAAGAGTCGTTAACGAATGGAATGGAATTGGTAACTATGTAGTGAGCTCTGAAACGATTGGTTTTTTTAAAAGAAGATTAGATAACTTAGAGGATAGGGATAATAGGTAGTAAAGGACATGGAATTGACTAGTGTAGACCTTAGGTCTCTTCTATTCCTATGTTCTTAGAGAGACCAGATGACAATGATGATGTCATACACCATCTTTAGACCACACAGGACTCACTGTTAAAAGAAATGTCGATTAAGAAAAAAAAAAAAAACCGAGGCAGAAGTTTCTACTTTATGATAACGCAACATATATGTCTACACACGGTTAGTCTATAAACGCTTGATGAACCCGCCAACTCTAAAGGCTTACATGAAGTAGCAAAATATCAGATGGATTAGAAAGTAAGAAAGTGTTCTTACGGACTGGAAGATATTGTTTTATTGCCCGACCTTGCAGTAGGTGCCATGTTTGCCATTGAAACCAATTATCATAAAATGTGTTCCAGTCTTCAAGTTGCCAGACCTGGTTCAGTTGTACAAGGTCGGATTGCAGCATATAAAGTCCTTGTGCGCTTCAAGGAGTCCGCTCACGGTGTGGCATGCGTCATTAGCCATCTTGCCAAATCAACCTTAGTACATGTTTCTTCCTCTCTTATTTCCTATCTATGTACTATTTAGAATATCCTTTTTATGTTATATATATATATAGTAAAGAAATGTGTATAATACAGTGAATATTGCTTTTTAGGGTTATAACAACGATTTGAATAAACTCTTTAACAAGTGGCAACAGCGCTTTTTCCTCCGCCATGTTGCCACGTCGAGGTCTCACTGAGTCACAGGAGACAGTGACGATTCGATAATTGGTGGTCAAATTGGCAGAGTGGAATTCCCGCTTCTTCCCCTCCATGAACGGACTTCTAGGAACGCAAGGACTATATTTGCACACAACCAGACTTAAAAAAAAAAAAAAAAAAAAAAAAAAAAAAAAAGTTCCTTTCTAAACTTCCTGATCTCCTGGTACATTAATCAGTAAGGGATATAGTTCAAATTTTCAAGATTCTTATCACTAAGCATGGTCTCCAATCACAAGTGATGCACTAGGAGATATTTGATAACTATCATTTGATGGGACTTTCGCAGCAAAGTTTAAAGGAAGAAGTGAATAGAGAGAAATTGTAAACGAATAAAGAACTGACGCGACCCGAGGAGAATTCTTTTCCACTCCTTAAACTTATTGAAGCGATGGGGACAAACTAACTCCGATTTTCGTGCCCTGCTGCAGACGTGCTGTGTCTCGCTGCATCGCCTTTTGACCCGAGTAGTCTGGAGGAAATCAGGAGGGACCCTTTATCCCCGAGATGGCGAGATGGGAACGGCGATGAATGGCTGTGAGATGAGTGTAGGGTGGGACGTGTGCTTTGATTCATGCACAAATTTATAATGGGAAAAGACATTTGACACACACATATATGTGTGTGTGTGTGTGTGTGTGCGTGTATATATATGTGTATATATATATATGTATATATATGTTTATATATATATCGAGATCTTCTTCAATTATTCTTGTTAACTTTTCCTCTGTATGGTAGAGAGAGCAAAACATATAAAATCCATGACAGGAAAATATGAAGAAACCTATTACCTACTCCATTTCATGTATGCCTCAGGTATACCAAAGTAGAATTTTATCTATTTCTATCAGTCCTTTAGAGATTGTATATATCATGGATGTTATTTGGGGAAAGAAATCACAGCAAATTCGCCATGGCTTGTTAATCTCCTCTTGGCACTCTGTGGAGTGCCCCAAATAACTTTAATGTTCTACGGATTGCCAAAGAAAGCTTATCAGCTGGCAAAACAGCTTAGATAAACATGCGCGCACACACACACACACACACACACACACACACACACACACACACACACACACACACACACACACACACACACACACACACACACACACACACACACACACACACACACACACACACACACACACACACACACACACACACACACACACACACACAAACACACATTCGCACACGCACATATAAGAACATGCGACAGAAGGAGACTACAAGAACCCATAAGGCCTACACTAGGCAGTTCCATGTCCATGACCACCTGTCATCCTCATCCATAAAGCTATCTAACCTTCTCTTAAAACAACCGCTAGTTTCAGCACTTATTACATGGTCATTAAGTCTTTTCCATTTCTTAACCACTCTAATGGTAAACCCGTTTTTTCCTATTTCCTTCTTAGATCTAAATTTGCCCAATTTAAATCCATTACTGCAAGTCCTGTCCTGTTGTTTTAATATAATGGTATTGTCACCACCACCCTTGTGAAAGCCCTTGATCCATTTGAACACCTGTATTAGATCAGCCCACACTCTGTATCTTTCCAGAGAGTGTAAGTTAAGGTGCCTAAGCCTCTCTTCATTAGGTAAATTTCTAAGCCCATGTATCATTTTGGTCATTCTCCTCTGTACTGACTCTAGTGAATTGATGTCCATTCTATAGAATGGAGATCAAAACTGTACCGCATATTAAAAAATGGGTCTAACTAACGCTAGACAGAGTTTGATAATTACTTCTACACTTCTATTCATACCCGTCCTAGCAATAAAAATAATGCATTGTTAGCTCTATTCCTGGCGTAAATGCACTCTTTCCTGGATTCAAGGTCAGGACTCACTAACACTCCCAAGTCTCATTTGCTCTCAGTTTTCTCTAAAAAGGTGTTATCTAAGCTACATTTGCTTTCTGGGTTGTGTAAAACTACGTTTAACACAATGCATTTTGAGATATAGAAAGTCCATTTGCCATTTCACCGACCACGTGAACAATTTGTTAAGATTTTCCTACAATATCCCGGTGTCTTCTCCTGACCTAATTAGGCATCCTATCTTAATGTTGTCCGCGAACTTACTAATATCACTAATAATCCCATTTTCCAAATCGTTTATATACATAATGAACAACAAGTAGCCCAAAACCGAACCCTGAGGAACTCCACTAGCAACACTGTCACATTTGTATTTTACATTGTTAATGGTGACCCACTATTTTCTGTCTCTGATCTATGCTACAATCCGTTCAAACTCTTCCTCCTATGCCTTGGGCTTTAACTTTATTTAGTATTCTCTGGTGGGGCACCTTGTCAAACGTTTTGCTAAAATCAAATTATATAGCATCGTAGCTATCATTGTTATCTGACGTCTTGTAGATATTAGTGTAAAAAGATAGAAGATTTGTTGCACATGATTTACCATGCTGTGAGTCACGAATCAAATCATGTCTCTCGATGTGATCTCTGATACTATTAGCTATTATTGATTCTAGCATTTTACCTGTAATCGACGTCAAACTTATTGGCCTGGAATTGTGCATAGACGATTTATCACACTTTTTGAAAGCATAGATAACGTTCGCCTGCCCCCAAGATATAGTCACATATTTAAATTTCACACTCTTTAAACACTCTCGGGAAAATTTCGTCTGGAACTAGGAGGTTTGTAGCTTTAAATCTACCAATCTGTTTGACTACTTCTTCCTTACTAAGGCCGATGTTGGTTAGTTTACTTCCCTCATCTCCACTGAAGATCGGGTCGCAGTCAGGTACCATAATGAATTTCTCTTTTGTAAATACCATGAGATCGAATTTCTTTTTTGTAAATACCATGAGAAAATATTTATTAAACGCCTCCCTCATTTTTTTCTTCCGAATCTATCAAGACATCTTCATCGTTTTTAACTGGGTATACCTTTTTCTTATATTTTGTTCTGTAGAGAGGAAAGAAATCCTTGGGTTTTGATCTCGCTTGTCTGGCAACCTTAATTTCGTAGTTTCATTTCGCTGTGCGCGAGTTTTTTAACCAGTCTAGTCATATCGTTATGTTTAGAACTAAGGTGTGTTTCCCCGTTTTTTATCCTGACGTAGAGCCCTCTTTTCATTTCGATCTTATTTTTCAGCCTTTCCGTCATCCATGAGTGAATTTACCTTTCGCACACAAAATCATAGCGGTTAGGTTACTGTACATTTAATCTATACCGCTGACCCTACTATTGACTTCAGGGTTGTATGTAACCTGACTTGGGGATTGTATACCTTCCTCCGTGGCCAAATCTTGATCTAGAGCCCTAATTGTGCTAATGACACTGATATCATACCTGACCTCACTATACTTTTCATCTAGACATTGACCTCGTCATTGTCATCCGGGCTGGCCTTGTATACGACCAATTCTCCTAAACATTTCCTCAGTTTTCCAAAATTGGCCCTCCTGAAGTCAAGTACCAGAATGTTATTAGTACTATTCAATTCTTCCCATATAATATTAAATATTATTTGTTGATAATCATTAGAGCTACTTGTACGTTTCTCGGTAGATCCTCATTTTCAGTAAAAAAGTCCAAAGTATTCTCTCCCCTCGTAGGATCTGTAATAATTTATTCTAGGAAATCATATTTTGCCACACACACACACACACACACACACACACACACACACACACACACACACACACACACACACACACACACACACACACACACACACACACACACACACACACACACACACACACACACACACACACACACACACACACACACACACAGAGGGGTCAGACAGACAAACAGACAGAGGAACAGGGGAAGAGAAGGAGCTGATAAGAGCAAGAAAATAAGAGTGAAGGTAAAAAAGGAAGGTGAAAAAATGAAAGAAAATGGAAAAGGAATTAGTAAACCATAAACATGGGGAAGTGGAAAATATGTGTAAAGTGGTATAATGGAGAGATGAAAAGATAGGCAATATTAGAGATATTCAGGAAAAGAAAACAAATCTATGCTTGTTCTCCGTCAAATTAAATTGGAGGTAAATAGGATAAATAGGAAGTAGAAAATATAGGAATGGTAGTGGGAATTTCTTATATTTACATTAAGGACTAGAATAAATGAAACTATGGCTATGAAGAAAAGAGTAACATGTGTGTATTACGTCATCTTCTCTGAAAGCATTCTGTGATTAATAGGTAGTCACATACTACAATTGCATGAAAATTAAATACTTGATATATACAATAGAAACTGTTTCGTGACTTCAGATGTCTCAATTCCATGAGTTCCAATAAGTATTTGGGTCGGGACAAGGTCGACCAAGACAGGCTGTGTGGTTCAGTTTCTAAGAAAGATCTGGACACATTGTTTGTTTGACCTGATATTTTAGTGAATTTCGTGCTTTTCACAAGTCATGCACGCATATGTAACTTTCTGTTTATTTATCTGTATGTGTATTTTACAACACATACGAAAAATATAAATATATATACAGTATAATATACATATATATATATATGTATATATGACATACATATATATGTATATATATATATATATATAATGTATATATATATTTATATACATATATATATATATATTGTATACAATAGCATGATGACAACTCACAATTTTCTTGTTAACTTGTTCAATACTCCGAACAAGGCGACGTATTTCAAGATGCAAGCTATCTATATATATGTGTGTGTGAATTTAGGGAGCAGGTTTGCTTGTATACATTTTTTATTAAATAATACAGCATACTCAGCACTGATTATCTTCTTTTTTAAACTTTCTATCCTTCTCGCTATTTTCTTTTCAGTGCGAGAAAGGGAGAAATAATATCACCAAATGAATCCATAGTGAGTTTGGAAATGAAAACATATACATTATTTACGACATTTCTCCTATGCTTTAGGCATCATCTGGTAACTTTATTTTAAGAATACAAATTGTGATCATATACACATTGTACAAAATAAAATGGGAAAGGTACTTCGGATTAATATCTTCTTGGCCCACCAGGAGGTGCCCTGAACAACTCCAGGTTCCACACATATATTGTTGAATGTTTATTGCTGGTAATTCCTTATTAATACGGCTTCTAAGCATTTCAATTTACTCTTATTGTTGTTCTTCGCTAATATCTTTCCATATATATATATATAATATATATACATATATATGTATATCTATATGTATACATATATATATATATATATATATATATATATATTATATATTATATATATATACATATATTATGGAAACAAACTCTCCTACTGGGATTCGATCCCTCGCCTGAGCTGCTTGCTTTTTATAAGGCGAAGACCGTTCCGCCACGCCACCGTGACGCCACGGTCTTCGTCTTATAAAAAGCAAGCCGCTCAGGCGAGGGTTCGAATCCCAGTGGGAGAGTTTGTTTCCAAACGTCATAGTGACACACACACACACACACACACACACACACACACACACACACACACACACACACACACACACACACACACACACACACACACACACACATATATATATATATAAATATATATATGTATATATATATATATATATATATATATATATATATATATATATATATTTATATATATACACAATACTGAATGGATCCCAGTGAACAGATATACATTTTTATCAACCACAATACATTTTAAATCTAAGCCATCAACATCGAGAGACTCGAGGAGGCCAACATGCAGAAATTGAAACGTGGTACAGCCAAGGACTGGAACCCGTGCTAGCACGTGACAAGTGTTAGTGACTTAATCGATTGCGCCATGAGTTAAGTCACTAACACTTGGCACGTGCTAGCACAGGTTCGAGTCCTTGGCTGTACCATGTTTAAATTTCTGGATGTTGGCCTCCTCGAGTCTCTCGATATTGATGGCTTAGAATTAAAGTGTACTGTGGTTGATAATATATATATATATATATATATATATATATATATTAGTTATATCTTGTCTGGGGTATTGGCTGTATGTTATTGTGCAACACGATTTCCACAGTACCATGTAACCAATATTCTTGGGACTATACGGGGCTCCCCTTTGGACCAGAACCCCTCACAATTTTGTCTATGTTGGAGGAAATCTCTACTCATAGAGAAATTATGATACTCTATTATACTGCGACTGTCCCCCCGTTATGATGTTCCGATCTTAAATACTATCCTGTGCCACTTGTTTGTGTATATATTTCCATTTTTGCCTTTGTCCCTTGTAGTTAGGAGAGAAAGAATACTGCCACTGAGTCTTCCCATTCGAATCGTACAGGCGACCAAAGCTGAACGAAGTGATGGCACTGAGCATACTGCTCTCTGTAACCTTAAGGTTACATTCCTACGGAAATTCAAGGCATAAGAAGGTCTGGGAAAAATCTTCCAACCAGAACCCTAATGTTTGGGTCTTTTAATGTGCATGAATGTGGTACAGATGAGAGTAAAATGGAAGAGATAGGCAGTATGTTTGTGAGAAGGAAGATGGGTGTGTTAGCATGAAGTGAAACTAAGTTGAAAGGGAGGGGTGATTTTGAGTTTGGGAGTGTAGTGGACTGAGGTGAGGATGAGGGAGGGAAGTGGTAACTCTACTAGTAAGTGAGGAGATAGGTAAGCTTGTGGTGGAGTGAAAGTTTTCTTAAATATTAAAATGGCTGAAGGTGAAACTGGGAAGGGAGGTGTGTGTCTTTGTAAGTGGGTATGGGCCTGGTAGTGAGACGTGTACAGGAAAGGGTGGCTTTTCGAATAGATTTAAATGAGTACTTAGAGAGTTTTGGGAGGAATGCCACTGTAGTGGTTTCGGGAGAGCTCAATGCTATGGTAGGGGATGAACCATGAGACGGAGTGTTTGGGAAGTGTCGAGGGTCAGGTAAAACCATAGTGGAGAGTTAATGGTGGTGTATTTAAGAAGAGAGTTAATGATAGCTAACATAGTGTTTAGGAAAAAGTTAAGCATAAGTACACCTGGGAGATGGTGTTGGATGGAAGGATGGTTGAATTGAGGAATGAAAAAAATGCAGGCCTAATAAAGAAACAGAGAAGACATATTCCTGGGCAACTACAACATTTTATAATACCAAGACGGTGAGGAACCTACGCTAGGAGGCGCATAGCTTCGGCCGAAGCCGTCAACTTTGCCCTATGTGCTTGAACTGTTGGGACAGGTAACAGTCACTTCCAGGAACTGGAGAGTAATGCAGAATTCGAAATGATCCATAGATTTGTAATAATCAACCCAGAGGAATATGTAAAAAGAAAAAATTCTTATATTTGCATGACTCAGGGTATTATAAACCCGGTTAAGCAGAGTATATAGCATTATTTGATATTCATGCAGGAGGATTAAGATCCAAATCACTTACGCTCCCTGACTTGCTGTACGGTTATGAAACATGGACACCGAATGTTGACTTCAAGAAGCTCCTCGATATCTTTGATACCAAGTGTCTTCGTAGTATTACGGAGACCAGCTGGTATGGCTTTGTATGAAATCAACGATTGCTCCACACGGCTCAGTCAGGGCATGTCACCAGCATAATTTGTGGATTTCAAAAGTTAGTTATTTGGGCATGTGATACGATTCCCTTGTGTTGATTCTACTTACAGGATTATTTCCACAAGAGGACACAAGAACATAAGAAAGTTCCATGTCCCTATAGATAAAGCTATCTGATATCTTAAAACAAACAATTGTTTTAACACTCACTACAATGTTATTAAGTGACAGAAAATTGTTTTAACACTCACTACAATGTTATTAAGTGACAGCCCTCTAGGAAGGAGACGATCGGGATGTTCACAGAAATCATGGCTGAAGCACGTTGTCTGATGATGCCGAGAGTTGTCTGGGTTAGGAAGTGTGGTTACGTGGAACCTTGTTAGGAGAAATAACGGGAACAGGCTAATGCTTCCCATCAATGAATGATCATTGGCTATGCTTCCTGTTGTGGGTATTATTTTATCCAGTGGCATGAGTTTCTTTCCATAGTGGACAATCCAATTAGATATGTTTCTCGTTATCTTATCAGAAAATATTTCTAATCGACACGTATTCGACTCTTTGTATGATGACTATTCTAATGGGTCATTCTCGGATTTCGTTTAACATGTACCTTGGGGATGGTTCTTAAGGTATATTTCAGTATTAACATAATCATATTTTTGTACAACACTGAATGGGTCCCAGTGAATAGAGATACAGTTTTATCAACCATAATGCACTTTAATTCTAAGCCATCAACATCGGGAGACCCGTGAAGGCCAACATGCAGAAATTGAAACAAGGTACGGCCAAGGACTCGAACCCGGCTAGCACGTGACAAGTGCTGTAGTGACTTTACCGATTGCTCCATCAATGTAGACATAAGTTGAGCGCTTTCTTATATATCTGTATGCTCGAGTTACATAAACATACATGAAATTTTGCGTTCAACCCATCTTCACTATGATAGTACAATTGGTAAGTATACGAACGTGGGAAAGTATTTGTACAACACTGAATGAGTCCCAGTGAATAGAGATATTTTTATTTGGTATCGCATACTTAATAAGATATTGCTCATACGAGTCTCTATCTTCATAAGTATCATATTATATATCTATGCTGCTAAAGGGACAAATATTGATAATGGTCGATGTTGAATGAACATTTGTGACTGATGGGGTGTTTTTTGGAAGTCTGTACAGATAAAATATTTTTGTACAATTGTATTTATATTTTTGTGTGGGCATGTGGCGCGTTTTCCTGATGTTGACCCTACTCACAGGGTCGTCTCTTATGGAGACATCTCTCGATGGAGGAGGAGGCGAAGGGGACGGCGCCCACAGAATTCATGGATGGGGCAAGTTGCTCGTAACTGTCAAGAGGCGTTTGGAGTGGGAAGGGTGTCTGCATGTGAGCTTTCTCCTCGGAGAGACCGTGGCGACTGGCGTCGGCTTGTGAGTGAAGCAACGCGCTCCCTGCCGTATGTTCCCAATTGATGATGATAATGATGTGTATGGGAGTGGCCACTTTATTGCTATTGAAGAAGTAACCCTCTAATGTTCGATATTGTCTATTATTTGTTCTGTACTACTTCCACCTAAGAATATACAGTATATATTGATATATATCAGTAAATGAATAACCATTACCTCATCGTTTTGACGAGTGGATGCTGGTCATATAGGCGTCAGCGCAGGGAAAAGGGGGTCAGCGTTGTTGATTTGAGTCAGCCGGTAACGGGAGGAAGACAAGAGGAGGACGGGAGGTCGTCAAGGAGAGATAGAGTCTTGCTGGTTAAAGTCTTCGGATTGTACAGGTTGAAGGTTCAGGAAGTGGCAGCACAGATATCGAGCCGGAGGTCGTGGGAGGTGGTGGAGCCTGTGTGAGTTCCGAAGAGTCTTGCTGATGATGTCAACGCAAATATGCGTATACAAGATTCTGTGTGAGTGAGTTTTTCTTCTAGTTGGTTTCTTCTGTTCTTATTCTTCTGGGAGTAAGAAACGACTCGAACTTGACATTGATGAATTTGCTATCGTTTATCTGCTTAATGATAAAATGGTTTCTTTGGTGTTGTTGCGGAAGCTAAGTGAACTTGCTGGTGTGATTCAGTGCACCGCGAGGTGCTCTAGAATCTTTTGCGGATCCTTGGAGTGTCTGCGAGGAGTGTTGACCTGGTTTATGGTAAATAATCTAGGAAAGAGAGGTTTTGTGAAGTATGGAGTAATGTGTCCGACTTCTTTCCTGTTCACTTAGGAGTGAGACAGACTTGTCGATCAGTGTCACAACAGAACATCCACTTGTAATACTAAGATCATACACTTGATAATGAACTTATGGAGATGGAGGTCTTGGTTGCAGCTCTTGAAGGACTGCGCGTAGGGAGGTGAAGCTGCTGGGACTCTGTATTCTGGACAACGTCCAAGGTCCAGAAGTTTGGTGATTTACTGGATGACACAGCTCAGTCTGCGCATGCGTGTGGTGGTGACACTGAGGTTTTGGAAATTTTTACATACATTAATAGTGCAGTGCATAACAATTAGGGGTCACGTCAGGATGTCCTTCGAGGGATTAGAAAGTCCCGTAGTATTATGAACCAGACAACATGGACTTGGTATGCAGGAATAATAAGATCTAAATTTTCAAGTCACTTGTTCTTCCTATTCCCCTGTGAAACATGGACACTGAATGTTGACTTGAAGAGGCGTTTCGACGTCTCTTTTATCAAGTGCTTTCGAAGAATCAAAAGGATAATGCCAGAACGATTTCTTTTTATCAAACCAATAACTGCTCAGCGAGACTGGTCAGTTACCAGCACGATTCATGAACGTCTAACGTCAGTTGTTTGGGCATGTAACGCGGTTTTCTGCTGTTCTTTGCTTTCCTTCTTCTTTCGTGGTTTGCAGGGCTGGTCACCCGACCGGATTTCAACCTTACAGGTGGTCTCTGCTGTTGATCCTACTTTAGAAGAGACAACTCTCAGTAGAGACGAAGGCAACGCCCAAGAACGTATGGCGAGGGCAAATCAACAGAGTCTGCTGAGAGGTGGTTGGAATGGGAAGGATGGCTGCATGTGGATTTGCTCAAGGAAACCTTGGGAATTGGTGTCGAAGTTTGAGTAAAATGACGGATCTCTTAGGGTACATTTCAAGTCGGTGATGATGATGATGATGATGAAGGGAATTTTACACTCCTTCATAGTTTTCGGCTCCTTTCCACTCTCCGTTTTCTTTCAATTCTGCTTCCTCATACTTTCTTCTCTCCTTCTTCTGTCGTCTCTCATTCCTTCTCCCTACTCCTATCCTCTTCCTCCTCCACTTCCTTTG
>NC_134782.1:63223553-63228553 GCF_046742065.1 Oratosquilla oratoria | reverse complement strand
CTTTGGTAGCACAGTCAACCTCACCATATATCATAAATCAAAAACAACTAAGAACATGGCGATTAAAAACAGCTGCCTTCCACATATTGACAGACTTCAGGATGTTAACGTTGTGTATGAATATTCATGTACTGTCAGTGACGGCCAACACCACACCTCTAAATAAATCGAGAGCCTCGACTGGCTTTTTAAAAGACGTTGCTATCAAACGACACACAAAACATATTCACATGACCAACAATAAAGATGGACTAGCTTTTTAAAAGACACTCCATTCCTAAAACGTTGCTATCAAACGACACACAAAACATATTCATATGACCAACACTAAAGATGGACTAGCTTTTTAAAAGACACTCCATTCCTAAAACGTTGCTATTAAACGACACACCAAACATATCCACATCACCAACACAACATGCTGCAATCGAACACCAGAATCCTCGTTGGGAAAAACGACCTCCTTCGCCTTTCCAGGACGACTGGAATCTGGATCTACCAAGAGTAGCCTTCCGTCAACGTTCGGCTGATGGTTACTACGCCTCTGCCTCGCAAAAGAAGGCCTAAAGCGGCCCATACACGATCAATTATATTGCGCGATTTCATTGCTAATACTCTGAATTGAGAATTAAATTGCAATCGTGTGTGGGCGATATATCGCCCATGCACGGTCAATTTAATTGTCAATTCAGGGTATTGACAATGAAAATGCGCAATATAATTGATCGTGTATGGGCCGCTTTAGACCCAAAACGGATTCAGAATACAACACAAGAACCAGCTCACTAGATTACCCAGACCTCCCATAACACGATTAACCATACCGTGCTAAAGTTCACCCCCTTACAATCACCAGTGTAAAATTGATATCTTGATGTGTCTTATCTCAATGGATAACCTATGTGTACTCAGCTGTCTCCAATTTTTTTCAACTTCTCACCTACATGTGGTCGAAAGACGTCTCAGAGACTAAAAACTAGTTCAATTTTTTTTTTTTTTTTTACTTCAGTTGTACGCCCTCACACGTTCCCAATAAGGTATCGTCCTAAGCTTGAAAAGCTGCAGTAGAAAGCAAACAACAACAGCGCGCGCGCGCGTGTGTGTGTGTGTGTAACACTTACTGTTTGTCTAGTTCTGATGACATCCTGGTCTTTTTATTATTATTATTATTATTGCTCCCTATTTAGATCTTTCTATCAGTCCCAGATGTGTGATACTGCTAAAGAATTCAGCATTTATTTTAGCAACCATCAGACACACTTTGCAGGAAAGGGTTAAGTATTCCTCAATTTCTTATGCATATGGACCCAAATCATCGTTTGAAATATGAACAAATATTCTTGAAGATTTCTGGGATGTAATAATTTCTCCCAATTGCTCCGGAAGGGCCATCCAGCCAGTATCACTAACTATAAGATAAATACAAGCAGTCGTCTTTTTATGGATTTACCAGCCAGGGCTATGCACAAAGCTACACTTCATTCTCACTCCCAGATGGCGAATAAGGAAGGGTAATCTTAGATGTTTGCCAGGTGGTTCTTGCAACCATTCAGGTGGTTTGCCCTTAGAAGGGACACAACTGTCTCAGAGGTACATTTTGCGTACAAAGTTTGCTCTCCAACAGCTGTCAAGCAACACTGTAAATTCGCAGTTGCACTCACTAGTGCTGCGCTAAGAATGCTCTTAGTCACTCCATCTCTTCCTCACCAGACGGGATTTTTTTTTATTTTATCCTAACTGTCGTTAAACTATTCTGTCCTACTTCACGGCTCATGTATTTCAATGGTATTTTATTATTTTTGACACCTAAAAGACTATTTATAACCACCCCCCACGTCACTCCATCTGTTCCTCGCCAGACGGGATTCTTTTCTTTTATCCTAACTGTCGTTAAAATATTCTGTTCAAGTTCACGGCTCTTGTCCTTCAGTGGTATTTTTTTTCTTTTATTTTGACACCTAAAAGACTATTTATAACCACCTCCCACGTTTTTTTTAATCATATTGGTAGCCAAAGGGTTTACTCAACACTTCAACCTAATGACGTTTGCTGCTGGATTTTTTTCTTAACTCTGGGCTGGCTACCTGGAAATGACAATTAATGAACCTGATTCAACAGCAGTTGCTTTCCCAGCAACAAATGATGAGCCTGCAGGGAGCTCTGAAACAACTGGTTATTTTAAGAGAAGATTAGATAACTTTATGTGTAGAAATGACATGGAACTGCCTAATTTAGGCCTCATGGTTTCTTGCAGTCTCCTCTGTTCTTATGTTCATAGTTGTTGGATCTTCGCTGTCTGCTACACGGTTCCATCAGGTCTTGTTTTTGGTTTACAATACCAGGCGATGTTGTTCAAGATAAAGTTTCTTCCTGAAGGATTGTAGGATCTTTTAACCAACCCCTTTGTTTAGATGTTGCTCTTTACAGAGTTTGTTTTGTCTAAATCTAGACGATTTTACTCAGCTTAGTTGAGGACCTTGTTCTAGAAGTTAGGAATGTTTACCAAAATCCTGGCCTGCAAATCTAGTCAATTCCCTGATTCTATATGTTCTCTTTTTTGTATACTTGTTTGATTATAAATGATAAAATGTAAATATATATAAATTGATGAGTAAATAGATAGATAAGATAGATAAAGCTTTATTTATCATTTGTAACAATTGCAAAAAGGAAATTCTTTTTGGTGTACGTCTCAAGAAAATGATGACAAAAATGCACAAAATACTCACAACAAAAAGCAAGATATAAAAATCCACAATAAAAGAACTCAATAAAACAAAATAGAAAGTAACACCTTAGGAGCAGAGGCTACCATTATAAGGACATACACTTAAACAGTTTAATACTGGTCGGTACGAATGACTTTATGAATATAGAAGAGTTTAGATTATAACTCTGGCTCCTGGCGCGAGATTATCCAAAAGTATGGAAGCGCTAGTAAATCGTTGTCCATAACTCTGGCCTCAGAGAATGCATCCAGTCTTCAGACTCCCAATGTACCCATCCGCGAAAGGAGCAGTCGGGAGGGAGTCTGAATGCTCTGTCGTCGAGTCTCGGCGTTCCTTAAAAGGCCAACAAATTCGTTATAGAATAAGCAGCGCGGTCGATAACAACTGGGAGGGAACTTGTTCCTGACTCCATGTTGCGTTGAGGGAGGGAGAGAGGGAAGAAAGGAAGGTTGCCATGGTAACGTAAAGCTGGATGCGGCGAGGGAGGCGACCGGCCTGCCAATACAGCGATTTATCAATTGCAAAAGTAAACTTTTGTATATGTGGCCGTTATAATTCAGTGAGTAATCCACGGTTGCCAAAAGTGTTCAAATAGGTTTATTAAGGCATTGAGAGCTCATTTAAAGTCTTAAAATCTTATGCTTACTTTGTACCACACTTTTATATATACTTTCCCCTGAGGATGGGAATTACAAGGAGGGAAGCTACTGGTCTGCCTATTTTGGTGGACATAATTTTTGGTGATGGCAGTGCGGGCGGTGGTAGCACCAGTTGTTATTTTTAGCATTGTTGTTATCGTTGTTACTATGTTGAATTTCTTGTTGGCGATGGTTAAATCATCATTGTTAATATTCTCACCACCACCTGCATCACCAGAAACACCACTACCACCAACACTGCTGTTGTCACCGTTATCAGTGCCACCACCACAGCTAACCTAATCATTTCGAACATCATTAACACCACCATCATCACCACCATCTTCTTGATCAACGTCATCATCGATGTCGTTGTCGTCGTCATCATCTTTAATATCATCATCGTTACCCTTGAGGTCATCGGTACCATCATAATGTTATCTTCCTCAGCCTATCGTCGTAGGTCACCGCCTTCAGTATTTGATCAGTGGTAGTAATAGAAATGATATAGTTATAAAACAGTATACTAATACTTGCAGAATTCAGTAGTAGTAGTTAGTAGTAAGAATAGCAACGATAATATTAATAGTGGCAATGACACTAATATTATTAGTTCCGATAGCTGTGGTAGAAACTGTAGTAGTAGTTGTAGTAGTGCGAGTAGTAGTAGTACATGTAGTAGTAGTACGACTACAGTAGTAGTAATAGTAGTATTAATAGAAGTAGTAGTAGTAGTAGTAGCAGCACCAGCAGTAGTAGTAGTAGTAGTAGTAGTAGTAGTAGTAGTAGTAGTAGTAGTAGTAGTAGTAGTAGAAGTAGTAGTAGTAGTAGTAGTAGTAGTAGTAGTAGTAGTAGTAGAAGTAGTAGTAGTAGTAGTAGTAGTAGTAGTAGTAGTAGTAGTAGTAGTAGTAGTAGTAGTAGTAGTAGTAGTAGTAGTAGTAGTAGTAGTAGTAGTAGTAGTAGTAGGTAGTGATATCTAAAACTGATGTGCTTCTCTTACCTAAACTGTCCAATCAAAATATCCAGCATGACGTACATGTTAAACTAGTCAGGATGGCTTGGCAGTCAAGAATATCTTTATTTGTACACAAAAAGGTAGTGAGAATCGTTTGCCCATTATCTATGTTACAGGAAACGAATCTCAGAGAACATGGAGAGAGAAATAAGAGTACCATCCGTCATCAACAGCTAAAGAATCGTTTTCTCCATCACGCGGTCTGGTCCGGTGGCTCGATCGTACACGCCGCCGAGTCGCAGGGCCGCGCCGACGCTCCTCACCGCTCAGCCCGGGCCGAGGCCGGTAAGAACGCGACAAAATGGCCGACTTCCCACTTCGTGTGACATTCTCATTCTGCATTTTTTAGCTGAGGGTCTTCTTCCCTATCCCTATGGCAGGCGGCATGGTACTGATATGTCAGGGACCTACCCTAAAGTATCATATGTCTCTCATAATTCTACGACATGAAATGAGTCCCGTTTACCTGTTTGGCAAAATGGCATAGTAGTGCTTATGCCTTGGAGGGGACATTGCGTTGTGTTGATCGGTTTGGACGCGTGGCAGAGGGCCATCGTCCCTGTGCCAAGCAACATGACGTGTGGACAGGTATCTTTTCATCTCCATGAATTACCACAT
>NC_134782.1:63213553-63218553 GCF_046742065.1 Oratosquilla oratoria | reverse complement strand
TCTCTGTCTTTTTGAAGGATGTATGGAAGATTTAGGCGCTGGCTTGTGAGTGGTGTATCCAACCTTTCCATCTGACTCCACTTGTTTGTGATAAAGCTCTATATCTTCACTACAAAGCCAAACACCATTAACTTTAGTAATGTCAAATATATTCTCCATCCCATTCAAAAAGTCTTCATTTGGTCTACGTTGGTTCTTCTCATACAAAAGTATCAGTTTGGCCAGTCGTGCTTTTATGGCTTGCTGAGTGAGAGTAGGAAACCTGAATTTGCCCCACAACTGTAATAATTCTTCACAAATCTGTTGTATCCTAGTACTTTTCAGTTTGTCTTCCTCCAGTAAAATGTGGTATCTTCCCAATATATGCCAATTTTTAGGTAGCCTGATGAAACTTGTTAAGCATTCAACATATGGAAGATCACGCCGCTTTGTATGAATGGATGATGGTAGATTTGAAGCCCATTTTTGTGCATTCTTCTCCACATTATCACTGGATTTAAAGTATGCCATTTCTTCTGCGACTCTGCAATACAAGAATAAATTATCGTTAGGACTGCAAATAGCTACCTCACTAACATTTTAAACCTAAAATGCAAATCCTCTTTATCAAAAACGTAAGTGCTAGCCCCTACAGGACATACCTGATGAGCGAGCCAGAGAGCACAACCAACAGCTATCAAGACTGACTGGTAACTGAAGCTACTGAGCCAGGCTCAGCCAGTCAAGATAATCTGATGATACTGTATGGGTGTATTGCATCATCCAATATTTACTCAGGAGAAAATCACCCAACGTTTCTATTCTAGGATGTATTATACCTTGTTCATTTCTTATCAGTATTCACGAATTCAAGCAATAAAAATATAATACCTGTGTTCTAATATTTTTCGATTATAAAAAGCATATTGTTACAACATAGTCATCCTTACAAAACATGTTTTCTCTCTCTCTCTCTCTCTCTCTCTCTCTCTCTCTCACTCCTTTCATTTTCTATAATCTATAAAAAGGTATACTATGCTGTATGTAACAATACAAAGTTGTCAGAAATTTTTTCGACAGAAAACCACTTTCACGGTGAAAATTCGCTAACTATGAGTGCATCGGTGGGGGAACTTTTTTCATATGAAACCGAAATAATTATAATTTATATGATAAGCGATTGGAAACTCATCACATGGGACAGCAGGCATTTTAAATTTCGAGAATTTTTTTTTTCATAACCCTAATGTATATATATATATATATATATATATATATATATATATATATATATATATATATATATATATATATATATATGTGTGTGTGTGTATATATATATATATATATATATATATATATATATATATACACATATATGTATATATATATACACATATATATATATATATATATATATATATATATATATACATATATATATATATACACATATATATATATGTATATATATATATATACATATATATATATGTATATATATATGTATATATGTATACATATATATATACATATATATATATATATACATATATGTATGAAAAATATGGGAACAGGTTCTCTTGTATACAAGTAGCATTAAAATCGAAAGCATTCTGACAGTTGATAATCTTCTTGTTTGTATTTCCAAGGTTTCTAAGATGGATCTAGCCATTCGGGGGATGAGCAAAGACGAGTTCTCCAAAAATATCCATTTCAATAATCAACGTTTCGTCAATATAGATATCTCTATGTAGACGAAACGCTGATTATTGAAATGGATGTTTTTGGACAAATTGTTTATGCTCACTCCCCGAATGGTTAAATCAATGTTAGAAACCTTCAAATATCAACTGTCAGAATGCTATCAATTTTATAATCCTTATATATATATATATATATATATATATATATATATATATATATATATATATATATATATATATATATATATATATATATATATATATATATACATTTACTTATATATGTATGTGTGTGAAATTTGAAAAATAAAGTACACGAGGGGAAATATTCGGTTTTTATATTCCTTAGTCTTAACACCAATAGGGCAACAATTTATGTATCTAAGAAAGATATTTTACTATTAATCTAAACTTTATGGGTGAACTTAATGGATGCGAACAGTGAATTCATAGTAGGAAATCCTCGATGGAGTATAATCTTATCCAAAAAACAGGAATTCTTCTATTTATTTGAACCAAACTATTTTTTTTCTCGATGGAAGTTCAAGGATAAATCTGAAAAGACCTTATATAGATTTTTCCAAATACAGGGGTTGGATTAGCCATAGCCAAATAAAAATTTGATGCATTAAGTTTCCCCTCAAACATGAAATATGTGTTAATTATTTGAAATATAGTAAATTCCCTAATGCTTGCATAAGAATTGCCATCAGTGATGTTTTCTAAAATTTCAATAAAAAAAAAGTTCATGACATATCTAACAAGGAACTAGGTAAATAATGATTTGACATGTATACTAATACGATAATGACAGTTCACCTTAAGATATTTTAACTTCTTAGCTAGTCTATACTATTTAAAAAAAGAAAAATGAAATAGCGAGCATTAATGGGGCTGGAAGAGTTACCACTCTTTTGGAAAGTTTGCAAAAAACAAAACCAATGAAGCTTTTGATTTGCCATTAGGAATAGTTGGGTTTATGAGTTTTGATAAGGTCACACATGTAGGATGTGGAAAGATCTCGCTTTGAAGATGGCTTGATTAGATCCTCCTTAATTTTTAGCAAAACATTTGGTACTTTATATATAAGAAAAATGAATTTAATGATATTTTTCTTAAGTACGCTATACATAAAATAATTTTGTATGAAGTCGCATATTTTTCTTTTGTAATTATATTTGTCCATAATGGCTAAAGTATTTTTTTCATCAGCCGTGTTTTTGTCACGCAGTGAAACGAAAGCATAAAGAAGAGACATATGAATCCTAATTGCGTTATAGGCTGATCGCATAGAATACTGAGTCGTGAGGCATCATATTACGTTCTTACAGACGATACAGACGTGTCCAGGGAATTGTAGGATGGAAACAACTTTGTGATTAAAGCAAAAATTCCAAGTTTTTGCCAAAATAATCCCGATGAATCTTTTAGAAGATTTAATAAAATTATCTAGAAATAGGATGGCCGATAGATAAATGGGCATTTTGATTACATACGGGAAAAGTGGATTTAGTCTATATGGTGTCGGATGCGAAGATTAAACGGGAATGTAAACGCGTGAAGGAGGAAAAGATGAAGCAACCGAAGCGACTTCGTAATATTTCAGGCAACAAATTTCGGCAACAAAAAATACACCAACATTTACGTACATTGATTAAAGACATGGGTTACCTAAAAACTTAAATAAATAGCGGCGTACAAGTAATATAAAGATAATTAGATAAAACAAAGAAAATCGTCTTATTCTGTTCACGGTAAGGCCAAGTTCAATTGTACAGGTGTACTTAGTTGGCGAGAAATAGATTCAGTAATTACGTCAGCGATACTTGGAGGATATTAATCCATTCAACTCATGTCAGCCGCTTGTGGTGTAGATACGAAAAAACCGGATATGGTAGGCCTCGCGCCGGCCCGTACATCCGAATATCATCTGATGCGGCTTGACCGCGCGAGGACTGACGTCATAATTTTCTAGTGTTTGATCAAACATTTTGGTGTTTTATGATTTTTTGTTTTGTTTGACCAAATGACAGAGATCTTGTCATCGGAGTTTAAAGGGTTAAGTCCTGGTTGCGAGCAAAGACGTTAATGACGATCACGGTTAGTGTCGATCACGGTTAGTCTTGGTGTCACACTGTCCGACGCTCCTTTTGCGGCTAACATGTTGATGACAGCAAAGTCTCCCTTATTAGGATAGTTAGACCCATCCTTGACTATGAGGTACAGTTTTCGTCTCCGTCCTATAGAATGGACATCAATTCACTAGAATCAGTACAGAGAAGAATGACCAAAATGATACATGGACTCAGAAATTTGCCTTACGAGGAGAGGCTTAGGCACCTTAACTTACACCCTCTGGAAAGACGCATAGTGAAGGGTGATCTAATAGAGGTGTTCAAGTGGATCAAAGGCTTTAACAAGGGTGATGCAAACAAAGTCATCCTATTAAGACAACAGGGCAGCACTCGCAGTAATGGATTTAAATTGGACAAATTTAGATTTAAGAAGGAAATAGGCAAGAATTGGTTTACTAATAGGGTGATCAACGAATGGAATAGACATAATAACCATGTAGTGAGCGCTGAAACTATCAATTGTTTTAAGAAACGGTTAGACAATATTATGGATGGGGACGACAGGTGGTGATGGATATGGAGCTGCCTAGTGTAGGCCTTTTGGTCTCTTGCAGTCTCCTTCATTCTTATATTCTTATGTTCTTATTAAGAGTCTCATTAGACTCGAAAGGCAATGATAGTGTTTTAACCATGGGAATGGATACGGTGGTCCTTGTTATATCAAGGTATGACTGTCGCCAGGTGATTTTATTAAGATAATTAAACTTGTACATCATTTAGCTACATCCTGCGCCGCCGCTTAGTGTGACCTTAGTGTGACCTTAGTGTGACCTTATTTGTCACGTGCGGGAAGAGAGGTCACAGGTCAAATACAAGAAAAGGATTAGACAGCGAGAGGCAAAGGACCCAAGACGAAACGTGTATTGTATGTTTCAAGTGTAGAAGAAAAGCGTAATAAAATAGGAGTGATGAGATGTAAAGAAGAGATGCAGGTTTTTGGGTCTGGTTGAGCCATTTTAAGCTTTAGATGCATTAAGATCTCTGCTCTTGTTTTTGACATTAGCGGACATTGCGAGACTTACGTGAAGGAAAGTAATCTTTCTTTATTTCCATCATTACACGGTGTCTAGTCATTGTCTCAAGCGACGGGGGAACATCCATAAACGTTTGTATGTATGTATGTATGTATGTATGTATGTATGTATGTATGTATGTATGTATGTATGTATGTATGTATGTA
>NC_134782.1:63203553-63206053 GCF_046742065.1 Oratosquilla oratoria | reverse complement strand
GAAAAGAGAAATCATACCTAAACAACAACCAGTAAAATTTCCTACGACGGTTTTTGTGCTGCACACATCGGAGGAACATGATGCTGCACATATCGGAGGAACATGATGCGGCATACAAGAAAGGATCTACGAACATGAAAATGACATGCACCATCACAGAACCTCGAACTCTTCTTGGACTAGAGCAGAAACATTGAATACAAGAGGGGACAAGAAAGACAAAACACTGAAGCAACATTTATAGTCTACACAAGACCTCCTAACCACATGGGAGGCTTCATATTCCTGTCCCATCCAGCAGCAGATCTCATCATCACATCAGAATTGAAGTCTCCTGTTGACTGGCCGACCGGGAAACAATCAGTGCTCTCCATTTTCCAGTGACATATGCGATGATCCACAACTTTGACAAACACCGGTGTCATTCTCTATGAAGAAGCCCCTTAGTCGAAACGTTAGAAAACAAAGTGATCCTGCACATCCTGTGTTTTTATATATCACTTTCCAACCATTCTGTCTCTCTATACGACAGAAGTATTGGTATTGGAAATGGGTGAAAACAAGAAATTCAAGAAATTCAAACACTAGAATCGGAAAGGAAGCAGTTGGAAAAGCAATGAATGAAAAGGACCACGAAGTGTTCGAAAAATGATCTACAGAGAAATAAGTAAAGTACATTACAGGAAATATATGTAGGTTGTTGACAATCTAAATAATCTAGAACTGTTAATCTTAGAAGAAAAAAGAAAGGTAAATTATATGGTTACAGTTTGGAGTGAAAATAACCGACAATGAACATTTCTCAGCATGAGTAGAATGAATTACCGAGGAAGAAACTAAAAAGACGAGGTATATGAAAGTCATTAAGAAACACATTGATTCATGACACCATATGAGGCGTCCCGAAACAAAGGGGCATCCCCGCCACTGGTTTCAAGTTAAGCATAGAGGAGGCTTATTACGTCTTTCACGATCCATGCTGAGCTTGAAACCAGTGATAGTGGCGGGGATGCCCCTCTGTTTCTGGATGACAAAGTTTGACCAGTAGAAGTACAGGGACTGGATTCCACTATAACAACTCTTATGTTGCATACTACCTTCAAGCAAATACAATTAGGTAAACACACACACACACACACACACACACACACACACACACACACACACACACACACACACACACACACACACACACACACACACACACACACACACACACACACACACACACACACACATACGAAAACACAAAATAAACACATTACCTATCCGCCATGCACGTTCACATACGGGTCTGTGCTCCTGCATCTCAAAACAAATGGCATTGAGATAACGTGTCTGCCATTATTGACCTAAAGATAACGAAAGGAACATTTGTCTGCAAGAAGAGAACGGGAATGAAATCGATGCTCCAGAGAGTGAGGTCATTAACATCACAACTCTCTTCCACCCTCGCCTTCCCTTCCCTTCCTCCTTCCCTTCCGGCTTTCCTCTCCCCATTAAGGTAAAGAGAGTAGGCAGGTGCGTCAACAGGATGAAGAGATGAAGAGGAGAAAGAGGAAGAGGGGAGGAATATATGCGTGGGAGGAGGAGGAGGAGGAGGAGGAGGAGGAGAAGAGGATAAGGAAGATAATGAGTGGTAGAGGGAGAGGACAGGAGGAAGGAAGATAGAAGTGGAGGAGGAGGAGGAGGTGGATAGAAGAAGGGCAATTGGGAGAAACGTGAGCACGAGAGTAGAAGAAGTAGGAGAGAAAAAGCTACGTAGGAAGAGGAGGAGGAACAGACGAAGGAGAAGAGGGATAAAAAGATGAAAGAGGGATGATAGTAAATATGAAAAATGAAGAATGGGAGGTCATAAACACGAACAGGAGAAAAAAGGAAATGGACAGAAGTAATGGAAGAAGAGAAAAGGGCAGTAGTAGTGAGAAGAAGGACAGAAGCAAAATAAGATCGAAGAAGAAGAAGAGGAGGAGGAGGAGGAGGAGGAGGAGGAGGAGGAGGAGGAGAAGGAGGAGGAAGAGAAGGAGGAGGAGGAGGAGGAGGAGGAGGAGGAGGAGGAGGAGGAGGATGGAATAACGGAGTAAGCGTGAGTGTGAGAGAAGAAAGGGGAAGAGGAAAAGAGGGCCGGTCATGAAAAAAAAAAATAAAAAAAAATATATATATTTATATATATACATTTTTATATATATATATATAAATGGGAACTGGAGGAGAGGGAACATGAAATGGAAAGGAAGAGGGAAGGGAAGGAATAAGGAGGGCAGGAACCTTAAGGCTTGTTTTTCTCACTTGACCTTTTCAACACTTTTTTTTTCTGACAAGCTTCTGGTAAATTTATTCAGCTGGGGGAGGGCCATACAATCTAACATTTTTTGGTCAGATGACATTTTAACAAGAAGAGAAAAACGCCCGAGTCAGTACTCTATAAATGATTTGAGGCGATGTCGACGTGGTATGTTGAGGCTCATATCAACCAGGTACACACGATCGTGGACCTGGA
>NC_134782.1:63191053-63198553 GCF_046742065.1 Oratosquilla oratoria | reverse complement strand
GCATATTCGTCATCATCACCATCACCCTATCACAACTCAGTTACCACTCACCACCCTCACCACAACCGCTTTCATCATCTTCCCCCAACACCCTCACGTGGGTGAAGTCACCCTCTCACATTCTTCATAAAAACCCATGTGTACACCCATTCACCTTAAACGCAAACTCACCACCCGATCAGGGTGTGCTCTCATGCCCCTCCACTACCTCCAACAGCCCCACCACCTCCTCCACCACCTCCTCCACCACCTCCACCACCACCACCACAACTCTACCACAGTTCCACCATAACCAGCCCGCCTCTGCCACCCAACCTAAGAACATTAGCATGGACAAACCGGTCCCGGCTTGATCCTTCTTCGCTCTTATTAATGAAGGTTGTCGTCGTGTCCCTCCGTCTTCAGGGTCACCTGTCTTGCTGCTAGGCCGGAACCCTTCTTCAGACCCTCTACCGGGTTCTGCAATCATCCTCGTCATGGTATTCAAGCTCGTCGCTTGGCTGTCAAGTGGAGGCGTGCTGTCTCCTGTCCTGCGCGGTCCTTCTTGCGGAGCACTGTTACCTTATGTTTTACTGTTGGTCCCGTTTGAGTAGAATCGGTCTCTGATGATTTCTCGCGTTATCTGACTGTCTCTGTCTTGGGTGTTGAGCGCCTGGCTGGATTCTGGGTGTCTACATCAACCTGGATTCCACATTCTTCACATACAGACCCATATTTAGGCTGGAAAATTTGTCCCATCTGTCCCACTGTAGCTTGGGAAGGGAGGATTTGTTGGCTTCTCGAATGTGTGTTAGACTAGTGTATCTCAAACTATTTGACTGATATTCTTTCCGATGTGCAAAGGAATACCATATTTGTCAATTTTTTTTTATAGCATCATGAAAATTATAGAAATGTAAAATATATTTACGTATTTCTATTTGTGTATTGGACTGATAGGTAACACAGTATTAATTATGTATGGGAATTGAGAAAGAATAGCAACTATTACTCGCAAGGGTATTGCAAAAAAATTATAGTAGAAGAAAACTTTCGTAGAAATAAACGAGATTGATTTATTCATTCATTTATTTATTGATCTATTTATTTATTTATTTATTTATTTACCTATTTATTCATTTATTTATTTTATATTTATTTATTCATTTATTTATTTATTTATCTATTTATTTATTTATTTATTTATTTATTTATTATTATCATTTGTTATTTATTTACTTATTTATTTATTTACTATGGTTCAGCAACCGTTGCCTCAGGGAACAGAACCAGTCCGCAGAGCATCACTGAAAAGCAGTGTTAGGATGAATCTGTCTTTATATTTTTGAGCCAGGTCATGTGAAACCCCAGCCTACGTCGGGGAGATGAAGCAAGATTCCCAACTTACCTATGGGTACATGTGCGATGGGATATACAGATCTTGGCCCTCGGTGAATAGGTAACGTATCTTGTCCAGTTAGTTAGTTAGTTAGTTAGAGGGCAGGATAGTTAAGGTGGGGAGAGGGTGGGAGTGGGCGTTTAGGGGTTTAGTCGAAGGAAAGAGTGAAATGGAAGTAAGTAAGAGTTAAGAAAGATGTGGGGCAGACCCGCTTGCTTAGTTAATTCTATAGTTTCTATCACATATCTGTTTATCTACCTAATTTATTTGTTTATTTATTTTTTGTTTGTTTATCTATTTATATATTTATTTATTTCATTTTTTCACATATCTATTTTTTGGACTAAGTTAATGAGTTTGCTCGGGGAAATCCTGACTAGGGGGGTACTTTACTCAGAATAATAATAACGCCGGTTAAAACGCGTGATTGTGCATACCCTGTGCAGTCGATCAGTTGATCTGAATAACCCATCAACTTGAAGGTTGACATTTTCGACCCAGAGGCTCTACTGACTGAACGCCGGAAAAATGCAGACGAGTTTGTTTAGTGTGGACTCGGAGTGAACCAACATAGTATCTATCGACAGGAACTATATAGTATTTCGAATGCTCTTCTTGGCTGAATTAGATAATTTAGTGATGTTAAAATAGTGTAAAGGCAGTTAAGGGAGCTATGAGAAGAAACTGTCTATTATATATATATATATATATATATATATATATATATATATATATATATATATATATATATATATATATATATATGTAGAGACATTGGGACAAATTATGGGAAAGGTGGAGGGGGAAACACGGGTCTTTATCTGATTATCGAGTTTATTCCTGACCGGTTTCGCTTACAATAGCTTCTTCAGAGGAGTGTTACTCTGGGTTAGTTAGTTTATTATTTAACATTAGTACATGAATATATACACAATCACATACACGTATGTATATATACTCGTGCATACATATACTTATAACTATATACATATACATATAAAAATGCGCGGGCCACAAGCCCGCCGCTGGGGCTTACGCCCCGATATTTGCTACCATGTTTCAGCGAGGGGGCGGAATGTCTCGCATGATGGTTAGCAATTTGCTAGGTGTGTTAAGAGCCCGCCTGACCAAATGGGCGGCCAAAGCTTCCTCATCCTGTGGGCCCTCGATGGGTTGCTGTCTTAGTTGAGCTGTGGCGGGGCAGTGAACCAGGTAGTGTATCAGCGGTCGACGGCTCTGGAGGCCGCAGTGTTCGCACTCCTGACCACTGAACTCGGGCCGTAGCTGCTCCAGCGTGCCGTACCCGAGCCGGAGCCTGTGCAACCAAACTTGGTCGGCTCTAGTTAGCGGACGGCCGCATTGTAGCGGCTGGTAATTTGTGGTGGCAGCGTACCATGCTGCCTGCCGCGAGGTTCTCTCCATGGTGCGATGGTGGTGATGAGCGGAGTGCCAGGTGCTCCGCTTAGCCTGCGTCTTGATCTGCTGCAGGCTGGGGAGGACGTAGCAGGATACTGCGGGCATGGTGCTAGCTGCTCGGGCTGCTGCATCCGCCAACTCGTTCCCTCGGAGCCCCACGTGACTGGGTACCCAGTTCATCCGTAGGTGCCGGCCTTCACCGGCAAGTCTCTGCGCGCTGAGGTGAATGGATGTTACCAGCTGGATGTTGTCGGTGGGGCTGGCTTGCTGGAGTGTCTGGAGGGAAGATTTGGAGTCTGTGTGTATAATTACCGCACCTTCACGATGGTGAAGGGCGTGCTCCAGGGCTTGCTGTATGGCAACTAACTCCGTCTGCAGGGTAGAACAGTGGTCGGGGGTCCTCCATGACAGCGTCTCCCCGCCGGTGACTGCCGCCGCTCCGGTCGTGCCTCGAACAGGGTCCACAGATCCGTCTGTGTAGTACACGGCTCCCCCTGGGATGCTGGCCTGTGTCACAGATGCCAGCGCGTGTAACCGCAGCTCGTGTTGTGTGCACTGTGCCTTCCTTGCTGGCGGGTTGTTGATGATGATTTCGACGGGTGGGGGCTGCCATGGGGCCGGTACAACGTAGTTTGCAACGGCCAGATCCGGACTCCACATGGCTATTTGACCGTCGTCGAACAGTGCATTGGTGGCGTCAGCTATCCTCCGTAGCCAGGTGTTTGTGCTGAAGAGGTCCCGTCGCTGCGGTAGGGTCCTTTTGATTTTGGTTCGTGCTATGGTCTCCCTGTCTTGTCGGAGGATCTTAGCCACCCGGCAAGTCGCAATATGTTGAACCCTGGAGGCCAGAGGTACCAGTCGAGTCTCACTTTGCATTATGGACATACTGGTCCAGCGAGGTGCCCCGAGCATGGTCCTCATGGCCTGGTTCTGGATGCACTCGATCCTCCTTTGTTGGGTGGGTGACAGGGAAACCAGCACGACAGCGCTGTAGTCAATCAACGAGCGGACGGCCTGTATGTAGTACAGGCGCAGCACGGCATGTGAGGCTCCAGAGTGTGTCCTTGTCATCGCCCTCATGACATTGATTCTCGTCCTCGTCCTCTCCCTTAGGTAGGTGACCTGGGTGTTGAAGGATAAGCCTTGGTCAACCCATACTCCCAGGTACTGGTACGAGCTGGTCCAAGCCAGCTGGATACCCTGAATGTGGAGGTGGGTGTCCGGGGTGGTGGCCTTAAGCATCAAGGCCTTGGACTTCTCAGCTGAGATCTTGAGGCCCAGTTCTTCACACTTGTTAGAGATAAGATCAAGGCCCTCTTGTGCTCTGGTGATCCTATTGCCTCGGGTTTTGCCCGAGACGACAAGAACCAGGTCGTCGGCATAGCTGAGAAGCGCCGTGCCACCCCGGAAGGGTAGGCTCACCAACTGTTCCATTAGGAGGTTGAAGAGGACGGGGCTGAGAACCCCACCCTGCGGAGTGCCGTTCTCTAGGTCCCGGTAGGCTGAAAGGTGGCCTTGGAACCTGACCCGGGCGCGTCGGTGTAGCAGGTAGTCCTCTATCCAGGAGAGGAGTCGTCCCTGGACACCCCGCTGTACCAGCGCATCTAGGATGGCGTGAGCACTGGCTAGCTCGAACGCTTTTTCCAGGTCGAGGAAAACGGCCACGGCAGGGCGGTTGTCTATGTGACTCAGGAGAGTCATGATGCTGTCGGCCGTCCCTACGCCCTTGGAGAATCCGAAGATGTGTGGGTGGAGGGGGCCCAGACGCCACATGAGTCGGGTGAGTACCATGCGCTCCGCTGTCTTGGCCGTGCAGCTCAGCAAGGAGATGGGACGTGGCTTGGAGGGCTCCCTGGGCTTAGGGATGGGCTGGATGTCCGCTCGTTTCCAGGTGGTTGGGAGACGTCCTACCAGCCACGAATGGTTCATCAGGGCCAGTAGTGCTGCCTCCCCGGCAGGCCCCGCGTGAGCTAGCATAGAATAGGTCACGCCATCCGCTCCCGTAGCCGTATCTCTACCTTTCTTGGCCCGGGCCAGTTCTTGTGGCGTGAAAGGTACATCGGTGACGTCAGGTGTTGCTCGCGCCGTACCGACGGCCTGCTCTCGTGCTGGCCTGAGCTGCTGCTGGAGGTTCTGCATCTGTGCGGGGAGCTGGGAGTTGGCGCACCGTGTGGCGAACATATCCGCTAGTCGTTCTGCTTCCTGTTGTGGCTCTGGGTGTGAGGCAGGACGAGGGGCGCGCTTCCCGGAAGCCGTCCTCAGTTTGGCCCACAAGTCTGCCAAGCTGGTGTGCTGGGAAAAGCTGGCACACCACTCCAGCCATTTGGCCTCCCGTACCCGGCTTGAGACTTGTCGAGCGTGTGTAACCACTTCCTTCAACAATTGTAGGTTAGTTGAAGTGGGTCGCTTGCGGTACAGCTTCCGATGAATGTTGACCAGGTGATTCTGCTCCCGGACTTCCTCATTGTAGAACCACCAGTTCCGACGCCATCGATGCCCTGGATGTCGTCTGGGGATGGCTGCTTCTGCTGCTCTTTCGATTGCTGTAGTGAATTCTGTTTCTCGCTGGTCTAGGTCCTCCGGCGGGTCGCACGCTTTCCACCAGTCATCCAGGGCGGCCTGGAACTTCTTCCAGTCCGCCCTCCGCAGGTCCCATCGAGGTGGTTGGAGCGGTGGTAGTGGGAGTGCGGCCCTTAGAGTGGTGATGACGGCGTAGTGGTCGCTGGTGAGAGTAGGATGCACACGCCAGCTACTTCCGGAAACTAGATTGGTTGACACCAGGGTGAGATCCAGTCTGCCTCCCCGGACGTGAGTGGGTTCCCCAGTATTTAGAAGGGAGATGTCCTGGACCTCTTCCAACGTGGTTGCCAGTTGGCGGCCGGTCGGGTTAGTCGGAGAGGGGGAGTGAAGCAGTGGATGATGGGCGTTGAAGTCTCCAGCTACTAAGATATTGTTGTGGGTAGCTAGTGACAGTATCTCATCGACCTCCAACAGTTTCCCGGGGCTCCTGTAGATGTTATAGATGAGGAGTGGCAGGTCGGGAAGGAGGAGCTCCACAGCCATCACCTCCACACCCTCACCACAGTGTACGGGTCGCGCAACCCTGCGGTGTGGTAGGTTATTCTTCACCAGCACCATGCAACCACGGTGTCCTATGCCTCTGTCAAGCGGGAGTGAGTGGACCGTGTAGCCCCCTATTCTCCATTCGAAGTCACCGGGTGCTAATGTTTCCTGTAGAAGCACGATATCCATGCCCTCCTCCATGATTGTTTGGAGGAGTTGGTGCTTCTTGTTGCGTATTCCCTGCATGTTCCACTGGAGCACCTTCAGGCTGCCGAGGTCGTGTGGTGCTGGAGAATAGTTTCTTGCCTTTTTCGGTTCTCTTTAAAATATTTCTCGTAGATTTATTGAAGTATTCTGCTTCTTTCTTCGCTGTGCCGTCGCGTTGCTTGTTATATGTGTGTGTGTCGGACAAGAGTTCTTCCATTTTCCGGGTGTAGTCTGATTTATCCATGATGACTATTCCACAGGCTTTCCAACGCGATGGTGGGTCATATAGAACAAGAAGGTCATATGCCCGATTGGCTACAATCAGAAGTGATGGAAAAAGGATTAACAAAGAGAAGAAGAAAAACGGTTGAAGCATTACACATAGCCACTAAACCCAACATAAACCAAAAAGTAGGAAGTATTAAGTGGACAGAATACACGGCGAAATATGCAAATATAGAAAGACGCCCCAGGACAGCTCCGACGTAACGCGGGGATTATATACAAGGACAAAACATCACGGTGACATTTCGTTGATCAAAAATCATGTTTTATTCTTATTATTATGCATTCTGTATCGATACTAATTATTAGTATTATGTTATTATACTGTAATATAATTACATTATTATATATTATATTGTATGTTATTTTTACAGTATTATTATTATTATTATTATTATTATTATTATTATCATTAGTACTATTATTATTATTATCATATGTTATACCGATGCTGTTTGAGGTGTCATACTGGAACAGTTGAAACATCACACATGACTGCCGGACACAGCACGGGCCGGGAGATGGGAGAAATGGAGTGGACGGAATGAAAGACGCCCAGGACAACTCAGACATAACACGGTGACAAAATATCACGGTGACATTTATTTATTTTCATATGTATTTCCATTTTTCAAAACTCGTATATTTATTCTTATTATTATTGATTATGTATCGATGCTAATTATTATGTTGTATTATAATGTGATATACCATGATATGATTTGGTATATTATATTATATATTATAATTTATATTGTATATTGTATCGTAGATCGTGTTGTGTTGTATTATTATTATATTACTATTATTGTATTATATTGTACCGGTGCTGTTTGACATGTACTGGAACCAGCCACCAACCACTCCACAAGGAGGGAACGTGAGCCTGACTCACTATATACACCGCCAACTTCGACCCAGAGTAACACTCCTCTGAAGAAGCTATTGTAAGCGAAACCGGTCAGGAATAAACTCGATAATCAGATAAAGACCCGTGTTTCCCCCTCCACCTTTCCCATAATATATATATATATATATGTATATATATATATATCTCTATATATATATGTATATATATATATATGTATATATATATATATATATATCGGAAATTTTCGAAAAACTGGACTCAGTGTTTCGAAATTTTCCGA
>NC_134782.1:63166053-63186053 GCF_046742065.1 Oratosquilla oratoria | reverse complement strand
ACACACACACACACACACACACACACACACACACACACACACACACACACACACACACACACACACACACACACACACACACACACACACACACAGACACACACACACACACACACACACACACACACACACACACACACACACACACACACACACACACACACACACACACACACACACACACACACACACACACACACACACACACACACACATACACACACACACACGCGCGCGCGCGCACACACACACGCGCGCACACACACACACCACACACACACACACACACACACACACACACACACACACACACACACACACACACACACACACACACACACACACACACACACACACACACATATACACACACACACTCGCATACACACACGCATACACAACCACAGACACACACACACACTCACGCACATACACACACACACACACACACACACACACACACACACACACACACACACACACACACACACACACACACACGCACGCACGCACACGCGCACGCACACGCGCACACGCACGCACGCACGCACGCACGCACACACACATACACACACACACACACACACACACACACACACACACACACACACACACACACACACACACACACACACACACACACACACACACACACACACATATATACAGAACTTTAGTTTGTCCACCTAACCTTATGTGAGCGTCATCGTCGATTCGACCAAATATTTTCGTTCCTTTTCACCACCTCCTTCCCGAAGATCGAACCAAAACCTTGCCCAGGTTCCTCACCATCACTGGTGATTTGGCCTCGGAGTTTCATTCCTCGTGACGTCACACTCGGGTCACGTATCACTTCGATGATGTCACAGGGCCGCGTGGATCCTAAACAGAGTTTTGCCGACATCACCCCGGGAGAGAGTGCAGAGGCATTAACCAGCGCTTCTGTCCTGATCATCACAAAGTTTGGACATAGCAGAAGTGAATGGCAAGCTCCTGAAGCTGGTCCGGGGATTGTGTGACAACCTCTCAGGGCTGCACCTCCAGATTCAGGTGAGGATGTTGAAGGATCTTGAAAACTATTGCAAGAGAGGTGACCCTTGCTGACGCCCGTCCGACAGAAATATATCGTCCAGGTGTCCTGTGTTGTCCCGGCCCATGAGTTTATAATAAGGAAAATGACCGAGGCTGTCTTACAGGCCTTTTTGTCTCCCCTTTCTCCTTAGTATATTTCATTACGCTCTTAGTCGACTTTGTTCAACTGAGGGCCTCCGATTTGTCCCGTGGGTGCTTCTGTCTCCTTTCTCCCCGACACCTTTGTATTATTATTATATATATATTTTTTCTGGTTGATGAGCCACCGGCTGCGTCAGTCCCTGTTTCGCAGGGGCTTCGTCCTCCGGCCGCAGGTGCCTTCGTCAGGAATCCACCAGATCTCACACAACAGAGCTACAAGACTCCACCTGATCTACATGCCTCCACAGCATCTACAGGAATCCACCAGATCTCACACAACAGAGCTACAAGACTCCACCTGATCTACATGCCTCCACAGCATCTACAGGACTCCACAGCATCTACAGGACTTCACAGCAACTACAGGGCTCCACAGCTTTCTCCACCGGATTTACAGGACTCCATGGAATCTACAGGACTCCACACCATCTACAGGGGTCCATCGGATCTACAGGATTCCATCGGATCTACAGGAACTCCACACCATCTACAGGGGTCCACCGGATCTACAGGATTCCGCCAGATCTACAGGACTCCACCGAAGCTATAAGACTCCACTGGGTCTACAACAGTCAAGAGAGTAGTCCAAAGAGAGTCCATGGTAGGGGTTCTCCATCAGTAGTTTTTATGTCCAAAGAGAAGTCAAAAGGAATAGCCCAAAGTCGGTCTAAAGTCCCCTGGGTTTTCATTGGCTGTCTTCTAGTGCCCGAAGAGTAGTTCTGGAGAGTAGTCCAGATTCCGGTGGGTTGTCTCGAGATCGTCAACGGGTCCTCCGGGTTTGGTTTATCTTCCGCCGGCGAAGTCGGTCGTCCTTTCGTCCGTTCTGCCCCGCACCGTCTCTCCCGGTCTCCGGAGGGACTTCCCGCCGGATCGACGTCAACAGCGACGGAGATGAGCTTTCACCTCCCCTAGTCACCACTGTCACTTAAATTTGACTTGTAATATCACTCGTCTCGAGGCCCCTTGCCTCTCGTTACGTGAGGTTCACTAATATTCAAGTTCCTCTTAAGTAGTAGGCCCAATGCCTTCTTTTTCCTGTAGTCTCACTATTTTCTAGGCCCCATGCCTATTCCTCTCGTCCTTTGGGTTAATAAAAGGGAGGTGAATTTTCTTTCTTCTTTCACTGTAATTTCACCTTCAGCTTACACTCGGGATCTCTTTTCTCTCGTCTCTACATCGTCTCCTGATCCTCTCTCTACACCCTCTCTATATCTTCTCCCTATATCTTCCCTATCTCTTCTCTATAGAACGTCTGAAGAGATCCCGTATCTTACGCTGAGCTACCTTCGTCTGACGTCACTAATTTTTCTAAACCAATCCCCGGTGACTTCTCAAATAAATGTCACTCCTTATGGGCGTGACTTTGAATTCCTGCACCAATAGTTTTTTTTCTCCTTCTGCACCTTGCACCAATCCGGAAAGCCATTTCAATGCCACTAGCAAAAATTGTTTACCTCAGCATTAGTCAAACGAAGGTAACCTGCGCTTACAATGTTGTGATTCATAAGCGATTATAAAAACAGTCACCACCGTCGGTGTGTTTACATAGACAAACGTCGCCCTCACCTAGACATAACATTGCCCTCGAGCAGGCGTCGAGTCTGAATTATTCTAATACCCTAGCTCATTTCCATTCGTACACTACCGGCCTCTTACAGGGCTCGGCAGCTACCCTTGGTCGTCCCGACCAATTCTTATTTCCCTCTTACAGGGCAGGGCTTGCTAATATATTTCTAGAATAAGCTAATCTACCCTTGCGTAATTGTTAATCTACCCTCCAAAATACATCATTCATGCAATAAATTGGGAATAATACATAAACATAATACCTATAAATGTGAATAACATGCATCTCAATATATATATAAGGTATTGAATTAAGCGGTTACATGGTTGATTTGCTTTGACAGAGCCATTCTCCGGAATACAACAAAGGCAATCAGTGCTGCCACTAACACTGAAAGTAAGGGTATGATAAGGAGTGGTAGCATAGGTAAATCATTTGAGGGAGATCTTGACAATGGTCTTCTCTTAATTTTCAAGGGAGGGGAGTTTTCAGGCAATGTGAAGTTGAAGGTTGAAATGTAGGTGTCCTCGGTTAAATGCATTGTATTAAGGGTATTAGAAATGGTGGAAATAGTGTCTGCATGCAATTCGCAGTTATCTTGAATAGAGACAAGACCTTCAACCAAATCCAATTTAGGACTCAACCCGGGACAATTTATTGATACCTTTGTCTTGTTAGGGAAAAACAGGTAATGAGATCCTTGTATGTTACAATGAGGGATCTGGTCTACCAAAATTCGTTGGTAATGACAATTGTTCATAACAGACATATTCCTAACCAGAGAGTTCATGCGAAGCCTCTCGGAACGCACAAGAGATCATGCTTTCTCTTAGATTGTCTACAGAAAGGATATAATTGATTAGAAAATTCACTATGAGCACTAACTTTAAATTCTGAATGGTTTATCATCTTTTCAAAGATAATAGCAATTAATTTACAAAACACACTAATCTAGAGTTCGAGTATCTCATCTTGTTCAATATTATTTCCAACACACTTCATTTTCAAAGACAGTCTCATTACTTTAAAATGGTCACAATACTCATGTGTGTACTCAGATGAGAGGTCCTTAAGTCCTTAAGGTTCCAAGTCTGACCACAGCAGATCCTAGGTTTTAGGTTTCCATGTATCTGCTTGACACCAAGTTCCAGTTGTTTAGGTCTCCCATCCCAAATACATATAAATGGTCAATACTATCTGTAAAATACATCAAGATTAATATTCAACTCTTGAAAAATATCATTATAATATTCTCCATATTCTCCAGGGTTATCAATATTTATGCACAAAGTATTACTATAATCATCTTCATAGATCTGCAAGCTAATTTTCCTTATGTCATCTAAATGTCCTACCAATTCTTCTCTTGATTCTAAATGTTTAAGTTTAAACTTGTTTCCACCTGCAGAATCAATTACCCTATATGGACCAGTGTACCTTAGTGAAAGTTTATTATTGGGTGAGGTTGCTTTGACCATTACTAATTCCCCAATTTTCAATTCTAGTTTACGAGCTATTTTGTGTTGTTGTTCCCTCATCTCTTGTGAATACACCTGCATATGTTTCCTAACTCTTTGGTGAATACTTTGAAGAGTATTTATCCTATTGGATATATAATCATCCATATTATATATGGGTTTTTGCTCTGCTGTCAACATTTCATATGGCAGAGTTTTGTCCTCCCCAAAAATTATAAAATGAGGTGTATCCCCAGTTGCTACATTAATTTGATTGTTCAGAGTACACTTAACACAAGGAATCCAAGTATCCCAAGTTACACTATGAGGACTTATTAGTGTTCTAAGACATATAATTATCTTTTTGTTTAACCTTTCTACTACTCCATTACTTTGGGGATGGTTAACGAGTATATTGACTTTCTTGATGTGGAACACATTACATAGATTTTCCAAGATTTTGTTATTAAATTCAGTCCCATTATCTGAAACTAGGATGTTAGGTGTAGTAAAATTACAGATTATCTGATCATAGATTACGGAAGCAATAGTTTCAGCTTTCTTATTGATTATGGGTTGTAATATACAAAATCTTGAAAAATAATCAATAGCAACAAATAGGTATTTAAAGCCGTTCTCGGTTAGTGGTAATTCCAAAGTATCCATGTGAACTCTTTCCCAAGGTTTCTGTGGAATGGGATAGGTGAGTATAGGAGCAGGTTTTGGTGTATTTCCTTTCACCTTTACACATTTTACACATTTTTCTATATAATCATATATAGTTTTCTTCATACCTAACCAAAAGTACTTAAGTTGTGCCTGTCTATAAGTTTTATCCTTTCCAGGATGTGAACTACAATCACTATCATGAAGTAACTTCAATATCTCATTTACCAGAGTTTGTGGTATAACCAACTGATTTACTTGACCTCTAGAAATATCTTTCCCATTTACAAATGTTTTCCTATACAAAATTCCATTAATCAAATGAAATTCCTCTATCTTATACCCCTTTGGTAGCTTTGGAGGATCTCCTCTTGGGTTCATCAAATGCTTGATTATTGAATCACATGTCTCATCATCTCCCTGTTCTCTTATTAGCATTTCTTCATCTAAAGTTACTAACTCTTCTATACTACAAACAAAATTAATCAATCCAGTCCCAGTCATTGGTTGACTAATGTTTCTAGAAAGTGGATCTGCTACATTCCTTCTACCCGGAATATAATTAAATTGAACATCATAGCACTGAAGTATCGCAAACCATCTAGCAAGTCTGCCTCTAAGATTCTTATGCTTAAATAAGTTCTGAATAGCTGTGTGATCAGTCCAAACTCTGATGGGATACCCTAGTATCATATCCCTAAAACTTTCTAAAGAATAAATTACTGCTAAAGTTTCTCTTTCAGTTATAGAATAGTTTCTCTCCGCACTATTACAAAGTCTGGATGTGTAAGCTATGGGTTTCAAAGTTCCATTTCTCTCTTGCATTAGTATGCCTCCTAACCCTATGTCAGACGCATCAGTACAAAGAATAAATTCTTTTTCATAGTCGGGGAAAATTAAAATAGGTGAACTTGTGAGTTTATCTTTCAACTTGTCAAAAGCTTGCTGTTGCGCAGGTCCCCATATGAACTTTGAGTCCTTTCTCAACAAAGAACTTAGTGGATTGGCAATGTCAGCATAACTTTGAATGAATTTTCTATAATATCCTGTTAATCCCAAAAAGCTCCTAACCTTGTCTACATTGGTCGGAACTGGAAAATTCTTGACAGCGTCCACCTTTGAATTTACTGTACTTAGTCCGTGTCTGTCTATCTTATGTCCTAAGTAAATGACACTGTCTTGCAAGAACTTACATTTTTCAAGTTTTACTTTTAACCCAGCTTCTCCTAGTCTTGAGAATATCAAATCTAATTTCTTAAAGTGCTCCACTGCAGTCTGAGAAACTATTAAAATGTCATCTAGAAATACACTGGCAGTGTTTCCTAACAATCCATCTAGAATAGTATTCATTAATCTCATGTAAGTTAATGGACTATTACATAACCCAAATGGCATTCTCTTGAACTCATAATGTCCTGTTGTAGTAGAAAATGCTGTGAACTCTCTTGAATCTTCATGCAATTCTATTTGCCAAAAAGCTGATTTGATATCTATAGTACTAAAATATCTATTCTCAGTTCCCAAACTTCTCAAAATGTCACCGATAATGGGTAATGGTAACCTGTCACGAATGGTGTGCTTATTCAGTTCCCTGTAATCAATAACTGGTCGCATAGTCCCATCAGACTTTGGTACTAGGATCAACGGAAAATTCCACTCACTTTTACTATGTTCAATAATATCCTGTGATAACATTTCAGTGATGAGTTTATCTACTACAGCTAATTTAGAGTGAGGAACTCTGTAGGCTGGTATGTAGATAGGTTGTGTTCCTGGTTTTAACTTAATGTGATGTTTTAAAACAGTTGTTTTGCCTAAGGCGTCCCCCGGCAAAGCAATTGCTTTTTTATGTTTCATAAGCAAAGCAAATAAAGCTTCATCCAACTCAGGGCAATTAGTTGATTGTAATAATTCTTTATATCTATTTCTTAAGTCTATGCCTTCTTGTACTGAACAAATTGATGAAGTTGGTAATTCTATCTCCTCACTATTCTCATTTAAAATCTTAATAGGTTTAGTACACACCTGAATACATCCTATTTGTGTACCTTTCTTTAAAACTATCTCTTTATTCATAGTATTAATTACTAATACTTCTACTCTGTTCTTATTTGTCTTATAAATCCCTGAGTCCCACTTCAATCCTTTAAGTTTAACTGATTCTGGGACTGTAATTACTTCAGAGTCTACATTGATTCCTTTCAAACACACTTCAACCTTATTAATTGACATGGGATGTAACAATGTCGACCTTGTTAATCCGCAATCTGCAATTCTCAAGGCATCTGTGGTTGATAATTTAGTAATCTCTGGGATTTCCTGAACTTCTGAGTTGGGTTCACAAATTGTTTTACTTTCTGTAGGGTTGGACCGCTCGGCCTCGCTATCTAGGATAGAAATGTTATCTAAGGATTCATTAATTCCTGTCACTGGTCTTAAGTCTGGTTGATTTAAGAATGGGATTAACTGTGACTTCACTAAAATTCCTAAGTCAGCAGGACAAATTACCATGTTTTCTTTTCTCATAGTTGCAAATCCTATCAATAAATCTCCTGGAAAAACAGACTCTTCTACCACTATCACTGGGATGTACAATTGTTCATTTGTATACAAGGCAACTTCTAGCTCAATCTTGCCTAATGTTTTTAACTGATTTCCAGTTACACCTTGCAATGTGTAACGGATTGGTTCCAACATTTTCACTCCTGGGTTCAACTGGTTTAAAACTTTACTAGTAATTACATTAACTACAGACCCTGTATCAATAAAAATTTGAATAGGCTTATTGAACACTTTACCCGCAATGAGAGGTCCTACAGAAGTTTTACCAACAGTAATTATCAGTTTGTCAGTTTCTTTCATCTCCCTTGCATTCCCATATTTAACACAATACCGCCTATCGGTATATATATGGGGAGGTCTGAAATGGTTTATTCTGTGTCTGGGGGTTTTCCTCTTAGCCCTGGGGGTACCCGAAAATTTCGGCACTCATGAGTTCTGTGTCCGATTTTATTATGGTAAATACAGAAGGGAGGGTTCCTACATTGATACTCATTGTGACCTTCGTATTTGCAATTTCTGCAAATAATCCCATAAAAACATTCTTGTGCCTTGTGTCCCCATGCATTACAATTAAAACAAAGGATTCTGGTATCCCTATCCCTAGATGGACTTCTAGCATGCCGCCTATGTCCTACTTCTGTTTTCTTAAACTCTCTAGAGTTCCTATATTGGCTATGTTGATTTATAGGCATTACATATGGGTTTATTGTTCTGGTCTCACTGTATCCTTGAAGAAGATAATCTACTTCTCCTAAACAGATATTTGATTTTAAATCTTTGTACAGCCTTTCTGCTGTTAAGTCATCAGAATTCTTTGTCAATAAGCTAAATGTAATCAATTTGATTACCTGTGAGATTTTCATCTTCTCACTAGATCTTTCTATCCAGTCTGAATCTTTCAAGATAGAATTCATGTCTTTTGACCATCTATCTAATCTAGCTAAGTACTCTGTGTCAGTTTCACTTGTCCTAACTTCCTTAATCATTTTTACCAATGATCTAATAGGATCCTGATCACATTTGGACATGAAATGCTTGATAAATGCCTTCTTATAATCATCATATTGATTAATTGATTCCATTTGCTGGAAGTTAATGACAAACCTCGCCCTTCCATGCTCTGGATCTATATTCTCCTTGAGAATCTCAATCTTACGATTCTCGTTTGTTATATTTTTACTAACTATAAGAGTGTCAATGAGGTTTAGGAACTTGTTTACACCATATGTGTTAGACTCTCCTGTGAATTTTGGAATATTTGTATTTGATGTGTGAATTTCGTGTCTCAACACGTTAGAATTCTGAGGGGTACTCATACTTTACTAATACCTTGCTTTAGCCTGGCTGCTTGCGATGTCGCTTCGTGATGTCAATGTCTGGTTTGACGTCCTTCTACGGTCTTGTCATTCCTCAACGACGTTGTTCCTCCTCCATCACACAGTCTGCCTTGAAGACCGCCTTGTAGATGATGATCTCCTTGAAGAATCTTGAAGAATGCTTGTTCCCAACGTAGCAGTTACTTGAAGTTGTAGATTTCTCTCGTAGTCGTAATACACTCTTGATTTTGGTTGTCTTGTTCCCGTAGACTTCAGGCGCCACTTCTCTTCGGAGGTGTTTAACACCCAGATCGTTCATCCCACCGCTGCCACCACTTTCACCTCCCCTAGTCACCACTGTCACTTAAATTTGACTTGTAATATCACTCGTCTCGAGGCCCCTTGCCTCTCGTTACGTGAGGTTCACTAATATTCAAGTTCCTCTTAAGTAGTAGGCCCAATGCCTTCTTTTTCCTGTAGTCTCACTATTTTCTAGGCCCCATGCCTATTCCTCTCGTCCTTTGGGTTAATAAAAGGGAGGTGAATTTTCTTTCTTCTTTCACTGTAATTTCACCTTCAGCTTACACTCGGGATCTCTTTTCTCTCGTCTCTACATCGTCTCCTGATCCTCTCTCTACACCCTCTCTATATCTTCTCCCTATATCTTCCCTATCTCTTCTCTATAGAACGTCTGAAGAGATCCCGTATCTTACGCTGAGCTACCTTCGTCTGACGTCACTAATTTTTCTAAACCAATCCCCGGTGACTTCTCAAATAAATGTCACTCCTTATGGGCGTGACTTTGAATTCCTGCACCAATAGTTTTTTTTCTCCTTCTGCACCTTGCACCAATCCGGAAAGCCATTTCAATGCCACTAGCAAAAATTGTTTACCTCAGCATTAGTCAAACGAAGGTAACCTGCGCTTACAATGTTGTGATTCATAAGCGATTATAAAAACAGTCACCACCGTCGGTGTGTTTACATAGACAAACGTCGCCCTCACCTAGACATAACATTGCCCTCGAGCAGGCGTCGAGTCTGAATTATTCTAATACCCTAGCTCATTTCCATTCGTACACTACCGGCCTCTTACATGAGCCCAAGAATGGGGAGGACCTTCCTTCGGCAGCAAGGATCGAGTTTTCTCTCTCTCTCTCTCTCTCTCTCTCTCTCTCTCTCTCTCTCTCTCTCTCTCTCTCACACACACACACACACACAATACCAGGGATGGGTTTGATGGAATCCTTGTTCACTCTTTTAACACAGTCACCTACTTCATGAATATCTGCTCCGTCTAATGTCATACGATTTTATTCGCCACAGGCCTGACTAGAGAGGAAAACCACTGTGTTCAAGTGCGAGTCCATGTATAGATATATCATTAAAACCACTGGGTAGTGACCCACAAATGTATGAAGTTTGTTTTGAAGGGAGTTAAATTAGATACAATGAGTTTCCCTTCCCTTTCCCCTTCTTCTTGTCTGAATTCAGGGTAGGAAGGTTTGTGCTAGGGTTAGGTAACTTTATAATAGATTTATTCCTCATAGAGTTATTTGTTTTATGAGTTAGAGGCGAGGAAGGCTTATCTTTTTGTTAGTACTGTTTGTTAGCACTTCTGAGAAATTCGCTAGAAAATAGCGATATTACTCAGTGGCTGAGCGGATTAAGGCACCGTCTCGGGAGCTTCTTGGCGTCAGAGCGGTAGGTTCGAGTCCTAAACGCGACAGCCATAAAAATTATCATCTTGTTAACACTTGCTCAAATAATTTCTTCCTTGTTAGTTTCCTTCTTGTTTTCATTTGTTACGGATACCATGGCACCTCACATAAAATTCTCGAAGTAATATGAAAGTGAACATTAGTTCTTTGTAAAAGTGAGCTCACAAGATGAAGAAGGATAAAGTGCTCAATCTGAAGGTGAATGGCGGACAACAAAAATGGAAACCTTTTCATATATTTACGTTGTCACCCATTCATTCAGGGACTCTCTCTTCAGCTGATGAGGTTAACACAAAGATGAACTTTGTTTTGGTTGGATTCAAAACCACTTCCTTCCCTTAGTCGAAACGCCTCGTCTGGATGGAGACACTCTTTAAGGGCTTTACCAGCGTCGTTAGATGAGCATTCGTTTGAAAAAAATGACTTCGTTTACAACAGAGGTTCTCATTAGGGGTGAAATTCACCACCAGGGGGGAATTTTGGGTTTTCTGGGGGTGATTTGTGACCACAGTCAGTTTACGCAGTGAGGAAAGCAATTATAGGTTTTGGCGTATCTGGCCTGTCACCTGTGCTGGATTTATACTAATTTGGGAAAAATATATACTAATTTGAAAAAAATAAATAAAAGGGTTTTTAGTAATATTTGCATATTATTTAGAATGCACTTTTTGAAACAGGCAATCTTGGAAAGGAGGGGGGAATGACATTCAGACAAATGGTGAAAGGGGTGAATGGGCCAAGTAAGGCTGAGAACCCTTGGTTTACAGTATTCTATTTTTCAAATCTCCAAACATCAAATTATCTTTTCGACATGTATAAGAAAGCTAAATGAGAAACTAAGATATTGTAAGCCTATATGGTTGTTAGACGTACTGTTGAAAAGTCCCTAGAGAAGTCTAGATTTCTGTAAGAAAAAGTCATACTCTAGTTACTGAAATGGAAGATGAAGGTAGGATGTTGGAGGAAGAATAGCCCGGTGTGATAGCCCCTTTAGTGTGCTGTTAATTCTTAGCCATTTTTTTTTTATTATGGTTGGGACAAAGACTATTATCTACATTATTATATTTTTATTTATCTATTTATTTATTAACTTATCATTATTATGTATATCTTTTTTCGCATCTAACCTAGATATGGACCAAAAGGTCTCCTGTCGGCATGCTCCACCTTTGTAATCCTTTTATCAGGATTAAAGGTTTCATATAAAGAAACGAGAATGAAAAAATGTTTACGGCAGCCCAAACCAATTTTGTTGCTACACTTCCGTGACTTTAGCAAATGAAACCTGACGAAAACGAGGTGATATAATGGAGGCATTCAAGTGGGTAAAGAGCTTTAACAAAGGTGATGCAGGAAATGTTATCTTATTAAGACAGCAGGGCAGGACTCATGATGATGAATTTAGATTGGACAAATTTAGGCTTAAGAAGGAAATAGGCAAGAACTGGTTTACCAACAGGTGGTTAACGAATGGAATAGATTTAGTAACAATGTAATGAGCGCTGAAACAATTGATTGTTTTATGAGAAGATTAGATAACTTTATGAATAGAGATGATACGTGGTAAGGTGTAGCAGGGTCTATATGGGGGTAGAGCGAATGGGTTGTTCGGTAGGCGTGGCTTGATCGACTGAGGACGACGGTTTTAGTCAGGCAGTCTCTTCGGGTTGGCGTGGAAATACCACCTGCCACTATTTATGTAGCAGGGGCTATATATGGGGCAGAATTTCTAAGGATAGGTTCCTTGGAACGGGAATGTTTTTCCTCTATTTATTATCAGGTACGAAAATATATATATACAAAAAGAGATAAAGGGAGAGGGTCTCCCTACCTCTACTGACTAGGTCCTCGACCTAGGGAGGCCTATTGCCAGGTCTTTGACCTCGGCAGTCCTATTTACAACGGGCGCAGCCGTTCGTTAATGGGGTGGAGAAGTGCTTAAGTAAGCATGTTAGTGTAGGTTCTCATATGGGAAATGTGTTAGTCATTAAACATATATATGGGTGTTAGTTCTTTTGTATGGGGTTTAGTTATATGATTGGTGGACGTGGCTAGATGTGGCCTATATATTAAATTTAAGATATTGTAATAGGGGTAGGTATAAGAAAGGAGTAAATGAAGTTCGGGGTGACATTAGGCATTTCGTGATGGGTGGTGACGTTGTTGCCTTACATTCCATTCCTTGATTCATGTTCTTATGTGATTGAGAAATTTGTGAGATCTGGAAGATTTGGAAGTTTTGCTAAGGACGAGTACCATCTCACATGTGTGTGGATCACGTGCATGGTTAGTGATGGTTAGTGAGGTTTACATAAGGCACATGGAACTGCCTAGTGTAGGCCTTATGGTCTTGCAGTCTTCTCCATTCTTAGGTTCTTATGTTCCTACGATGTGGAACCGGGAGTCGTAAGGTGTCAGGGCGGTGATGACCAGTGAGCTTCACAAAGTCGAAAGTCGTGGAGACGAAATGAAGCTTCAGGGAGGCAGTCGATGTGAGATGCCAAGCAGAGACAACAAAGACAAAGATGCAGTCACAGCTGAGTCGTAATATGATGTCATAGTGAGAAGATGGCGTAGGTATGCCAACACGTTTTAAAAGCAATGAGGAAGAAGTTGGACGAGACTTGAAATACTCGTACTGATTTATGATGTATAAGTAATGGCTTGATTATTCGGAGGAGCATATATACTGTTAAGAAAAAAAAATAGGATCCTGTAGAAATAGGACTTTAGATGGGAATGAGATCTGAGCAGAGTTTGGAATGGAAGTAGAGAGTAGGTGGGACGATATGCGAGTTCACTTAAATATGAAGGCAAATGACTGTCATGTCACGGGGTGGGATGGGTGTTGCGGTGAGGTAAAATGGGTTTGGATGTAATTAAGAGGGATCTGAGAAAGGAAATTGTTAGGAAATAGGTATGTCATGGAAGTTAAATGACATGGGAGTCTCGGTGGGACGAGGATAAAGCGAGATTCAGAAAGGTGGGATAAAGCAAGAGGAATCCACGATGGCTGGCGTGCTATGCTGACAGTGCTCACCTTTGATGAGCTTGGTCTTCTCTTTCCCCCTCACCTACCCCTTCCTCTACCCTCCTCCGGCCGCCCTTTCCCCCTCCCCTCCCCTCATCTCATCTCCCCTCTCTCTCCACCCTCCACTCACAATCCATATCCTATTCGAGAGAGCGAAGACAATTGATCAGTGCCAGCAACGTTGTTTTGATTGAAGAAGACAAAGGTTGAAGTAATCAAATCATCGTCTTTTTCGCTGTGCCAGGGGCTTCCCTCGAACTGAATGAAATTGCTTGGTATCAGTTAGAACAAACGTACGTATAAGTCATGATTATGAATGAAAATCATTCCGTCGCGATAACAAAAATGTCCGACTACAGGCAGAACAAGTATTTAAGTGATGCAAGTCGATGAAAGTCAATAGTGGGCACTTGCCTTACTGGGTTAATTCTCAATGTTTGCTCAATAGCCACACTAAATGTTCGTCTCCTTTAATCAAATCCCAATGGGACGAAATATATTAAATTTCACCATACATTGGTCAAAATACAATAACTTACATGTTACTTAATAATAAACTTATCTAAGTTATATCATGATAAATTTTTTTATCTTTAATATTTCTACTCGTGGAAAGGGTTATTAGATTTGATGATGAAACTGTGTATATCAGTCAACACCTATTTGATTCTTATATCTTTTCTAATATAGAGCATTAAAGTAAAACCTGTTGTAAGGGTAGCAATAAAAGTATTAAAGATCACTTAAAACATATACATTACGCCACCATACACGGCATACACAAGAAAATATAAGAGCGTGTTTGTTCGAGGAAGATTTCCACACGACTGTCCAGCCTAGCCACCAAGCTCAGGCACGGCGGGAGAACTCGAAGAAGCTCGATTGGGTTGAATAATTAATTGGTTCTCACATCTAATATTGTACATACAGTATAAGTACATTAGTAATACAATTAATGGGGGAAAATATACAATTCCCAAATGAGCAATACGTAAGGATAATACACAACACAATACATATAATACACAACACAATATTACGATACTACAATGGTACCATACCATCACAAGCCAATTGGTTAAAATACAACATCTAGTACTATGTAATAGAAATTAGCTTCACTAATTGATAAAGTACAATTTTGGACAGTTGATTCTGACCATGCGTGTTATCTGCATATTACTCTGTGTTATGATGATGAAGCTTTTGCTTTATGAATAAAGTTTAACCTCTTAGTAACCCTGGCGATGTTTTGGTTGGGTAGCATACGACTCTTTAGATCCGCGTTTCTCAACCAGGGTTCCCCGGAACCCTAAGGTTCCGCAAAAGGTCCCTAAGGGTTCCGCGAGAACAAGTGAGATAAGCTAATGCACTTATGATTCTTTATTTAATTTCATATACGTAATATAGTTAAACACGCACGACATATTCTTGGTTATTGTAATAATGTAATATAGACATCACCCTATCTAACCTATTATTTCGATGAAAATCAAATGAGAAAAATATTGAATGTGTGTTTCTTTTTAATGTGCAGGGGTTCCTTGAGACATGCAATTTATTTTAAAGGTTACGCAAGGGTAAAAAGGTTGAGAAACGCAGCTTTAGATATAGGGGAATGCACTATAGCACAGTATACTAGACTATTCCGAAACTTTAATCTTCAGCGTCAGTGGACAATACCAAATGTTAATACAGGGCCATGATGGAAAATAAAAGCGTAATTGAAATGCTTAAGTGATTGCTTACATATAAATGTCATCTGGAAAAGAGTCTGCATGTGATGGGCGCCTTTGTCTTACTCTTTATTTTCTACCTCTACCAGAAAAGGCGGAGTTCCATTTATCGGTGGACCGTAACCGCTAGATTAACATTAAGGAAAAATGGCCTCTCGAGCGATCATCCATGAATATTTGCTAAAAGTACCCGCCAAGGGAATACATCCCTCAATACCTGACACTAGTTACCCATCAGACAATTCGAACCGTTTTCACTTGGGCCACAAATTTAGAGCGAGTTTACGCCAAGGCTATGAACCGTTACTATGAACCAAGAACCATCAATCTTCTGGACTTTGGCCAACAACATGAACTCGATCATTCAGTGGCACACTATTTAAGAAGGGCAACTTACAACAATGTCGGAAATACTGAACTATCAGCTACGCAAGCAAAGTGATGCTGGAAACAAATCTAAATAGGTTAAAATTACAGGCAGCAAATATTATTGTCAAAGAACACATATGCAGCCGCGTGTAAGGTCACAGACCCGACTCGTGGAACAGTGGTAGATTTCCTGGCTGTCACGACGGCGGTCCGGGTTCGAATCCTACCCAGGGCTGAAACAGTTTCAGTATCGCTGCACTGCGGGTCGTTATTACAACTCTCGTGGGCGGGGAGTTGGGCTGTGTGTGCGTGTAAGATCACAGCATTACCCATAGATCGGTCATATATGAGCTCTGAGCTCTCTTCCGGGAGGGAAATAACTGTCGATCATGAGTCCAACACGTGATCCAAGACCATTGTGAATCACACACACACACACACACACACACACACACACACACACACACACACACACACACACACACACACACACACACACACACACACACACACACACACACACACACACACACACACTTTTTCGTCTACTGAGATTCAATTCCTATACAACTCTCTCTCTCGGACTTGATAATAATCCAGTTTATCTCTCACTATTCTTTTTTAATTACTAAACTTTTTGGTAAAGTGAATCAACAGCAGTTCTACCTATTTGCTTGTATCTCCCGAACGGCAATAAATCCTGCCTTTCCAGAGAGCGTAAGAACAGTTGCTCCTGGCAATAGATACAATAGATATAGGGCTGTATTTAACTTCCATACACGCTGATCTCCTACTACCACATATAACAATTGCGCGACAAAGGGTTTTCTTATCTAAATGATCACACAGCATGTTTCTCTGACTTAATGCGCACCGTTCCTTGATGTGGAAATGAGGCGAAAGGGTTGAAGGCGTTATCAGGTTGGGCTATTTTTCCTTAATCTTCCAAATAACTGGCGATACCGCCCACCCCCAGAAGTTTTTCCACCGTAAAATCACTTAGCTAAATATTTTGTTTCCCCAATAGTTTATATAGAAATTAATTTGATATTCTGGAGGGAAATTGTTTTCCTCCAGTATATTACCTGTAGATTCTTTCTCGAAAGGTGCGGGGTGTAAGTCTGTTCCAACAATCGGAGGAAAAATTGCCCAGTGTGATAACGACTTCAGTACGATGATGATGAGGAAAGATTCCCATACTGAACGCCTCCTGGACTGTCCGAGTTATCGCAAAAAAAAAAAAAAAAAAAAAAAAAAAAAAGAAGAAAAAAAAATAATATTAATAGTAATAATAATAATAATAATAAAAATAATATAATAATGATACAATAAATAGATGAATAAATAAATAAATAAATAGGTAAATAGACAAATAAATGAAAATATAGATATGAAAATAAATCGACAAATAAATAAATAAGATAAACGAATAAATGAATAAATATATAAACAAATAAATAGATAAATCAATAAATAAAAAAGTCATGTGAAAACTGTGGAGCAGTTTCGAAAGATTCTCTGCTAAGAAGGAACATGGCAATTTAGCTCGAGATGCAGAACTAAGCGAAAGGTCGATAGCCGTTCTTTGACGTCGACGTGAAATACGTGGTGGACGCGGTAACCGCGTGCCGTTCATTGAACTACTAAAGATCCCACCCCAGTTATCATAAAAGATGCTGCATTATGATATTGAAGTAAGACGGAAAACTTTGCTCCTTGGAAAATCATGTATTATTGTTATTTATATTATTATAATTTATATTTATTTTTCTTTAATTTATTTATCATTATTACAGTTTTTCTGCATCCGATCTAGTTATGGACCAAAAGGTCTCCTGTCGGCATGCTCCGCCTTTGTAATCCTTTGCCTTTGTTAAGAAAATCGAGTTAGGTGTTTCATACCAAAGACGCTCCCAATCAAATGGTGTAAAAACAAAACAAAACAAAAAACAAACAAAAAAAAACATATAGCAGCACAGAGGAATATTTGCCAAAATGTGGCTTTTCAGGATTCAAATTATAACGATTTCTCAAGTAAACGAAGCTTACGGATGTTAGACCACTTAACAACACTTTGCATGGCGCGTGAAATAGAATGAAGGATAATAATAATACGACGGGTCGGGCATGCGCGGTGTACAGCAGAACTGGGCAACCTCTTGTGTGGGTGCCAAAAATCAGTCAAATCTTAGATACAAAATTTTCTCTTGTGCCAAAAAGAGTAGATTTTTAGTCCTACATAAGAGTACAGTGCCCCTTCCCTTCATCTCCTACAAGGGCGCCAGTCCACGCCCAGAGCATCTTTGGTCTATACCCGGGGTTCTCAACCTACTTTCACGTATACTCTGTAGTTATGCACTGCTGTTTCTTAACCTACTGGAAATGACTTCAACACTAAATTTAATCGTTTTGCATTCCCTAACTGCTAGTGGCTTTTGGTTGGCGGTCCCTTTTATTGACCCTCAAGGCCCAATAGAGTTCCATAAACCACAGGTTGAGAACCACTGGTCTACACCATTATGCACAGTCTGCAACGCATATTCCGTCACGAAGACTGAAAAGAAAACGGCAACAAGGTTGCAAGAAGACGAAAGGGCAGTGAACAGGAGAGATCACAGTTTTGACCATCTCCACCATCACCAGCCAGATGTTAGCCAAGTAAAACCAACAAAGTATACATGTTAAAGGCACAAAGCTGAACATTGTCCGAAGATAGATTACCTCAGGATATATAAAAGAAGTTCTGCTAATGGAATATGAAGGAGAGCAAAGTAGGTAGAAAAGCGGAACCTTCCCAGATTGCTTGAGGAATCCAAGACGATTTTATTCAAAATGTGGAGATCTAAAAATGATCCGTGGAGCTGGAAGGTCCTCCTCTGGAAGAGGAAAAGGGCAGAAAGGGGAAGGAGAGGGTCTAAGAGACAAAGAAAAACGAGGGAGGGACTATGGAGAGAGGGGGCGGGGGAAGGTGGAGGACCCCCACCCCTTTCAGTTCGATCTTTCCACGTGACCGGGATGTAACCATGGCAACGCAAGAACAACACAGGTAGCGTGAGAACCACCGGACGCCGCTCGCGGACGCCTCTGGATGGTTTAAAACTCCTCTTTTCTCACATTTCTCCTTCCGTCTCATTTCGTCTCTTTACCTCCTCCTCTCTCACTATACTCAACACCACATCTTCCTTCTCCTTCCTTTCTCTTCTCTTTATTTATCCCGTCATCCTTTCTCCTTTTCGTTCCTTTCCGTCAGTTCCCCGTCCTCCTTCCCTGCCCTGTCTCAGCTCACTTCCTCTTATCTCCCCCTTATCTCCCAATCATCTTCCCTGATTCTATGAGCTCCTCCAACCTTACTCCATTTTCTCTCCGTTCATCCTTACTCCTTTCATTCCTTCCTCTCTCATTTCTCTCTACTCCAGTCCATTCTCTTTTGTACCTTTCCATCCCCTTCCTTTCTCTTTTCCTTCCTTTCGGCTCACTCTTTTCTCTCCTTCCCTGTCATCCTCTCGTCTTTCTCTACCTTACCTTACAAATGTCAACCTCTAAACAATGACTTCAATTCTTCCATTCTTTGCTCTAACAGACTCTTTGGTTCCAATGGTTCAGACAAAGTTCGGTAAAAGTACCTTCCAGGTTGCATTCTTCATTTGAACAAAATCTGATGAAGATAGTTGCAAACAAGATAATATATGGATATTGTTACCATATTTGAATGCTAAAGTAAAGTTTGGCCTATCGAGGTGGGCTCTGTACAATCCAGGCAGTGTTCACGAGAAAGGCAATGTAGGAGGAAAGGAGACGGGGTTGAGGAGGAGAGGGAAGAGGAGGTGAGGAGGAGAGGGAAGAGGAGGTAAGGTGAAGAGAGGGAAGAGGAGGTGACATGAAGGGAGAGAAGGTGAGGAGAGGAGAGGGGAAGGAAGGGGAGGTGAGGGGAAGAGAAGGGAGGGGACGACGATAACAACCTGTCTATATATATCTGTCTGTCTCTATGTCTATCTGTCTACCTGTTATCTATCTGCCTTTCTATCTATCTGTCAATGTATATACATATGTATTTATATACTGTATATATATATATATATATGTGTGTGTGTGTGTGTGTGTGTGTGTGTGTGTGTGTGTGTGTGTGTGTGTGTGTGTGTGTGTGTGTGTGTGTGTGTGTGTGTGTGTGTGTGTGTGTGTGTTTGTGTGTGTGTGTGTGTGTGTGGGTGTGTGTGTGTGTGTGTGTGTGTGTGTGTGTGTGTGTGTGTGTGTGTGTGTGTGTGTATGCATGTACATGTAACTCGATATTATTGTTTACAAGTACTTTTCTTTCCTTGAATAAAAATGGAAATAATTATTATAAA
>NC_134782.1:63138553-63148553 GCF_046742065.1 Oratosquilla oratoria | reverse complement strand
TATTTCATTCATCGACCACACTATTAGTAAACCAATTCTTGCCTATTTCCTTCTTAAATCTAATACAGGGTACAAGACTGGAAGCTTTGGAATACCAGTTAATTAATATCACTAATTTGATAAAGGAAATATAAAAGAATAAACAAGAACAGGCAGATAAAGATGTCATAAGAACAAGAAACAACAGAAAGAAAATGGAAGGTGTTGAAAAGACGAAAAAGGTATTTTTGGAGCAAGCAAAAGCTGATAGAAAAGGTAATAGACAAACATAAATGTATTATTGTGGTATATTAGAAAAAAGAATAATCTATCATCCAGAACAGAAATATCTTCTTCTTCTTCTTCTTCTTCTTCTTCTTCTTCTTCTTCTTCTTCTTCTTCTTCTTCTTCTTCTTCTTCTTCTTCTTCTTCTTCTTCTTCTCCTCCTCCTCCTCCTCCTCCTCCTCCTCCTCCTCCTTCTCCTCTTCCTTTTTTATTTTCTAATTTTCTTCTTCCTTTGCTTCCTTTTCATATTTCTTCTCTTCATTTCTTCTTCTTCTTTTTTTCGTTGTTATCAGCGTTGTCGATGTTTTCGTTTTTTTTTGTATGCATTGTTTATCGTGTCCTTCAAGTAGTGCTCCCTTTCCTCTCCTCCTCTCTCAAAGTCTTTCATTTTTCCTTTGGTGTTCCTTGTTCTTATGTTCATGTTCGTCGTCCCTTTTCTTCTCGTCTTTCTTTTCTTCTTTCTTTTTCTTTTTCCTCTTCAATCTCACAATTTTCTCTGTCTCCTCTTCCTCTTCTTGTTCTTTGTTTTCGTCAACCTCCTCATGTACGTCTTCTTCCTCTTCTTCCTCTTCTGCTGTTATTCTTTTCTTCTTCCTCAACTTCTCCTCACATTTTCTTTTTTCTTTGTTTACCATGTCATATCGTCTCACATTCCTCCTCTTCTTCCTTCCTCTGCTAATCTTACTCCCATATCTCCACTTCCTCTACCCTTCACTTTGCCTTCCTGAAGACGTCAGTGTCAAAATGGCGCCCATCCTTGAGCCATTTCCGTTATTCTGAAAGGTTCTTTGGTGGAGGAGGACGTTGAGCCCCAAGATCGAGACTCTTCCCCGAAGAGCGAAGCTTCATGAATCTTCTACAAGACACCTCAGGAGACCTTGGGTCCGTCCTGCTTGCGGCCGTAAATGTCACATCTTTCGCCGTCGTTCGATCTGGCAGGAATTTGGTGACGTCATAGGTGTCAGTTGAAGAATGCTTGCGGGTAGGACATATCGATTGGATGACGTTGCAAAGGCCAAAATGTAGACAGTTCGAGAAAAATCTTGTGGAATTCCTAGACATCTCAAAATAATCTAAAGGTTGTTTAGAAAGGCTATGGACAGAGATTTTCTAGAGTCGTGAAGAGCAATCCGCAACATATGTCTAAAGACATTCCTGCACATAAGCAAACATTCTATATCCAACCAAACTATCGTTGATAAATTGTTATCAAACCAGAGATTGTTCTGTCAGTCTCAATTAGTGCCCGTTATCAGCACAGTTCATAAACGTCAACTCCGGCTATATAGGCATGTGAACACGTTTTCCTGATATTGAACCCACTCACGGACTTGTCTCCATAATATACAGCCCTCGACGGAGGAGACGAAGATGACGTCCACAGAAATCATGGATAGAGCAAGATGGTTGAATCTGCCGAGAGATGTTTGGATTTGGAAGTGCGGCTGCGCGAAATCTTGCTCAGAGAAACTGTGGGGGTTAGCGGCAGCGTGTGAGTAAAGTGGTGAGCTCCTGGGCATTTGCTTATGTACAGAATCCCTGAAGCCACGTAGACGTCGTACTCTGACGATGCCTCCGGAGCTGGCTGACCTGACTCGACCCGATGCTATTGAGCGCCGTGGGTGGTTCGCCTACCTACGGTATGAATACAGGCCTCGGTCGTGCATGTTATCATCATCAACTTCTTCTTCTTCTTCTTCTTTACTTTTCTTCTTCTTCTTCTTCTTCTTCTTCTTCTTCTTCTTCTTCTTCTTCTTCTTCTTCTTCTTCTTATTTACTTTTCTTCTTCTTCTTCCTCTTCTTTTTCTTCTTCTTCTTTACTTTCCTGCTTCTTCTTCTTCTTTTTCTTCTAACTCTTCTTCTTCTTCTTCTTCTTCTTCTTCTTCTTCTTCTTCTTCTTCTTCTTCTTCTTCTTCTTCATCCTCTTCTTTTTCTTCTTCTTCAATAAAGGACTCATTAACCTCTCTTGTCTTTGTTACCTTCTCCCGTTACACTTCCAATAGAATCGTTATCCGCAAAGCGAAGTAGGTAGGTATGGGACGGGGAAATCATCACCCATGTTGTTACCATCATAGGCGTCCTTTTCTCTGCTTAAATTATGCGAAGATTGCATCTAAATATTCGCCTCCCCATGACTGCCAGTATATTCCCGGCGCACCCTTCTCATAGAACAGAACGTCGCATTGGTCTCTGTTAATCACACGTTTTTACTTCTTCGATATGAATTGAAGAATAAAAAGCATCTTGGTGCAATTACACAATAAGAATATATTGTCTTACTTGATGTATCTATGTTTATTGTATATTCTTATAATGCTCAGTAAGACAGTAGTATTCAATTGCTCATAGCATCAACATTTTGTTATTTATATACTTTTATTTCAATTATAACATCTATTATTGTCACATTCGTTTTTCCTGTTGCCGGAGGCTAAGTTGTTGTGGTTTGGACCACAGTAACTCTTGAGAGGAAGATGACAGTGACTAAGAAAAGAGGTCGGAATGCGTTCAGGAACGTTGCGCATGGATGTCTGGGCCGGAACAAAGCTGGAAGTAGCTAGGATCTTATAGGGGAACGCAGCTTGAAAGTTAACGCAATGTGAGATTCAAAATATCGCTTAAGTTGCACTATGTACACTCCCATATGGAACTCTTCCAACCAAATATTGGTGCTGTGTCGGAAGAGCAAGGCAAATGGTTCCAACAAGATATACAGTTGGTATAAGGGAAAATGGGATGAAGTGATGATGTGTTATTAAGTCTGTAACATAGTTCGAAGAGACGATATAGACCAATGGTTCTCAAACTATGGGCCACGGAACCCCCTAGGGAACCATACAATTTCACAAGTGGGACAACAAATCGAAAGATAGTAGGATTTAGTGGATGTTTAGCGATTATATTTAGTGTTGAAGTGATCTCAAATAGGCGCGGATCCAGGGGGGTGGGGTGGGGGGGGCCTGAGGGGGCTGAAGCCCCCCCTCCCCAAATTTGTTCTTCCATGAATCATTGTAAGGATGTCATTTAATCGATTTTAGTACTTTCTGATGTTTTGCCAGGTCCGGGGGTTAAATAAACTGACAGAATGTGTGCGGTATTTGGGCGGAATTGTGCTGTGTTTGGCATTTGTTTAATTCCATTTATCTGTTTTGTGCTGCGCGTGTTGTAGGGTTGCCAGGGTTGTGTCTCAGTTGCGCTGAAAAGGGATAGAAAGGAGATATACTACGTTCGTTGGCCGTTTAACATATCTGTATTGTCACCTATATGATTGTTTTTGTTGTGTTGTCCATGTGCACTAACACTACACACGGATCCTGCAATAATTTCTCTCTATGCGAGAGTGTACGCGTGCTAGTGCCTTATCACTGACTAGCACAAGCGTGTAACAATATAGAACGAATATACATTCTATTATATATGTCTAAAATACAGAAAAATCTGAAAAACATTATTAAGTTAAGTATACCTCAGACTTCTGATACATCAGACTACTCAGAGGAAGGAATTCAGGTTAGCCCCCCCCAAATTTTTTATCCTGGATCCGCCACTGGTATGGGGGACATGAGACAATAGGGTGAGAACCCTTGGTATAGACCACGAAAGGCAACGACCATCCAGTGATCACTTCTGAACTTAGTGTTGTGTTTGGTTATTTGTATCACCATAACAATTATAATTTTGTTACCTGCCTCATGCATCTTTATTGTACACGTATAATGTTAATATAACAGAATTTTTTAATCCATTTGACATTACAATACATTCTGTGTTTTTCAAGATTGTATGCATATCTCTAATGATATACAAAAACTATTGTGACTTTTCCATTCATCGTGCCAAACTTGATAGAGGACAACCAAGATTGATTGTGAAACAAAAAAATTGATCTGAATATGTTACCCATTGCAAGTGAAGAGCAAGACCCCACTAATAATGATCCTTTCCTGTACATTATAATTTAAGTAAATGTAATCAAATAAACACGCACACACACACACACACACACACACACACACACACACACACACACACACACACACACACACACACACACACACACACACACACACACACACACACACACACACACACACACACACACACACACACACACACACACACACACACACACACACACACACACACACACACACACACACACACACACACACACACACACACACACACACACACAATAAATGCACAGCACTGTCAAAATACAAGACCATAACACTGGAATTTCGGTCATCGAGCAAAATATGTATTCTTCAAGCTGAGACATCTACTGGTTTCTCGTCTTTCCTCTTACCTCCCTTCATCTGGCGCCAACGACCGCAAGCATCATCTTCATCACGAATGATCATGAAGACTCAATCGATAATCTCTCATGACCAAAACCACACAAAGGACTAATACCATGACAATCCATGTAGGATTCGAAGGTAGAAGAAACCCGACAATGATTAGGACATGTGGTACTCACATCCAAATATTCTGAGGTACGGTAAGGCGCCGGTAGCTGTGGTGCCACATAGGAACGTAAGGGAGATGCTCCAGAGGCTGCCATTTCCAAAGGTCAGCCGAGACGCGCGGTCTAAATATAATTTTGAAAGAGCACTACCGCGATTGGGATCGGGAGGGAAGGACTCGGCCCGGGTATAAATTTGGATAGAGAACTATTGGCTTCCCTCTCTCTTTCTCTCTTCCTACCTCCATCTCCTCCTCCCTCTCTCCCTCCCTTCCTCTCTCTTTTCATCTTTCCCTTTCTCCCTCCACAGTGCACCTGCTTCTCTTTACCTCTTTCTCTGTCTCTCGTTCTCGCTCTCTGTCTCTCGTTCTCGCTCTCTGTCTCTCGTTCTCGTTCTCTGTCTCTCTCTCTCTCTCTCTCTCTCTCTCTCTCTCTCTCTCTCTCTCTCTCTCTCTCTCTCTCTCTCTCTCTCTCTCTCTCTCTCTCTCTCTCTCTCTCTCTCTCTCTCTATATATATATATATATATATATATATATGTCTGTCTCCCTCTGCCTCTCTTTGTCTTTCTCTCTGCCTCTCTTTCTTTCTCTCTCTCTCTCGCTCTCTTTCTGCCTGCCCTCTCTCTCTCTCTCTCTCTCTCTCTCTCTCTCTCTCTCTCTCTCTCTCTCTCTCTCTCTCTCTCTCTCTCTCTCTCTCTCTCTCTCTCTCTCTCTCTCTCTCTCTCTCTCTCTCTCTCTCTCTCTTTCTCTCTCTCTTTCTCTCTCTCTCTCTATCTATCTATCTATCTATCTATCTCTATCTCTCTCTCCCTCTCCCTCCCTCTTTTCTCTCTCTCTCTCTCTCTCTCTCTCTCTCTCTCTCTCTCTCTCTCTCTCTCTCTTTCTCTCTTCATGCACATGAATGAGTGAATGACTGACTGACTGACCGACTGATTGAATGAATGAGTGAATGAACGAATGAAAGTTCCTAATCTTCCTTCACTAAGGAATATTATTTTGTAGAGGCAGGAGATGGGAGCAGTGAGATTGGATTAAAATATGTAAATGTAAAAGTGAATGAGGGGTTTATGGCCTTTAAATCACTGAACGTGAGGAATGCTTCAGTACCCAATTGGATCTTAGACTGGATATTTAGATAATACAGATAAAAAATAGAGGATATGATTAGGTCGAATTGTGTGTCCTTTGAAGAAGGAATAGTGCCACAGGATTTGGAAAAGGCTAACGTGGTAACACTTCATAAAGGAGGAATTAGAGAGATATGGCTGAATTTCGCCACCGAAACGATTGCGGTACAACCCAGAAAGTGACGTAATATCTAGAAGTGGAAAAAATCTAGTTTTGGGCTCGAAAATTATTTTTTCCCGACTGAGCACACTGTCACCATAAGTTCTTCATCGAGATACTTTGGTCGATGATCTACCGTATTTATCAGAGTGGAACAGATGTTACTTTAAAGGTGATCAAATGTCGGGAAAGATGGAATGTTTCTACTGTAAAGATAGTGGTAACTGTTTAGTTAAGGGGCTAACAAGCCTTTTGCTAATGTTTTGTCACACAGATTGCAGGATGGTTGGGAACACATGGTTGGGCATGGGTTAGGGGATGATCGATTACTAAGTATGAGTTAGTAGTAGACTTGTTTGCACATTTTAAGGCTTTGGGGGAACTATTAGAAAGTGGTGGTGCCATCGATCCACTTTTTCATTATCCTAAGGATTACTGCCTTGGCACAGATTTTGTTATTGAAGGATTTGTTCCCAAGTGTAGAATGGTATTGAACGGGATAGTTTGCACTAGTTCGAGTGGTAGGAAACAGTGTTGCTCAAATACCATGGTAGTCTTACTCTGTGGGATTGAACTTTCTCTTCTTGCTATAGGTGGTCCAAACGCTTCAATATGAAATTGTTTACCAACCTTACAGCTGATTACCATTCTGTTGCTAAGTCACGCCGCTGTTCTTACAAAGCTCAAATGATCACTGAAAAGAAAACTTGGATACTGTTTAAGGAAGGTGTGATATTACCCAGGTACAGATGGATGAATGGAGTAAGGAAGGACGTGGAGAGGGTGGCACCAAGAAAGGACTGGAAAGAATTGGCAGAGGATAGAGCCGCTGTTCTTACAAAGCTCAAATGATCACTGAGAAGAAAACTTGGATACTGTTTAAGGAAGGTGTGATATTACCCAGGTACAGATTGATGAATGGAGTAATGAAGGACGTGGAGAGGATGGCACCAAGAAAAGGTTGGAAAGAATTGGCAGAGGATAGAACCATCTGAAGAGCCATAGTGAAAGCGGTGAAGGGTCGTCCGGCCTGACAACCAACAGAGTAAACGTAAGTAAATCCATGTGAACAAGTTGTATGGACACGGTAAAGGAAACATGGACTGGAGGTGAAGCTTTTATTCCTGACGTTTCGTCTATCGACTTTCTCAAGTCGAGAAAGTCGATAGACGAAACGTCAGGAATAAAAGCTTCACCTCCAGTCCATGTTTCCTTTACCGTGTCCATAAATGTAAGTACTTCCCCTTGATACGCACAAGTTGTTGTTGTCTAAGACGGATCTAGGAAGTAGCGGCTGGCCACTGAATATTCCAAGACAATCACCAAATTCTTGGTAGATACCCTCTATTTTGTTTTGCTGCTACAGTGAACATGATAGACCAGTACTATGTTGAAGCATAATGGAACTATGAGGCGCCTATCACCAAGTCTCCATCAGGAATGAAGATAAATCTTACACTGTGTTTGATTTTGAAGTGGCATTTTGAAAAACAAAAACAAAAAAACACTGACATCGCCTGTAACAGCATCTAGATCCAACTATATTGATCATTCCTAGGAATTTAACATCCTACTGGTGTAACTCTTTTTGTATTAAGATTTTGTAGTTAGTTTCTTATGTGACATTTGAAGGCCCTTACATATATGTTATGCAACATTACAATACTGTAATACTCTTATTTAGACACAAATATTCACTAAAAATTTTATTTACATATTGAACAATCCATCTCTTTTCCATAACTTACTTTCTAATGACATTTCGGGGTTTTAATAAGAACAATTCAACGATAAAAGAAGTTTTCCTGTAGATGCTGGAGATGCATTTGGCGTATGTTACAGGCTTTCCGCAAGAACAAGTGATTATGCTGGGTCCGAGGGGCCTTCGAACACTTGTCATAACTAATCACTTAATTGAAAATCTGTTGATTTGATCTCTGGATCCTGTTTCTGCGTCTCTTTGCTTTAGATAACATTTGTTCCATTCTCTCGACCACTTCAGCCTCATAATCTCCCGTTTCAGTACCTTGAGGCCATGTTCACACTATCGGCGGTTCAGTTACAATGTAAGTCAGTGAATACGTTCACACACAAATTTTCCTTGACTATGCGATACCGCCGCGGTTTCCGCGCGGTTCAGACCGTTCGTGTGAACAGGGCCTTAGTCAAGGAGTAACTCCGCATATGAATAGAATTGTGTGTTGTTCTTCTGAATAGAATATATAAACTATTCCACCTTGCTTAGGGGTTAAACTGATACAGTCTAAACAGATTCAGCTCATTACAGGGCTACCGAGATGATATTACTAATCTAAGAAGAGTATCCGATCTGACAAAGGATCTTGGTAGTTCTAAATACTTACTGAATCCGAAGATTGACCAACACAAGAATAAAGTTGTCTGGTATTTATCACATTACCGCATTAAAGATATAAGAAAAGAAACATAAAGTTCATCTCGATTGTGGTCCACTCCTTTTATTTGATGATTAATATTAGATGATTAGTCTTGAGGGGCGGATTTGGGCCTTAACGGGATTTTGATCGATTAAGGTTCTGTACAAACTAATCCCTCGATTGAATTAAAATCGTCCTGTATTTATCCCTAAGGGATTTCTATCCGTCTTCTCCTTTTCTGCATGAGGGGACGGAGACGGGGGTCGCCAAATTAATGAAGCGGCTCTGCTGTGGATATGCTGTGTCTTGCGATACTGCTTCTGACCCAGGGCAGTGGACAAGATGCAGGGATGACCCGTCATCCAGGAGGTGCCAAGATAAGAGGGAGGGAAGAGGGTAGAGGGGAGTGGAGTAGGTAGGGGATGAAATGGATGGTAGTGATTTCTATGCCTTTGTCTTTTAGCTACCTCCCGTGTAAGGGGGAGAAAGCCTTTGGTATATGTATGTATTTAGCCAGAACAAAAACTAAGATGTATTGTTGTTATTTGAAATCTATAACCATGGTATGGTTACCACTGCGCAAGTATAAAATTTCTTACTGGTAATTTCATATAGTTTTCTTTACAAGTAACTGCATTATACTGTAAATACATACCTTACATATACAAAAGTCTTAACGCCCTTATAAGGCAGGTTGCTGAGACAGAGCATACTTTTGCCTTGATTCTACATGGAGAAAATAAATGGATAAAAGATGTAGAAAGCGTAACGAGGGGAACACTGTGGTGGCATTCTTGTCCCCGCCAAAGGGTAGGAAGAATTAATGTACAGGAGATATATAACACAATCAGCAATAGGTGATTTATTTGACTAGTGAGAGCCACATGACCTTTGACCTCGATTGAACATTATCCCTGCAGTGCTTTTAGGGAGTCATCACACTCGGTTATTTTCCTTCGACTTTTGAAGTAGGTTTTCAGCCCACGTCTTTCGGAAAGGAATCTACTGTAATATGCTGAAGGAAAATAATTTTCCTCCTGCATATCAAATGACATTCTATGTATTTTTGTTGAAAAAACGAAATAGCCCCCCATAGTGATTCTACGGCGGAAAAAGTTCTGGAAGTAGGCGGTACCGCCGATTAATCGGAGGTCGGAGGTAAAATAGCCCAGTGTGATAGCCCCTTTACCAAGCTACGATACAGGCTTGGTTCCGGCATGTTGAGGACCGTGGCCAATTATACATGGGCGCTGCAACATTGATAAAGTTCACTGCTATAGGGCGCATGTGCAATTTCTAGTGCAACGTTCAAGCACGTCATTGGTCGCGGGGGGGTTGGGGGCGTGGCGCTGTGATTGGTCGGCTGTGAGTTAAGCCACGCCCATTTTGACGCTTGGCGTTATTTTCTTCGTCTCTGCGCTGAGGCCCCACAGCCAACTCCGTTACCACCTCCACCTATGCCACGACCATCAACCATCTCCACGTCTAACACCGTTTCTACCTCTCCCAGCAATATTACCTTCACTGCTTGATCTACCATGTCATCTACTATCATTATTCTAAGCCCACGCATGTACGTGAGCTT
>NC_134782.1:63128553-63131053 GCF_046742065.1 Oratosquilla oratoria | reverse complement strand
CAGCTGCGAAACGTGATTACTGAATATTCACTTCAAGAGACATCCATATCAAACCAGCAACGCCTTGTGAGAGTGTCGAGGTTCCTTCCCTACAGACCAAAAGGTCTCCTGTTGGCATGCTCCGCCTTTGTAATCCTTTGCCTTTGTAATACATATACGTCATGGCGAGCTGCTTCCATCGGGTATGTCGTTGGTGCGTAATTAAATCGGTACCCTCATCCTACTACGTACGCTCCAATTAATGATTGATGATAATGATGATCAAGCATATAAGTAGCCATCTAGAAAGGTGACAAAATATTATGGTTCTATTTCAGTATCACGCAAACACTTTATTTCATTTCTTTCTTTTTTTGCATTTGAAGGATATATTTTTTCTGTGGGATTATTTCGTTAGATTAAGTTACATTGGGTTAGGTTACGTCATATTAGGCTAGGAGCAAGTGGCTAGTGAACACCGGAAGTTTTTTTTTGTTGTGATCCTGGATTTTTACCAACACTAAAGTTATGCCTATACATTTGCTTGTCGTATTATTCCCATTTTCTGTGATAATGATGAAAAAATATGGTACTGTCATTTACACTCTGGGACAAAATATTAATGTCATTCCTGCACATATAAACCGTTTTCTGTCGTATCGTTTTTATTTTCTGTGAAAGTAACTTAGATGCAGGTAAAACTATATTTTTTATTTTCCATGAACACTCCTTTCCTTGATAAGTATTTCTTTTTGTGTTGCACAATTAAGAAATATAAATATAATCTGGTCCACACCAAAAAGTGTTATTCACCAAGTGGGTTTCTGTGTTATCGTTTGGATATGAAGTAATGTCGAAGATATCAAATCTAAGCACGCTAAAGAGGGTTGCAGTTACTACCTATATATTAGGAAAACCCTCAAGTAATTCCATTCAGATTAAATTGTAAATTTTATGCTTTCTTGAGTTCTAAGCGATGTCGGGACATTCTCCATGAGTATCCACAGACCTGAGTTTTAGTTTGGTTGATAAAAAGGTGATTTTTTTTTTCTTTTTAAGAATGGATAGGACCCCAAATGCTAAACGTATTTAGAGAGACGTCTTCTAAAGTTTTGGCTAAGGACGGACAATTATATTGAACTTGTGGAGTGGCATCGCGAGCTTTTGTTGGATTAAAAATTCTATCGAGACCATATCAATTACAATCATTGCTGGATTATTTAATTCACACACACACACACACACACACACACACACACACACACACACACACACACACACACACACACACACACACACACACGGCTCGGTGGCGGATTGGTAAAGCACTGGCCTCACAAGCCAGAGAACCGGGGTTCGATTCCCCGGTCGGGCGGAGATAAGTTGGGTTTGTCTCCTTTCACGTGTAGCCCCTGTTCACCTAGCAGCGAGTAGGTACGGGACGTTAGTCAAGGAGTTGTGACCTTGCTGTCCCGGTGTGTGGTGTGTGAGTGGTCTCAGACCTGCCCAGAGATCGGCTAATAAGGAGCTCTGAGCTCACTGCCGTAGGGTGGTGTCTGGCTGTCTCGACAGAGACTGCAGCAGATCCGAGGTGAATACACACACACACACACACACAGTCACTCATATATCGTCTCTAAATTAAGTGTCCTTTTCTTTAACTTACCATAATCATCTTTCGTATTTTAAAAATCTCTCTTGAGGGTTTCTTTTAGAATCGTTATGTTTTTTAATTTTCATTTCAACTGTTTCATTCTAACATTTTGATCACTTACCTATTTATCAATTACATCTATTTCCTTTGTTTTCATCATACCCTCCACTATTTTTTCACTTTTCAATTTATTTGTAGCGCTTTCATTAATTGCAGTCATTCGTATTTTCATTTTTGGTTGTTCTGATTCACTTATGTCGCTTATAACTTTTTTGTAATAATTATTTTGTTCTTGTTTACTCGTGATTCTTCCGTATTAGGAAAAGTGTTTTTGTTCAGTATCAATATCAAATTCACTACCTCCATTATTTCCTCCTCCGTCCGCCATGGCTGACAAATTGCAAATTCATTTGCTTTTCATTTACACTTTGTCATATTCCACTGTTCTATATTGAATGCACTTTTTATGCATTAAGCCACGTTCTCACTTTCCATTGAACGGGAGACTTCATGTTATCCTCCTCCCAATACCCTGAAACTGAGGTCTTTTGTTGTTTTACTCGACTTGGGTCGACTTGGGTCATTTGTCCCTTCATTATAATGACCAGCTGTGTGTGTGTGTGTGTGTGTGTGTGTGTATATTCACAATGGTCTTTGGGTCACGTGTTGGACTCTCGATCAACAGCTATTTCCCTCCCGGAAGAGAGCTCAGAGCTCGTATGACCGATCTATGGGTAATGCTGTGACCTTACGCGCACACCCAACTCCCCGCCCACGAGAGTTGGAGTAACGACTCGAAGCGCAGCGATACTGAAATTATTTCAGACCTGGGCAGGATTCGAGCCCGGACCGCCGCAGTGACAGACG
>NC_134782.1:63118553-63126053 GCF_046742065.1 Oratosquilla oratoria | reverse complement strand
TTCTTTTTTAACAGGAGACATTTCTGTGGCTGGTTTAGTTACGATTAAGGCTTTTGACAACGAATTTCCAATGAATTTTGTTAAAATGTTTGGATTATTCATGAGTCGAATTAGGTATTATCTTTCATTCCTAGTGGACCAGCCATCGCATGGAGAAAACAGCTCTTATATACATTTTATATATGTACAGAATCCTTACGATTTATCTATTAGTAGTTACATCAGGTCTAATTGAGAAGGGAGTACTCTTAAAAAAGTGTAGGAGAATAGTTTTTTTCTGATTAATATAGCATTTTGAAGAAAGTGAGTACATTTCATTAAACAAATACATATTCTTGCTTAAAGTCATGGGCTATTAATATAATACATTTTAGGTCAACATACATACGCGAATAAGAGACAAAGCAGAAAAAAAAATAATAATGATAATAAAAAAAAAATAAAACAAAGAAAATGTTGAGGAATCGAGCCCAAATTGTCGACATTCTTTTCCCAGTCAGAAGAGATTTTGAGGAACTATTTTACTCCTCTCCCATCTAGGTTTATAAATGTCTGGAATGCTGACTAAGCTGTGATTGATACTTGCCCTTCGTGGTTGATTTTTGTCCTCAAAGATGTCAATGTTGACATGAAAAGCAAATCTACTTCAGCTATGTGTTCGCGTATGTACGAGTCCCCATTTACGTAATGTACAAACAGGCACCGTTTCGTATTCTTATTTCTATCCTCTCCATCTTACAAGTGTCAACCTGAGAATACGGTATCTTGTAAACGTTGAGTTTTCTAACATTATCAAAGAATAACTTGGCCCCTCTGTACAGTATATATGTTTTTCACGTGCAAGATTCACACATTTCCATTCGTGAGTCCTTTAGCATAGAATCCCCGGAATGCTGTATATTTTTTTTTCAACATATCAAATGTACATATTGCATTCGAAGTTCTATGCGTTAGTTTGCCAAAATGCCTACGTGAAGAAATCCGGTGTTTTCGGCTCCTGGTCGCTGATCTCGCTCAAGGAATCTGTGTCCTGTTCAAAAAGAAAAATGGGAAATCTGTCAAAATTATTACAAATGTTAAGGTGAATATGTCCCGAAATGAACCCAAAGATGCCCTGACACTGTCTTGTGAAATAAGTTTATTATTACTATTATGAATGTATATATATATATTTTTTTCAATGAGTAGTGAGGTGAAACCCAAAATTTGTGGTCTCAAAGTTGACTCAAATGTTTCATGCCACTTTTGTCAAATAAGTTTCTTTATTCTCTCTCTTTTTTCATAAGTAATGAAGTGAAACCTAAAATTCCAAGAAAAAGGAAATTAGAAATACATGTATATTGCGACCACTAAATTTGGTCGTCCTTGATAGACGAAAAAGAAAATATATACGTGACATTAAAAAGCGGGGGAAATAGTGTCAAGTTCCCCCGGTCAAATAGTACATAGGTGATTGATAGTATACAGGATCGGGGCGACAACATTAATTTAGAAATTAATTTCTTCACTAGAAGAAAAATCACAGAATCTTGTAACCATTGTCCTTTGGGAGTTCTAGTTATGGAGGTATTTAGTAATGGAATATTTAATTGTTTTCCTTTTAAAACTACATTGGGAGATAAAGATCGTAGCACAATTGTCGTTACCACATCCGATGTTTCAATTTTCTTGTATGACTAAATAGCGTTTTCAAAATTGTATAAGTCTTAAAAATGTCTAAGACGTATCCCAAGCTAAAACCATAAGAACACTCAGCAATGTAGTAGATGTAATAGTTGAAGGATAGGACAGGAATCCAGTTCCTTTCCTTCACAGGATAATTAGGACAAGACACCCTGAATGTACCTCTATGAATTTTGACTAGGATGTCATATACGATATAAAACATCGTCTAAAGAAACATCAAGCCTTGGTTCCCTCAGAGGTAATATCTTCATGGTGACCTTATGGCACCAGATCAACGCCAAGTAGCATTGGTGTTTGGATATAATACAGGACTTATGCTATTCAGTCCTTAAGCTCTTCATGCGGGCGAGTTAGATCGCCTAAAGCAGAGGTTCTCAGCCTTGCTTGGCCCATACACCCCTTTCACCATTTGTCAGAATGTCATTCCCCCCCTCCTTTCCAAGATAGTTTGTTTCAAAATGTGCATTCTAGATAATATGCAAATATTACTAAAATCCTTTTATTTTTCCTAATCCTAAAATTAACTTGGGTCAGCACAGGTGACAGGCCAGATCGGCCAAAACCTATAATTGCTTTCCATACCCTGTAAACTTATTGTGGTTACAATTCACCCCCAGAAAATCCAAAATTCCTCCCTGGGGGTGAATTTCACCCCTAATGAGAACCCCTGGCCTAAAGGTAAGGCAGCGGTCAATGAACTGATTATTGAAGACACAGCGCTGTCTCCATCAAAGACACAAACCTGTGTCTTTGATGTGTATCATAAGGTAGTTCCTGTCTAGATTATTAGGTTGCTCCGGCAATCTCTAATTAACTCCGTTAAGATGTAATTAGAAAATCAAATATGTAAACTTTAGCATTACATTCTGAAATTATATTTAGGGAAGCGTAAGATACAGGGACAGGGGACCCTAAACCATAAGAATGATCGTATGGGCCATAAAAACAACGAATACAGACACAGACAAAGAAAATGTTGAGGAATCGAGCCCAAATTGTCGACATTCTTTTCCCAGTCTGTAACCGAAGCAGTTTGCAGAGCCCTTTGGTTGGTGGGATGTCCTCGTCGTCTTCACACGAGTATAATTGTCCGATCAGGTCGACCATTTGTATTCTGATATTAGTTCAACACTGGCATAAGTGCGTATACACTGACTACACACAAGGACCAAGCATACGAGCTAATAAAGAGGTACATTTGCAGATTTATGCAAATCTAAATGCATGCACACGCATGCCCATTCACGCACACATCATGTATGTATGCATAATTATATATATATATATATATATATATATATATATATATATATATATATATATATATATATATATGTATATGTATGTATGTATATATATGCTAATAAGAACACGGGTACGTGTGTTCACTTATGTAAAGTAGACCACTTGGAAAAAGAAACTAACGAAGTAGAGCGCTTTCGAACATTACATCCAGTGCAAGATGTAATATACGAAAGCGCTCTGCTTCGTTAGTTTATTTTTCCAAGTGGTCTACTTTGCATATATATACATATATATATATATATGTGTATATATATATATATACATACATATATATATATATATATATGTATATGTATATATATATATATATATATATATATATATGTGTGTGTGTGTGTGTGTGTGTGTGTGTGTGTGTGTGTGTGTGTGTGTGTGTGTGTGTGTGTGTGTGTGTGTGTGTGTGTGTGCGTATGTGTGTGTGTATGTGTAAAGTGAATCGCTAGTAACAGCTAGAATCATACAAATAATTTCCGACAGTCGCCCCGGGACCCGAACCGGGGTTTAGCTTGATGTCAAACCTAAATTTTATTGACAGATCCGTGAGAGCTACAAAAGTACTCTAACTTGGAGTTAAACTAACTCCCGAAGTTTCTAGGTAGACTGCTAATTGCCGTCCTTACTTAATTATCACAAAATCACCGAGCTCAACTCAACTCAACTGGTACGAAACCTTGATCAGTTTTCTTTGTTGTAAATACCTGATGTGAATCGCTAGTAACAGAAAGGCTTATATGAATAATTTCAGAGTGTCGATAAGGCATCGGTTTGGCAACAAGCGGGGTAACTGTCTGGAATTATCTAGATGATTCTCGTCGTTACTGGCGATTCGCTTCAGGTAATTCCGACGACGAAAGCCCACCAGGGTTTCGTATCAACATTACCGATCGTCCTAGAGTTGAACTCGGGAACATTGTGAAAATTAAGTAAGGACGGCAGTTAGCAGTTTACAGAGAATCTTCGGGAGTTAGTTCAACTCTAAGTGAGTCCTTTTGTAGCTCCCACGGGTCAATCGGTAAGGCATTGGTTTGACATCAAGCTAAATACCGGTTCGATTCCTGGGGTCTGTTGGAAATTTTATATATATATATATATATATATATATATATATATATATATATATATATATATATATATATATATATATGCTAATAAGAACACGGGTACGTGTGTTCACTTATGCAAAGTAGACCACTTGGAAAAAAGAAACTAACGAAGCAGAGCGCTTTCGACTTGTTGCACTGAAGATGTAATATACGAAAACGCTCTGCTTCGTTAGTTTCTTTTTTCCAAGTGGTCTACTTTGCATATATATATATATATATATATATATATATATATATGTATATAATATATGTATATATACATGTATACATATATATACATATATATGTATATATACATATACATGTATATGTATACATATATATGTATATATATACATATATATATACATATATATGTATATATATATGTATATATATATATATATATATATACATATATTATATGAATGCATGTGCCTACAAACACACGCACAATAGTGTGCACAAACACCTAAACAAAGAAACAAACACAGACAACAAACAAACAGACGAAAAGGCAAACAGGCAGAAGCTAAACAGACAGACAGTCAGTCAGACATATAGACAAACATACATACGTACGTACGTACATACATACATACATACATACATACATACATACATACATACATACATACATACATACATACATACATACATAAACAAACAAACAAACAAACAAACAAACAAACAAACAAACAAACAAACAAACAAACAAACAAACAAACAAACAAACAAACAAACAAACAAACAAACAAACAAACAAACAAACAAACAAACAAACAAACAAACAAACAAACAAACAAACAAACAAACAAACAAACAAACAAACAGAGCCGCACGCGCCTGACCGCGAGGTGCGTCCTGGTCCACGCTTGTCAACTTACGTCTGAGATGTGTTGCGAAGACAGGGCACGTGAGGAATACAGACTGCCCGTTGCTCCCAAGGTCCTTATAGGAGGCCGCACCGTCGTCTCGTCGTAGGATCTGACCTCGCTTACCGTCCTGTGGGAGGAGGAGGAGCAGGAGGATACGAGGTCAGGTCTGGTCGGTCAAGGTGTTAGAGGTCGCAAAGGAGTGTAATGTAAATATGAGAGGATTAGTTAAGGCGCAAATGGACGTGAGTTAGAGGAGACGGAGAATGGGAAGGTTGGTTATAATTGAGAATGTGAAATGGAGAAATAAAGAGAATAAAGAGAAATTGAGGACAAGTTGAGAGGGATGAGAATAAGTAGAATAAAACCGGAGATTAGGAAAAAAAAAGAGTAAAAATTTCATCAGAAAAGATTAGAGTTCTGGATGAATTTGAAACGCCTAATCTTTGGAGATCTAAACATGACCACGTGGCCGAGGAAGAAGAAGGAATGGAAGAAGAGAGAGGAAGAACAGAGGCCAGTAGCCTTGGATGATTGTTATTCGAGAGTTGTTGGCAAAGTGTCACAATTAGAAAAGTTGTCTTGATGTCTGTAAATGTTTATCTTCTTCAGGACGATGGCGCCGAGGAATCCTTGAATGTTGTCTGTTGGTGATGCATTATGTTCACATTTCCCCATTTTTACCTTTCCTGTCCTTCCTTCTTCAATTCCTATATTTCTTATACTTGTTCCTTACCTTCTTCCAATTCCATCTCTTCCTCTTCTTCTTTCTTCTCCTCTTTTCTTTGTTTTTGTTAGTTCTTATTACCACCCTTCCCGGCTCATTATAACTGACCGCTACGTAAACAAACTTAATTCTTCTGAAACACGTTTTTCTACCTGTTACCCTTTTTAGGACGACCTGTTCTTTTTCTTCTTTTTCTTTCCCTTAATCATAATTCTCCCTGAGAACCTCGGCGCTCATTCCATCAAGCTAGTGCGTTAACATTACCATTCCGGGTGTACATTTCTTACTGAATAGAATTCCCCAGCAATAAATAGAATAAAATCTACATACAATTGACGTGGTTCAAAAGTTGTCGAAATAAGAACTTCATTACCATTCCGGGAGTTCATTTCATACTGAATAGAATTCCCAATAATTAGAATAAAATCTACATACAATTAACTTGGTTCAAAAGTTGTCGAACTAAGAGCATCTACCCGCGGCCTTCAGAGACACTGCTAGACAGTACCGTAACAAGAAAAAGAAAATGTAAGTCTCAGTTTCGTTGAATAAAAAAAAAAAATAAATAAAAAAAAAAAAAAGTAACGTCATGAGCACGAAACTAGTGTTAAACAAAAATGATCAGCACACTTTTCGTTAAGGTCAACTATGATCTATCTCAGTGTGTGAAGAAGTCCATTGAACCAGAAGAGTAATCCTAATGGGATATTTCCAATTTCGTTTTAACTATCGGCAGACGATCTTATTCAGTTAACCCTTCCAGTGTAGTAATACATTTTATAAAGTTGTTTCAACAATAACAGGTAAAGTGTCAAAACGATCTAACATAGGGTGTTGACCAATCTAAACAAAACATTCCGGTCTTGGCCAAACCAAAACTTGATCAAGTGACATTACTGTTCTGAATAGACTACGAGGCCACCTTTTAAACGAGAGAAGAATATCATTTGTACTAATCCCTCCTCACTGTTGATATCGACACCAGGAGATTCAATTCAGTAGAAGGAGTAAACTTGGAGTGATGGACCTAACTGACTCACCTGTCTCCGTATCTGAAAGAGTTCCCTCCGTATTCTGAGTGCAGATCCTGAATCCTCTGATGATGGCTGACCGAGAGACGGTCACTAGATCGAGACCTTGCCCTGAAGGACACATTGTCGTTCTCTTGGCTCTCCAAGCGTTCCCTCGAGTGTGACCTTGATCGGAGAGGACCCCCATATCTGCTGGAGTGTAATGAGGAGCCCCCGATGGTGCTCCCCCGTCGGCTGTGCTGATGAGAGCGGACCGGCCCTATGGAGTGGACTTCTACAGGCGATTCTAGCAGATCCACCAGCTGAGGAAGAGTCATTATAGTATTACTTTGATCTCTGGAAACTTCCTATTCTCAATCAAATTCACTGGGGTAAGCACAACATACATAATCACGCAACTCAGCCGGATTGATCATAGCGAGAACGCAGAGTGACCCATAAGCAAATTTCATCTTATGACCTCCTAAAAGGCGACCCACATGAGAACTACATATATATATATGCAACATGGTAACGTGATTGCTATCTATCTCTGAAGAAAACTCCGTCAAAACATTAGAGAATAAAGTACATCTGCGTCATCTTGGATTTTCTTTACAACACTCTTGAACGACTGGGGTATCGTTGCTTCTGTTAGAGACGTTATGTATCGTACACACCTGTTGCTGTTGCTTGCTGAGGTCATGGGAGCGGTCAGGTCCGATCACAACACGAGCGTCCCCTTCGTTGTCTCTCCTGACGACGGAGGGTCTTCGAGGGGCAGGACCCTTAACGCGAGGAATAAGCTGCAAAAG
>NC_134782.1:63101053-63111053 GCF_046742065.1 Oratosquilla oratoria | reverse complement strand
ACGTTGTGGTTAGAGCGGTGAACCCGTGTTCTGTGTGCTGGGGTGGAGAGAAGTTCTCCTTCAGGTTCTCGATATCTACCCCGAAGTGTCCTGGTTGATCGGATGTCGAAATTCCAGGAACAATCTTGATGAACCCAGAATCATGGCTTGGTTCAGTGTCGGAGTGGATTCCGGACAGTTGGTGGTGATGGGGAGGAGGACCCTCTGGTGGAGCGTGTGGGAAGCGGGCCTGAACGTCCGGTCTGTGTAATGGGATGAAACCATGCTCCGGCTCTGTTGTATGTTCCCGCGAACTGCTGAGGGACGCTCCAAAGCCGCCGATTGGGATGTAGTTGTGATCCCGCTGCTGGGCGATGACGGCGATAGGCGGTCGTACTGGCGTACTGACTGTCTTCCTTCGGGGCTCGTCTTTCTTTGCAGCGGCAGCGTTGTTGAGGTTATCCCGGATTATGCCGGCAACGGCGGAGATCATCGGACCGATATCAAGATTGAGGCCGCTGCCTCCAGAGCTGTCCGTGAAGCTGCCCGATAGGCCGCTGGAACCCGTAGCTGCACTTGATCCGGCAGCAGCTTCAGCTACAGATGGAACTGCGGCTCCTCCTACAGGAAGTAACACACCTGGCCGTGCAGTGGGTAACACATGCGGTAAAGTGCTTGGCTCCTTGCCTAGAGTTGACACAATGACAATTGTATTTCCAGGAGTCAAGGTTGTGAAAATGCCATCGACGCCAGAAAGGACGGTCGTATAGTCAATAACAGATGTTGAGATGATTGGTTCGTCAATGGCGCTTTCAAGGAGAACCGGAGCAACTGTTGAGCTGGGTTCACCCCCGAGGGTAGAGGACGGTGCCAAGGACACTCCGGTCTGTCCTTCACTGAAAAAGACGATAGTCTGTCCTGTCAGGACAGAAGTTGAAACCTCTTCAGTAGGCTTGACAACCAGTGTTGCCGAGGTCGTCGAATCGCTGACGACAAAAGTGTCCGAGTCATCTTCATCGTCATCTTTTTCCATGAGCACTGTTGCTTGTAGTGAGGATGAGGTCTCTGGAGGCGTGGCTTCAGAGGAGAGGAAAGTGTCCTTCAGGGTCGTAATGTAAGACGGCTCTAGTTGGATGCCTGAGTCTCCGGAGACACTGCCGAAGGATGAGAGAGTGGAGTCTACCCCGAATGCCACTGTAGGGCTCACGAGGAGAGTGGCCGGCACCGATGTGGTAGATATTGTCGACGTAAGGACCCTCGTCCTGGTCTTAGTCACGGTGGTACGGTCGCCGTTGGCAAGAGTTTCCACATCAGTATAATCAGCGAAGAACGTCCTGACTTGTTTGTACAAGTTATTGCCAATCTTGACGTACTGGAGGGTCTGAGGACTCGCCACCGACACCGATGTCGTTGGGTGGATGCCTACATTAGTCGTGATTGTGCCTCTTAGCGATGAGAGGACTTCTTCGTCCAAGGTCATCGATGTGACTTTCTCGGTCACGACATTAGAGGTGACTTCAATGTGAGAGGAGGTGATTGTCTCATTGTCCTCTAAAATGGTTGTCAGGTAGGTCGAAGTCGTGTAGTAGGTCTTTGTGGCAAAAATGACGAACTTATCCGTATCGTCCTCATCTATGAAGGACGGTTGGACGGGAGAGTGAGGTATATTTGCGATCGTGGAGAAAATACCTGAGTGAGTTACTGAAGTTGGTGACACTATGGATGTCTGCGTGACGAGCTCAGAGGAAACAGTGGTACTGCTCTGGACGATCGTCTGGTCTCCTTCATAACGTGTCTGGTAGTAAGTAAGTGTTGTAAAGTAGGTCTTGGTAATCAGGGAGGTTCTGGTAGTTTCGATTGCTGTCTGCACTTTTGTTGTTGCCAGCTTTGGCGCCTCTGTAATTACCACCTGTGCCAATACCTCTGTTGATGTTACCACTTTCTCAAGGTCATCCTCAAGAACAGTGCGCGTAAAGGTCTTGGTGGTGTAGTAGGTCTGCGTGTCGAATACCACCTGTATGGGGACAAAAGTAAAGGTAAGAATATTTAGGAAAAGCAGTCAGAAACATATTTGTGGTTACACAAATGTAAGTGCATGAAACAAACACGGGGACTAGAATTGTGTCAGTGACGCACTTTATATATTCAATTTTATGTAACGTCAGATGAGAGGAAAACGCTTGAAAATGGAGTTCTGTCCTCTCAGCCGAGTCAAAGCATAAATCCAAAACCCATTTGTCGCCCCACCCATCTTAGTACCTCGTGGATGAAGGGTCTTCCTTGTCCATCGCCAGCCTATTTTGAGAGAAGGCAATGTAGCGAGACAGAGTACTCCTACTGCAGGAACCAACAAGCGAAGCTAAGCTAGTTTACTACAACCCCCCCCTAAAAAAAAAGGACATCCTTTCGAGCCGCGTCATTTCTTCATCTTGTCTTTTGTTGAACTCTCTTTTCTTTGCTCTATAGTCATTTCTCTTGGAAATTGGCACTTATCACATTGGCTAGTTAAAACTATAAAAATCATAATTGCCCTCTTATCATATCTTGTTTTTCCCCCATTTTTTAAAATTCTTGTTTCCCTTTTCTTCTGTCATCTTATTATTTAGTTGGTGATTCCCTTTCTTCCCCTTTGTCACGCCTTCCAGTGTCTGAAGCTCGTACCACTCTTCCTTACATCCTTGGGTTATCTTATTCGCCTCTTCCACTCTTTCCAGGTCTTGCCTTGTCCTTCCTTTTTGCTTGACTGGCTCATATTTCTTTTACCTTCCTCTCCCTTGTTTGGGTATCATTCCTCTCCTTCTCACCTCCCTCCACCAACCTGGGACCCTGACTCTCCTGCTTATTTCTCTGTCCTCTACTCCATGTCTTCAATAATCTTGAAACCACATGAAGTCTTTTGTAGTCCCTTTTATTTATTTGTTCCTATCCAAGCCCCCCTTGAGTTCACCGAAATCTTATATTTAAGTTTTCTCAGGACCCCCACCCTGTAAGAAATTGTTTAATCTCTCGACGAGGTCTTTCTAAACCTCCCATGGCAATCTCCTTTTAAACATGACCAACTAACTCACCTGAGTACTTTCGAACAGATCTTGAGCATTTTCAAAGGCTACAGTGACGATATTACTCGCAGTAGACTTGCTGGTGATGACGAAGGGTCGGTTAGCAGCCAGAATGGTGTTGTAGTAGGTGTAGGTTGTGAAATAGGTCGTCGTCTGGTGATGGACAGCACCATCGTCAAAGCTGGGCATGTGGGTCACCTGTTTTGATGTGGTGGGAAAGGTGGTGAGGATGGTATGGGGTGATGGGGGAAGGATGTAGGTTGTGTGTATTGTGATGGTGGAAGTGAGGATGGTGGTAGGAATGGGTTGGTGATATGATGGTAAAGGTAAATGAGGAAAAAGAAGGAAAAAAAGCAAGATTAGAATTTCAAATGTATTTTTTTTATATCACGAACTTTGAAATCCATAAACATATCAGACACATCTTAAGGATCAGTAAGTAATAGGATCTACATGATATAGGATATATAGAGAACAGGGTGATGGGAAGGGGACTTTTGTGCTGAATAAAAAGCGGTTTGGGTAAAGTGTAAATGGCTCCATGCAAATGGCTCTAATCCGAAGACTGGAATTCGGAAAAGCAGTGCAGGATAGGATGTTTATGATGTAGTCTAGTATGGTGACTAGAATGCAAATTACTCTAATAACAACAAACTTTGAAAAAAAAGTAATTGGTGTGTCATTGCAACTCCCGTGTTTCAAGTGCTTCAGGAGCTGTACATTAACTGATTCTTTTCATGGGCATATGGTCCAAAGTCTGGGAGAAATCTTTGCTTATATACAAAGAGATCTTCCCTCTCAATGAACGGAAACTCCACTATCCACATTATCCACACTTGCTCTTCTTGTCTGTTCATTGGGGATAAATTCATTTCAGATTCTGGAAATTAAATCGGCGTGCTTCATGGCTGATATACGTCGTTTGGTGACTGAAGATCTGTACTTGTCGCAGTCAGTCTGGTAAGTTAAGATACGTATTAATGAAGTCTGCGTTAAAGGTCTTGTTTGTGGTCGCCGCAATGTAATGGATGTTAGGATGGTTGTGACACTGAATTGGGTAGTTCATAACCTCTTTAGTACCCTGGCGTGTCGTAGGGATTTTGCTTCGGCAAAAATCAGACAATTACTTTATTCATTTAAACGGTGTCTAGTCAGGGTTTTCGTCGATCGAAACTTTGTTTAGGATGGGAAAATGTTCGTCCTTCATTCATGAAGATGACCATGACCTCACTTTCCCGTCCTTACCGATCTTGGCCAGTAGCAAGACAGGATGGGATGACTCCTCACACAATGTGAGTGAAAATTGTCCGACTCTTGTAAAAATAAAATGTATATAGTGCACCACGGCATTGAATAAATTAAGGGTTTCCTATAAGAGTCAGTGTGAGTGTATATATTGGGACAATAATAGGGAATGGAATAATTTTTTTGATATGGCTGCGGTCAGTGGCATGAGTGTTGGTTGTGGAAGTGATATAATTGGTAGGTGGTAAGGAAAAATGGTAATTGTCAGCATTTGGAGTACTGGTCTTTGTGATGGTGTTAACATTGTTGGTGGTTTACAAAATCTATTCTGGTAAAAGCAGGTGTGGTGGTGACAGCACTATTGGTGGTGATGATAGCAGTGATGGTACCATACTGATGGTGTTTGCAGTAGGAGACGGCTAGTGAAAATAGCAATACTAAGGAAGTGCTAAATTGCTCTGATACTAAAATAGTGTCGATGGCAATGGCAACAGTGGTGGTGGCGGCAGTGGACGGTATTGGAGAAAGTGACCACCAACAAGATTTGTGGTCGCGTCCTCTTGAGGTGCTGTGGTGGAAGCCGTGGCTACTCGTTCTACAAAACTCTGTCCTTTTTTTCTCTTTACCTGAGGGAGAAACCAGGTAGAGGTGGGAGGATCGAAGAGGGTCGACGGCGCGATGAAGTAGTGCGCTTGTAGGGTGGTGAAGGTATAGTCGGGGTCTGTAGAGGCCCAGGATAGGAGGAGTGAAGGAGAAGAAGAAGAAGAAGAAAGATAAGAGGATGGTTTAATAAAGATAGAGGGTATAGGATTTTTGAAAGAAAAAAGTGGCAATCTCGAAGAGTGCCTGGAAGGATTAGAGTAATCGGTATAGCGGGGAGATTGAATAGAAGAATCAGGATCAAAGGAAGATGAGGGCAAAGTAGAAGGAACAGAGGGTTTCTCTCCTAGCAACGCCGCTACAACGGGCTTCTGGAAGAAGCGCGTGGTGATACTGGAGGTGACACGCGTGCGGGACTGGATCATAGGTTCAACTTTCTTGCAGTTCTTGTCCGGGACTGGCGTGAACGTTGTCAGGTAGGTTTTGGTCACCAACTCCGGTCGGGTAACTACGACCCCTAGAGTTTGTCTCCGTCCCTGGCGAAGTTCTTCGCCCATATTTCTCGAAATATTGGTTTCTTCTTTATTGTCCATCCTCTGGTGGAACTCTTTTTCTTCTACCAAAAATTTAGGTTCTTTTCCCCTTAGAAGCTCTCTTCCCATTTCGCTTGAACTCTTGAGTTCCTCTTTCTTAACTTCTCCATTACGAGGATTTTTTTCTTTCATAGCATGAAGCTTTACATCCTCCTCATTTGATGTCTTGTTTCTTTCTTCTCTGAGTTTTCTATATTTTGCAGGTTTCCTTTCCAGTTCTTCAGGAGACTCTGTTTTGGATACTTTGACGTCATCAGTGGGCGTTGACTCGGCGTGGTGATTTTTTACTTCGGAACCAGTCTCCATTCTTGAAGACATCAGGAAGCTCTCCCTTGTCGTCGTCATTGTCATGGTGACGTGTCGCTTTTTCTTGGACTAATGGGAGTTCAAGGGATAGCATGAGTTGATGGAACAGAGTGGGGAGTTTATGCCCAGACGGTAATTATAATGGATTACAAAGAAAGAACATACCGACAGGAGACCTCTTGGTCCATAACTAGGTCAGATGCTAAGAATAGATAGTTAAACGAAGAAGTTAATAAAATAGCGGACCAAACGATTGCCAGGGAATGCAACATAATGCTTAGGTGTTTATTCAATTGAATCTTAAAACTTCGAACCTAAATGAATCTAAAACCACAATTTCTTCTTGTACCTGATTTTATCCTGTGAAAGTTTTTGTGGACTTTTGACACAGGAAAAACGTTTACTGAATATAAAATAAAAAAGAATTGGGAAATTAAATGAGTGAACAGGAGAGTCCTTGAAACAGATCAACCTCAGGACCACTTTTTATCTAAATAAAGTTATCTGAAGTTTTTCCACAACAAACGATATTAAGTTTGCTTTTTAAGGTGAAATGTTTCATCTGAGGACCTTCCTTTAAATTCATGAAACTGCCTTACATCAGGATGTGATATGCTTTACTGGGGTGAAGAGACTAATTTGATCAACTAGGTGATGTATCTTACAGAATGCTCTAGCTGGAGAGTCTATTTCATTCACATAGAAGACACAAAAATACTGTAAGTTTTGTTCCCACATAACCCTGTTCAAGTATCTCTCGTTATTAGAACGTAAAAAAAAAAAAAAAAAAAAAAAAAAATTGAGTCCTGGGATCATGAGTACAGGAGGGTTGCAATACAGTAGGTCCTCCTAACAGTTTCTGAGATGGAATGGTTTAAGTTTTCCTAAGATTTAATTACCAGGTTTCAATATGCCACGGATAGGTTGGTTCGATAATCTCCAATCTATCTTCAACGATGTAACTGAGTCTTTTTCTCCTTCCTCTCGCTTACCTTGTGTCCCTTGTCTTCGTGAGACGCGAAGAGCATGACATGGTCAGACACTGTCGAGGGTGGCAGGGTAACAGGACGGCGGAGCTTGTCGAAGTCCTCGGAGGCAGTCTGCTCCGGCGACAGATGAGATCCCGTCTTGTCTCCTATAAAATCAGCCACAAGATTACAATGAAGGTATTGGAAGCATTGGATTGTAGAGACTTGTTCTCAAAGATGTTAGTTTGAATTTTTATTCATTGAAATAATATTAATGACAATGATAAAGTCATAGCAATACCATGTGCAGAATAAAAAAGAGTGATGAAATAAAGAACTTCGCTCAATGTGCTTCGTTACCTACAAATAATTGAGCCAATATCTTAACTCTGCTTTATTGTTTCAGGGCTTTACCGCTCGTGTTTTGGTTAATTTTCAGTTATCATTTTTACATTATTCTATGATTTGGACTTAATTCTAGTTTATGGACTCGGCGTGCATGTTAATGAAAATTAATGGGATATACATATTTAAGGCTTTACTTTTTAATGATCAAAGTTGTGATTTGGTAAGTAACCTCCTTTTCATCCGAGTAGTAGGAAAAACCTAGACCCCTTAACGTGTTTAGGAAGTTTTCTCATATTAAAGAATTTTACCCTCGGGAACAAAAATTAACATAATAATCTAACATAAATGTTAAAAGGTTAGTCGAGATAATTTTATTCCTTTGATATCTATAGGAGTTTCCCTTAAATGAATAAAATCACTTAATAATAAGTAGGATAACAATAAGGCAAAATCGTCATAGGATTAATGAAATACTATTAAGCAATACCGGATTACAATACTGCTGTTTAGAACCAGAAATTTCATTGTAAATTATATTCTTTTGCTTTTCATGTGATTAAAAAGTTATTGAACCGAATTCTGAACAGTATGAATTTGAAGCCCAAAACGAGGAAATTCTGTAAATGACAAATACCGAAAAGGAAGCACAAAGAACTTTGGCAAGACACCGCATAATTTAGAAAATATTTTTTGTCTTGATTTGAGATAGGAGCCAATAAAACCGATAGGACCGGTTTAGGTGATTAAAAACAATCAAGGTACAGGCAATAGCCAAGAATTAGTAAGGATGATGAATGAGAAGAATGTATTGCCAGACCGTGAGTTAGTTACATCTGGGTTTCATGCACTTACCCGCTACAATTACTTCGACCCCATTGCTCATGATCTTTGTGGCAAGATTATGTCGAGCCCCAATGCTGAAACGTGCACCCAGCCTTTGGCCCCGACCCGCCTCTCCAGTTTGGCCATAGCGAGAAAGAAGCCCCTCGAATTGGTCGAAGTGTTCCCTCAGACTATCGCCTGCCTGGTCAGCAGATTCCCTCAGCCCCTGTGCAGGATCTATCTGTTTTTTGTCACTCTCTGAATGGCTATGTGAGTGTTCCGTACTAACCGAATGGCTCTGAGACTTCTCAACGCTAACTGAATGGCTGAAGGATTGCCTTGAATCACTTGTTTCGTTCAGAGTTCCACTCGAGTCCTTAGGCTGTCTGCCAAATAACTCGAAAGAAACACCTAAGTCCTTATCTTCGGTTACAGCCAATTCCGAATCTGTAGCCTTATCAATAAAATCTACAGCATGAGTGGGGAATTTTCGGGAGTCCTCCGGGTGGTGGAAGGCTCTTGGGCTTTCTTGAGGATCTTGTGTATCTTCAAATGTTTCTGGAAGTTTGGCAGAAGGACTCAGGAATTCTGATTCAGGACTTATGATTTCTTTTTCTATAGATGGAATTCTGGTAGCATCTGATCCTATTAGCACGGGGCTAGCAATATCCGAATCTATAAACAAAGATCTTGTAACACCTGATTCCAATATCAGAGGCGTGCTGACCTCTCCGATAAATGTGTCTCTCAATGTGTTTAATTCATTCAACAAGTGTGTTGTAATTGCCGTGTCTACAAAAAGAGATGTAAAGAAAACATCTCCCAAAAGAGGCGCTTCAGTTTCTGGATCTGTTGGTAGGGGCCTTGCAAAATCTGAACTGATGAAAAGAGGAGTGGCTTCGGTTCCTCTGAATGCAGTCTCAGTAGTCTCGAATTCTTTGAAGAGAGATATTGTTGCATCCTCGTACTCTATGGAAGTATGCAAGGCGCTTTCGGTTTCGAAAGCACCAACTGCTTCTGTTTCTGTCAAGAGTGGTCTAGTTGGCTCTAACTCAAAAATAAGAGGTCTTGTAACCTCCGGTATGCCATCAGGGTATTCTAGGATATCTGATTCTACGAAATGATGTTTGCCGCTTCCAGAATCATCAGGGAAGGCCACTGTCGTCTTGAAGCTTGTGGTTACTGGTTTTGTTGGTTCCAGTTCTATGAAGAAGGGATCTAGGACCTCTGATTCTGTGAAACCAGTTGTTGCGTAATCATAATCTATGGGGGTAGGACTCTTTGTCTCCAGTTCTATCAAGAACGGCGTAACCGTTTTTGGTGTTTCGGAGATTGGTATAGTACCCTCTAAGAAATAGGACACCGTGGTTTCAGGGTCTATCAAAAGAGGCAATGTCACCTCATACTCTTCAACAAGAGTCCTTGTGTCCTCTGGATGTACAAGACCTGGTTGACCATCCTTTGATTCCGGCTGACCGAAGTGTGTTTCTGAAATTTCTGGATAATCAAGAGGTCCAGGATAATCTGACAAATCATATAGAGTATCTGGGTACTCCGCCACGTCGTATAGAGTGTCAGGGTGTTTCGGTAGATGGAACGGAGCATCTGGGCTTTCTGATGGGTCAAACGAACCCCCTGGGGTTTCTGGGTGACCAAATGGAGTTTCATGGCCCTCTGAGAAGTCAAATGGTGTGCTATGGGGCTCTGCCAGTTCGGGTGAATCAGAGGGATGTTCAGAATGGTCAGACGAGGAAAACCTTCCTGAATCGAATATCGACTGGAATGGCCTTTTAGGATCAAACTTTGACTTGATCGGCCTTCGGGAATCGAACAAAGAAAAGAAGGGTTTACGGGACTCAGTCTCTGGTGAGAAGGGTCTTCTGGGGTCGAACTTTGAGGGTCGAGGCCTGTGGGGATCTGAGTGGGCGAGATGGGGTCTTGTGTGATCAGACTGGGTGGGGATTCGGGTATTCTCTATTTGGGCGTGCAGATGACTTGTGTTCTCTGGGGGGTCGAGAAGGAATCCGAAACCTTCCAAGGTGTGGGGATCCGAACCTAGATGACAACCACCACAACAGGC
>NC_134782.1:63081053-63093553 GCF_046742065.1 Oratosquilla oratoria | reverse complement strand
CAAACGAAATTTTCTCAGCGGACTTGACAATGGTAATATTATGTCTTTTTCCTACATTCCTAGAATGTTTTGACGTTAGTTTGAACAAAAGGTTAGTGAGTTCTCAGCAATACTTAATAGAATGAAAACGAATTTATAGCGAAAGACAGCAAGTTCAGCAAAGATGGTAACTCTCTTCCCCCGGATATCATGATGCCCGTTCATATATTTTCAAAGTTCTGTCATTCGTTTTCGATTGAGTTGAGAGGGCAACCCTTACAGCTGAACAAAACCTTCTGGTTTTGCTGTCTATACGAAATAATGCAAAATAAAATAAGAGTAACCTCATGATAATGAAGGACATCATTTAATAACGAGTGACATCGTCTATCCACAGACATTAATATATTATAAGTATACAAGATGGTGAAAAGTTAATATCTTCTTCATAGAGTAGAACAAGGATATTAAAAGAAATAATCAGTTGAAAACCAGCTTGAATGGAGAGATCGAGCAAAGCATATAGGAGTAAGAGACATTCCTCTGCTAAAGGATTCACTTACCGGAAGTGGGTTTCACTGTTCCAAGATCAAGATCGGTGAGAGAGCTTATGAGATCTCCCTCAGGGAGGGAAGTGCGGGTGGGAGTGGTGTCGAAGGGCGGTCTGGTGGGTGCCAGAGAAGGCAAGACAGACAAGGAAGGTTCCTCGGCCTTGGAGAGGGCCGAATCGAAGATCTCTGGGGAGTCCGTTGTGAGGTGCAGCTCAGAATCCAAGAGGGTGGTGAGTACAGAAGTGAGAATGGTGAGAGTGATGGACTGCTCGCCACCAAGTATGGGTAGAAGCGTGGTGGTGGCATAAGTGCTGTATATCACATTAGGCGGGAGAGAGGTGATTGTGGTAGTGGGGGTTGGGTCTGCATCCGTATGGGTATGGGGCTCTGAATGAGTCGTGGTTCTTGTGGGGATCACAATCTGGGTGTTCGTCCTCTCGCGTTTCAGAGCTTCGATGATATCAAAGGTACTTGTCGTGATATCGGACTTGGTGGGTCTGGCAACGGCTGGACCAGTCTTCGTAGGGGTTGGTGGGGATTCTGTTTCCACAAGCACCTCCTCAGCCCTATTCGCTGGATCATCGACGAAGTCCTCTTCGAAGTACTCGTCATATAAGTAATCATCATAGTAATAATCTTCTACGTATTCGTCCTTGACAATGTCGGGTTCAGATACATCCTTCGGTGACACAGGCTCAGGAGTCGTAGATTTAGGCCTTTCAACTTCGGGTTTGGGTGTGAACCTAAGCTGGAAATTGTTAGTAGGGGTCGTCTGATCTTGCTGGTGTTCGGCAGGTTGTGGTCTGTGAGGTCTCTCAGCACCAGGACGCCTGATAATGGGTATATCATCCCTTCTGATGCTGGGACGGGGAGGACGGGTAGGTCTTGGGGTCGTGGTGGTCGTGGTGGTCGTGGTGGTCGTGGTGGTTGTTGATTCGGTTGTGGTGGTCGACTCAGTTGTGGTCGTTGATTCGGTTGTAGTCGTTGATTTGCCTGCGGTTGTTGATTCGGTGGTAGTAGTCGACTGATCTTCCGTGTGAGACTCGGCGGGGGATGGAGGAGGTTGTCTAGGCTCTTCACTATCCACAGTTATTTCAGGAATCGTTTCAATCTCCTCCTCCGTTGGAGGTCTCCTTGGCTGCTGACCACCGAGCCGGCGTCTCTTTGATGGAAGTGGCGGTCTCTCTGATTTTGGAGACACGCCACGACCTCGCGACTTACTAGGAGCGTCTGGACTCTCTTGGGTAATAAGCTCTTCTTCTACTTCCGATTCCTGTGAAGGTACAGTTTCGCTCTCGGGCGTTAGAGGGTCCAGAACATGCTCCGTCTCGTCCTCGATCGTGCGAGAGGGAGGGGCGACGACGCGTTTCTTTGTGACTGTAACCAGAGTCCTCCTTCGGTTATCGCCATTGTAGCGGATAGTTCCTCGACCTCCGTTCCGAATATTAGTCCGTCTCGTAGGGGTGACTGCTGGTGTTTCCTCCACAACATCCTCAGGAGCCTCTTCCTGTACTGTTCCAGACCCTGGATCTAGTGGCTCCTCACTACGAATTATTTGATCCCTAGCGCGCGTATGGGTGGCTTTTAATGAGCTGGTAGTAAGGAATGGCGTCTCTGATCGGAGATCATCCTCTGACTCGACCATTGATGATTGAAGCCCTGACTGACTTGTTTTTCTATTTTGTGCCACTGTCACCTCTGTTTCTTGCGGTGATTGAGTTGCAACTACTTTTGAATCGAGCAGAGAGGTAGGAACAGGTTCCATGGTTGGCTGAGGATTTTCCAGATCTACAAGTGTTACTGAGATGAGGAAAATTCTTGTAGTTAGTTCTTCATATATTCGTTCACCTAATGTTTGTGTGGAGGCCCCAAGTTCATAGGTGAATAGACCATCTTTACCTGAGCTAGTGAACTTCCCTGGCACGACCACCATTGTCGGTTCAACGGCGTTCGAAACGGTTAGTCCCCTTGTGGAGGTAGACTGCGGGACTTCGTTATCGTACACACTATACAGATAGGAATACGCTGTGTAAAAGGTACTAACAAGGCCTTTGTAGGCCTCTACTGGACGGGCAATAGCTGTTGCCGGTTCTATGGACTTCATACGGGTCACTACAACTTTCCTCCCACCACCTTGTGGAGGAATGCTCTGGTTGATGATGCTGGAAGTCTGGGTTTTGCTGACTGGACGGCGGCGGATTGTCACTCTCTTCCTTTTTGCCTGTGCATTGTCGCTATCGGTCGTCGGTTCTTCGAGTTCGTGATCTTCGTCTTCAGTGATATCATGGATAGTCCCGGAGGAGTCTTCTTGAGACCGTGATCCAATTTTCTTCAAGTCGATGTGCTCGGTAACTCCAGAGGACACAACTTGCTCCCTCGCTGCTGGTTGGACTCTCCTCGCAGTCGGACGTTCTCCGTGTAATATAGTCGCCTGTGGTTCCTCATCAGGAACAGCCGGTTGAGGCACGGGACGTCTTCGAGTTACGATGACTCTTTTCTTCTTTTCTTCAGCGGGACTAGCTGTACCAATAGGCCGTTTACGAGTAAGAACGACTCTTCTAGGTTTCTGGCCAGCCACCCTAAAGATTTCCAGGTCATCAACGTTTTCTACGTACTCATCCTCTGTTTGGGTCGATAAGGAATGGATTCGGTCTGGTAAGGGCTGAGGAAATGATTGTGGTAGCTGAGACTCACCATCGGGAACAAAGGGTCTTTCGAATGGTGACCTCACTACGGGTCCGTGAGGTGGGAGCGGGTCAACGAAGACCGGGTCTGGAACTGGTCTTGGCTTTCCCGGGATAATAGCGTCGTTCAAAGTAAACTTTTCCATCGTATGCCCCTGAGTGGCATCGACTTGAAGAACTACAGGTGTAGCAGAGGGGGCTTGGGTTTTGGTAAATTCATCAACTCTAACATTAGCCTGTGTTGCGATCTGGGTCACAGTTTCCTCTGAGCTCTGGACAAACTCTTTCCCTAAGTCGTCAACCAGAGTTGTGTAATAGGTAAAAGTCGTATAATAAGTTGTTGGCGCCTGAATTCGTCGTTTCTCTTCATTGACGATCTGACTTTGTAGGCGATCTGTACCCCTCCTGCCTCCTACGTTCTGAAATGTTAAACCTGCATCTAGTCTTCTCGCCTCTTGTGCCGCGACAGGATGAGATTCTAAGTTATCTCCGAATTTTGTATTGCCCCTTTGTGCACTGCGAACCTTCCGCTTGAGCGGGGCAGACTCAGCGGGGCCCTCCCATAAAAAATGCTCCGATGTATAGGAGGGGTTGGAGGTGCTATCGACGACACCCAATGTATCGTCTCCGGAATTGCCTAAGTAGACGGTGGCTAGGTCACCCAAGACGGATTCCAGACTTGGTGTGACTTTGTTCATATGTTCAACGTCTATTTCGTTAATAGCAGACATAATATACCAGTCTACATCTTCGGCATCATAAGTTTCTGGAAGCTGATAGAGTCCTTTGTTTGTTTCGATATACAGGGGGAGAATTGTAGGCTTAACTTCCTTACTCGGTAGAGATCCTCGTTTGTAACGACTACCCTCGGAGCCTTCCAACCTCACGGTGGAAAGGACAGTGGAGTATTCCCCTGGCTTTTTGCCAGACAAGTACAAGGTAACAACAGATGTGTGGAAAGCAGGAACAGGGTCAGGATGAATCTCATGAATCTCCCGACGTCGTTGTTTGTCCAGTTTCTCCTGCTGCCGCTGGAATAGCTGCTCCTGTAATTGTTCTCTAAGTAGTTGCTGGTCAACAGCTGTTGCTAGTACCTCGGGCTGAGATTCACGTGTAGGCCGGACTTGAGGTTGCTGTTGTTGCAGCTGTCCTTGGAGTAAGAATGGTAGCAGCTGGTTAAGTGGATTTACTCCTCCAAGTGGTGAGACTGAAGGACCACCAACTCTAGTTTCTGTGCTGAATTCTGTTGTGGTGATCACCTCTGTGATCGATTCCACTACAGTAGTTTCTATTGTTCTTCCTCTGAAGATGACTGGAAGTACTGCAGAGTGTAAATTAGTCACTGTTGTAACGTAAGTTACAGTGTGAACATGGTAGTTTGTGTTTAAGGCGTTCAGTCCCAGGGCAGCGAGAAGAGGATTTTGTTGTTGTTGCTGCAGTAGGAGAAGCTGAAGGAGCTGGTTGGTGTCAGTACTTGATGCAGTCTCAGTTTGTGTGACTATGTTATAAGCGGTAGATGGAAGAACATGAGGTGCAGACGTTCTTCTTCCTTGTACGAAAGTATTAGTGTATGTGGTGGTAACAGTTTCGATGGGCTCGATGAAGTAAGTAGTGATGATCTCACCACTACCGACGGTACTAAGGAACAGTTTTGTCTGCCCGTCAACATTAGTCTGTGTGATGAGATCACTTTTGATTACTTCTGTTTGATAGGATGCAGTGATAACTTCCTTCACAGTAGTCTCTCCGTCGACCAGGAGGGGAATGGTAGCTTTTACTGGAACTTCCCTGGTCACTGTCAAGTCCTCGTTGATGATGAAAGACCCGTCATTACTCGGAAAAATCTTTGGTGGTTCTGTTGTGGGCTCTGGGATATCGCGGTCTCTAAATTGAGCAATTGGATTGGATTTTTCGCGTTCGACAGGGCGAGGGGGTGGTGGAGGCCTTCGAGGACGGGAAGGAGGAGAGGGCCTCCTGACAGGCGAGCTCGGACGAGAAGAAAACTTACTTGACGGTCTGAAATTGTTATCAGTAGAGGGTCGCCTGTGACCCCTTCCTCTTATGTTACCAATAGGAACGAAATTCCTTGTATTGGTCGCTCTGGATCGTGTTGGGACAGTAGAACGAGAGGTTCCACTTGGCCTTCTGACTCGAGAAGATTCGCTTGTTGAACGTCTTTCTGGTGGAGTGGAGGAAGTGCGACTTCGGGGGTTAGCAATGGTAAATTGTCCACTTCGTTCTGGGGCTGATGGAGAGATGCGTCTTGATGAACGTGACCTGACGATTGGAAGACTGGATCTGCTTCTGGAACTTGATCTGGCCGTGGATCCCCTTGCATCGCTGTTGGAAGTAGGGGTCTCATCAGGAGATGTGGCAGATGTTCTGCTTCTTCCAAATCGAGAAGAACCTCTCGAACTTGTCCGTGAACCAAATTCATTGGCCTCTCTTTTCCTCCTAGTCAAAGGTTCTTCAATTGGTGTGAACCCAAAAAATAATTCTGGGACATCCGATTCATCCGGAATGACGAAGATAGGGTCGATTTCTGAGCCTTCAGATTCGAGTTTGACCTTGCTCAAGGGGTTACGCTTTGGTGAGGATTTAGTTCGTGACGGAAGACTTGGACGGAATCTATTTCGACGTCGCTCTGATAATGTCAGTCGAGTACCTCCGTTGGAACGCGAAGGTGGAGGAGACTCTGGGTCAATTGGCTTTTCTTCGATAAAGGAATTGGTGGAAGCCTCTGCCTCCTCATCACGTGGTGAGAACCGACTCACCCCGAAGGACGATGCTGACGAATTCGTGTTACGGCTGAGAAATGCAAATGGTATGTCGGACCGGGTTCTTCCGCCTGAGGGCCTCCTAAAGTTAAAAGGTCTAAAACCACTAGTTTTTTCCTTTTCACTTACGGTTTCAGTCTCCTTAGAAGGGAAGGTAGTAGTTGGGAAGATTCGAGACGGCTGTGACTCTTGGAAGTGTCTAGTAGACTCAAAGAATCGCGGAGTTGTTTTCGTTTTAGCAAACCTATTGGTACTGAAAGGTCCATCTGGTTTTTGCGTCGTAGTAAGTCCGGGAGTTGCAAAGACATTGCGGCGAGTAGACCCAGGAATCCCTGTATTTTTGAATCGGTTAAACCGTAGTGATGTCGTGGGGTTGAAGGTTCGTGTTGTCGGAGAGTTAAAGAAACCAAACCTGAATGGCCGAGCGGCTGTTGTGGCCCCTCTGAACGTCTTTTCATCGAATGATTCCTCCTCACCGAGCTCTGGCGTGGCCGTAATTGGTGGGGTTAGGTTGTCTTTCGTTCCGGTGTTCTGTCTGTTAAACGTAGTTCGTGGAGGTAGGAACCCGAGCCTGGTGCGTGTGTTGTCTCGAGTAGTGCCACGGAAGAATCGTGGCGGTACGAACGTGTTGCGGGTTGTCGGGAAGCTAAAACGATTTTTCTGAGCCGTTCGCGGGGTGAACTCTGACTCTGGGTCCTCAGTTTCATTCTCGCTAACTATGTCAGTAGTTATCTCCTCCTCTGGTATGGTTTCAGTGGCCAAGACAGGTGTAGTGGTTTCGGTCGTGACGTCAACGAATGAGGATTCTAGGGTTGGGGTGGTGGTGGTGGTGGTGAAGGTGGGCCTTGGAAAACGAACTTCTGGGAAGTTGAAGAGCACATCTGTAGGCTGAACGGGATCCTCCAAGAAAGTGGATGCTGCTGTAATTTCTATCCCCTCTGTTGGACTACCCTTTACACTTGAAGAACTTCTTGTTATCTCTTCGTAGGTGCCACCGAGGAATGTACCGAAGATCGTCGACTCATAATAGGTTGTGTAGGTGCTGTGCACTATGGTGCCAAGTACTTCGCGAAGAACTCCGGTTGGATAAGGGCTGGTAGTCGGGACCACTTTGAAAGGATCGACATCTAGGCTTGTTGTACTCTCCACCACCTCGGCAACGATGCCGTCGATGAACGAGGCGATGTGACTAGACGTATAATAGGTTGTTGTGGCTCCGTCAATAATGCGTCCTACATTCAAACTCACTACACTTATATCTGTAGCTGGGTCAACTTCCTTAACTGGAGAGGGACTTGGCTCAAAAATAAAGTCAAGTGTGGGTTTGATCGTGGGCTCAATGATCTGACTCGTAGAGGACTGGATTTGTGCGTACAAACCGTCAATAATTGTGCCGATTACATTAGTCGAAAAAATGGTCGTAGTTCCGTCCATAACCGTACTACCCCGGATAGTAGATAACAAACCAGTCTGGTAATTGCGGGTAGGTGTCTCCTCCGTGATAATGAAGTCATCCACTGTCACCGGCTCCTCACCAAAACCAGGGAATTCTGTTGTGTCTTCCGGTAACTCGGGGATGGTAGTGGCTTCCACTGCTGGAGGTTCAGTCTGAGACACAACGTTAGTGACCGTTTCGAGACGGCTCTTAACAATAGTAGAGTCACCGATGTAGGAGGAGGTGTAGTAAGTGTAGGTAGTGTAATAGGTGGTGACGGCCGGTTTTGTGGTAACACCAATGGAGGTGGCAGTAGTGTCGTCGGCAGGACCAAATAGATCAAAGAGATTTGTGGATTTTCTCTCAGTGGTGGTCGTTGGGAGAAATTCTAGCACCGGAGATGAAACCTCCTTAGTGGTGGGAAGGAGGAAATCAAATGTGGTCGGTGATTCGGTTGTTGTAGGGAAAAGATCAAATAATGGCGACACTTTAGAAGTAGTTGGGGACAACTCTAACAATGGTTTAGAGGTAGTCGTGGGTAGGAATTCAAGTATTGGTGAGGACGTGGTAGTGGTGGCGAGGAACGTCAACGTTGGAGACGTTTTGGGGGTGACCGTCGGTAGAAATTCAAGTACTGGAGCAGAGGTGGTGGTGGTCTCCGTGGTAGTTGTGGCGGTAGTGGTGATGGTAGTGCCAAGGAGCTCGAACCCTGGAGAAGACTTTGTGGTGGTGGGCTGGAAGTCTATAGCAGTTGTGGGTAGTATCCCGTTGGTAGGAGTGACGATCTGTGAAACGGTCTGCTCAGAACTTACTGTCTCCGTCTTACCTTCCTTAAAGTAGGTTGTCCAATAAGTGTAAGTGGTGTAGTAAGTGACGGGGTAAGACGACACAACAGGCGTCAGATTCTTGTGGATCTCGTGTTCCTTAGCATCCGTGATGACGTTGGTCACGGTTTGTAGGCTACTTACGATGGATGAGGTGCCGTGATGGTAGAAGGTGGTAAAGTAGGTATATGTGGTGTAGTAGGTTCGTGGATAGAACGTGGTGGATATTTCGTCCTTCGGGGCGAGAGAGGAGTCGATATGCACCGGAGGAGCTTCAGTCACATCCTGCAAAGACAAGTCGGTGGACATCTCGGACGAGGACTCTGTGACGGATTCTGTGAATGCTTCAGTCGTATCCTCCTCGAGCAGGTCTACTGGTGCTGCTTCAACAAAAGTAACATCCGCCACCCTCTCTGTTGTCGTCGTGGCAATATTCCTGTCGGTAACCTCACTCGGGAATAATTCGCTGAAAGGAGCAATAGTACTTGATACCTTAGTCGAACCGTCCACAAAGGTGGTCGTGTATGTAGTCAAGTATGTGGAGGCGGAAATCGTAGCGGACACAAATCCAGGGCTAGAGGTTTCATGGGTCTCTGTTGAAGCCGGTACAATATTGGAGGTCACTGTAGGAGTTCCATCCCTCAGGAATGTAGTAATGAATGTAAGTGTCTTTGCACTCTCCTCCGTCTTAGATGTGGCCTCGTTGAACAGGAAAGGGGATGTAGTGGGTTGTACTTCCACCACGGAAGTGGCGGAATCGTCACCATAATCATAGAACGGTGTCGTCACTTTCATATCCTTGTCCTTATCTTTCATATCGCTGGTCTCCACAATCGTCTGTTCATTCGGTTTCGATGCCACTGACCTTCCTACGTTGTTGTCAATGACCTCGTCGAAGGGAATGCCGAAAAGGCTCTCGGTGGTCGGTGGGTCTTCGTAGTCATAATCGGGGAAGTCAGTCGTCACGTCGAATCCACTAAAAGCTGCGGTCGTCGTGACTTCAAAAGAGACTGGACGAGTTGGCTGCAGGTCAGGTGTAGCTGACTTGGAGATGAGGTAGAAGATGCTCGAAGTGCTCTGGACTATTTGTGCGTATTGACTCTGGATGAATGTACCGATCACCAGAGTTGTGAATAGAGTGGTCATCTCATTATTGACAATAGTTCCGTCAATGGAAGAGACCAGGCCGGTCGGATAGAGGTCCACAGTGTTGAAAACTTTGGTGGCCACCGTGGAATAAGGTGCAATAGATTTTTTTAAAGACTCAGTTTGAAGATCACTTATTTCCTGATCCTTCGTGACCGAGGAAGTTTCGATAGGAGATGATATAGGACCAGCCTCTGCCGTAACGACGACTACGTCTGTTTCTTTTTCAACAATCGCAGGCTTCTCCTCCTCAAAGAGAGTGTTGAAAACGCTCAAAGTAGTAGTTTGAGAGGAAGTGGGCTGAGTTTTAGAGGTTGAATGAATATCGAAAGTTGGGAAGGGAGAGAGAGAAGGGGTGTCAGTTTGAGAATTAAAAGGACTTTGTGAGTTTGAAACATGGTCCTTGGAGGTAGAAAACTTGTTGTCAAAAATTGATGAATGGCTCTGAGACGTGGAGGGGTGGTTTTCCGACGTTGATGAATGATGACTTTTTATTGTAGTATGATGGCTCTGTGATGTTTGTGTTTGGTCATTAGCTGTAATGGAATGAGTTAGGAAAGTTGAAGGATGAGTTAGAAAACTCGAAGTATCAGTTTTGGAAGCTGGAGAATGAGTTTCTGAGATGGAGGAATCCGTTGAAAAAGCAAATGAGCTAGAGGAACTAGGAGAATCAGTTTTAGAAGTTGAAGGGTGAGTTTTTGAGGTTGAGGGATGTGTATGAACCTTAGAACTTGTAAAATCGTTGTCAGAACTTGAAAAGTGAGTATTGAAAACTGAGGGACGAGCCTGCGTAGTTGAAGAACCAATATCTGTATCTATGGGTTCTCTGTCTGAGACAATGTATGGCGTAAATTCATTATCTGGTGTTCGTGAATTAGCCAGGCGAGGGGCCAAAGTCGAGATTACTGGGGACGTGTTGACCTGTGTCTTTGTTGCCAAAACAACCTTAGTCATCAAGTCTTTTGGCTTCGAAGGCTGGGGTGTTTCGGTAATCGGTGTGAAGATAACCACCGTCCCGGCAATTGTTGTAGTGAAGTCATCGAAACCTGTGTACGTGACAGTGGGAAGATCTGAATCTGCCATTCCAAAGTCGAGATTGAATTTGGCTCGGATTTCTTCCACAGATTGACTCTCACTTTCTTGCCATACCTTTTGGCTGACACTCTTCCCAATACTTTTTTGTACACTCTTCTCGACAGTGATGATCTCGTGAAGAGGTTGATTGGGCTGATCCACCGTGAAGGTAGGTACGTCAATCTGAAGTGCCTTCGCTGGCCTCAGATCGTTGACCTCGACAATTATCTCTCCGTCAGCGATGTCAGCGTTCCGAGCAGTCAAACGCGAGAGATCAACTTCATTTTCAGCGTTGTCGAAGACAGCCTCGTTCCTATCTCCCATGCTCAGCACAGTAACGTCCATGGGCTTCTCTTGAACATTGGTAGCTTTTACCACCCTTGTGGAGATGGGCTGTCCCACGGTGATGGTGAGCATACTTGTTGAACTGGCCGCCTGGCTTTGTACGCCCATGACATCGAATCCTTCCGATCCCTCAATGAACATACCTCCCATCATCTTTCCATCTACCATACCGGAACCCATCATCATGGCAGGAGCGACCGTGGCATCGATATTCATACTCTTCGACGGCATAATGACTTCGATGTCCTTCTCCATGTCTATGACGATCTTGGATTTGTCCCCTTTTTTGAGAACGAATTCGGGTCGGAGAGCTTGCGTGGCAGTGACAGGCTGGTTAGGCATGGTGCTTGCCATTGAAGGTAGGACCGAGTTACCGAAAAAGAAAAGGTAGGTGCGAAGGTCCTTCACGTAAGAGCCGGTGAAGACGTTGTAGGTGGTGGCTTGTGTTGGGCCCTCCTTGATGAACTGCCCCTGAGTGCCAGTAAGGATAACGACATCGTCCCTGACTGACGAAGGATGCAGAGGAGCCGAAGAGGAACCGCCATTCACGTAGTTGAATTCAAGGGTGGCATCAGGGTTCGAGTTGTCGGTGACGAAGGTACCTTTGATGGGGATCTTGCGTTCATGTTCTCCAGCCAGACCGGTGGCGAAGACGAAGTCAACTGCCGCTATAGGGGTGGGAACAATGGGTTGATCAGAATACCTTGAAGGGTAGTTCACTTGGGACAGGGTAGTCACAAGTTGTGCGTAAGTACCATCAATGTGCGTCCGGTGGTATTCGGTTGTGTATGTGGTCGATATGTCACCGTCAATGCGGGTTCGCACCACTGAAGACACCAAGCCTGTCGGGGTAGGCCGGTTCCTCACAGTGGAGACAGCATAAAACACCCTAGAAGAAGTGGAGGTGATCTTGGCGTATTGACCGCCGATGTCCGTGCCTCGAACCTGAGTCACGTATTCTGTCGTCGTACCGTCGTTGATAAAGGAACCTACAGTCGAGGTCAGAACCCCCTGGGGCCTTCGTGTAGAGATGGTGCGACCTTCGTTTGAGAAGAGCGCTGTCGTGGCGGACCCTCGGACGATCGTCCGGACGTCTGAAGGAGAGGGAGTAAGGAAAAGGGTGAGGAAACTTGTGTCTAAGCTGGATATGTGGGTGGCTTGTGATTTGACCAAGTACTTCTAGTTACATAGGTAAATGGTGTATAAAAAGCGTGTGCAAAGGCAGAAATGGGTGCGTGTTTGTAGCATCACAAGCGACCTCCTTAGGAATGTAACTGATTGAGCAAGTAAGAGAAATTGAATGACAAAATGGTTGTTGATGGCAAGAGTGTTCATAGCTATAATACAAAGAAAAAGTGACTGTCTGGATAGTTGTAATTCCTAAACAGGCGCTGGTACTTTGGTATCAAATGGGTTGGATAATACTGTAATTTTCAGACATTGAAGCGTACTTAGTGCATTGATGTGAGGATAGTGATGAATTGGCTATAATGAGGTAAGGTGTAGAAAAACTAATAGTGGTATTGGCATAATGATTCTGGTGTTGTCAGGAGATATTCAGGAGGTACAGGTTGGGAAGGAGGAAGGATGTGGTGGAGATAGGAAGGGCAGAAACATGTAATAAAGGAAAATACTTTGAAAGAGTCTTGTCATTATAATGTCCTATGTCAAAAGAGGGTGTGAAT
>NC_134782.1:63053553-63063553 GCF_046742065.1 Oratosquilla oratoria | reverse complement strand
AACAACAACAATGGCCATTTACACCGTGGATGCAGAAAATATAAAAGAAAATCTAATACATATTTGTGCAGAAATATGTTATTCTAGGGACTTAGGATGACTGATGTACAGAACCTTTAAACGAAAAATTTCATATCTTGAGATAAGACACCATCAGGTAAAATTTTCCAAACGTTAGCAGCAGGAAAGACTCATTCTTTTATACACAAACAAACAATTACATTCCAGACAACCTTGTAACCCATATAAATCTAGTTATTCAAAAGTGACCTAAAGGTATTATTTCATTAGTGCAATTACTGTATAGAAATATACTTTTCTTCTTGAAACCATTCATGTATAGAAAGATACATAAACTCCTCAGCAAGAGAATGTACTCAACGACAGCATTTTTGGTAGTAATTCAAAACCCTGAAAAAGTAATGAAACTCTAGACATGCCAGCCAGTCTCGGTCACATGAGACTCCTTCAAAAGATGACGACTTTCGAACTCAGAACATAAGAACATAAGAAAGGAGAAGGATGCAAAAGACCATAAGTCCTACACTAGGCAATTCCTAAGATGTTAAAAAAAAAAGATCTTTTAAAACTCCTGAAGAAAAGCGGAAGAATATTCCTTTATCAAATATTTCCTCCAATTTCAATATATTCAAAGGACAGTGGTCACCTGATCTGTTCGCTCGGCCGTAAACAAATTAACTTCTAAACATGTCCCTCCTGATCCTACCCAAGGTCAACTGGGAGGCCAACCCAACCAAAGGAATGTTACTTGAGTCTACCTCCTTCGCTTGTATTTGACATTTTGTTCAATATAGTTTTTCATTTTTATTTATGCAACTCACCTGAAGAGGACCAAAGTTCGTACAGTTAGTTGATGTAAGATACAGAATTAATTAGGTTTTTGTTTTCGTTTTTCTCTGAAAGTAGGTTTGACGAGCCTTTAATCAAGAGTAGATTGTTTCAATACGGTACGTGCTCATGGTATTTAGTATTGCTGAAGTTATTGATAACATTTATTGTCGTTTCGTTCAGTTTCACAAACCATTCTGATGAAATTTGAATAAGCCTATTAGGTTGGAAAAATACTTTGACAAAAAACTTACTTCGCGGCTTAATATTTTTTTTAATTCCATTCTGTGGGACTCCATAGTGAACAACATTATTTTAAGAACTTTTCTTTCTTTTATGACATTTGAATAAGCCTATTTGGTGGGAAAATACTTTGACAAAAACCTACTTCGCGGTTTAATATTTTTTTAAATTAAATTCTATGGGACTTCATAATGAACATTATTCTTTTAAGAACTTTTCTTTCTTTTCTTTTCTAGGAGCAAAAAATCAATTCTTAGGGTACCTCACTCTTGACTATAGAACATACAACTAGCCATGTGTAGGGATTTTTTTCTAGAGCCAAATTCCAATTTTTTAAAGCATTTGGTCTTGTTACTTGTTGATAGTTCTCACAGACGCATGGTGTGATGGCCGGAGTAACGGACGTCACAATGTAAACTTAAAGTCACCCCTAACAATGTACAGTAACGGAGTAACGGATGTCACAATGTAAACTTAAAGTCACCCCTAACAATGTACAATGTTCTCTGACGAGGGTGTGACAGACATCGCAGAATTTTAAATGTAGATGGTATTACATTTTATTTTCTATCTGTATGGTTATTTGCATTGATCAAACCCCCTTCTCCTTTACATACAGTATTATATTTTGTTAATTCTCTGTCACTACCATTGTTCATGTGTCTAATCAGTTGCCATTATCTTTTCCTTTCTTTTTGTATATATAAGTATATACACATGAATAATAACTAAAGAATCAGCTCCCAGAATTTAGATAACGGTTAAAGGTTGTGAGATAATCATTGACATAAATAAACAATATTGATGTGTACAGACATATTAATCGGTGAGCAGAACGAGTGAAAATGGAGAAGTAGAAGGAAATATGATTGGAAATATGTACATATAGACAGGCAGATACAACATGGTGGTAAATAGGTTAAAAGAAAGGAAATACAAATTAACAGACAGACAATCAAAGATGGGGTAAGAAACGTGAAACGATGAGCCACATAATCCCCGAGGTTGTTAATATATTACTCCATTGTTGTATAAATGCCATTTTGGTTGCATCTTACCTCATCGTACCTCACGCTTTATTCAGTGGATACACAGCCTCCTTAACTACAGCCTTTACATATCTCTCCTGACCTCCAACATCGAAGAATCGATCGATTGGTTTTATTTATTTATTTATTTGTTTGTTCATTTATTAATTTATTTATTATTGATTTTTTATTTATTCATTTATTTATTCATTTATTTATCTATTTATTTATCTATTTATTTATCTATCTATTTATCTCCAGTTCGTTTGCATTGGTCACGAGTGCCAGTATTAGTGTTTGATTCCATAGACGCGGACCAGTTCTTTGTTATTGTGATTGATGGCATCTCATGATGTCGCGACATTAAGAATCCACAACTTAAAAAAAAAAAAAAAAAAAAAAAAATCAACCTAACATTGTTGGATGAAGAACTATGACTTCCGTTAATTAAAAATTCCTAAAGTGTGTTGAGTACAAATATAGACTGCTAGGCGTTTTTACTCATATACAAGGTGTCCCAAAATGTAATCACTCTTTAAAATGTTTCGCTAGACTGTCCACGTTATCAACTGTGTTGGGAAGATGTTGGTCATAAACTTAAACATTTGCGAACACGCAATGGGGAACTAGACTAGACTAAGGGAAAATTATAACCTTTTCTATCATTTCAAGTTGATATTGCCTACTATTGAGTTCGACAACGTTGCGAAATATTTCAAAGAGTGATTATATTTCTTGGGACACCCTGTATATATTAACAAAGGGACACAATATTTCTATATTTGTTTTATAGAGAAAATTTATTAGAGTTCTTCTAAACATACAGTTGTTTTGGTTTAGTGGAGAAGCAATGGTTATATCTGAAACACTAAATACTCTACCCAAACATATTTTCTTTGATTTAGTATCGATTTTTATTCACTGGAGACCAGTGAAGCTTTGTGAAAATAATTCAACCAATTCGAAATCGAGTTTCTAGTGACAATTACTTGTACACTCAAGAGCCCATGCGTTCTCATTTTGCTGACCATTTTCACCGACTCATCAAGAGAACGTAACTCCCTGACCAACGTCCCGTCGATAGTACCGTTCGTTCCCCCGTGACATTTACTGATGGTCGGTTCTTCTAACAACCATAATCGACTGTTTTCCTCCGATAATACAACTATTGGTTGACCCTGTCGGTTGATCTCATCTCACCGGCTGTTACCTTTCTTTCCCCCCCTCCCCAACGCCGCTACCTACTCCCCCTCCCATCGACTTCCTCGCTGCTTGGCGTGCGTGACTTAGCAAGAGAATGCCTAGGTGAAAGGGAAGGTTTTAAAGGTGCCGGGGTAAGGGTTGGCACAAGAACTTGAGACGAAGGTTGGCAGTGAAGGAAGAATATTTGGGGTTTGGTTTTATGGCTAAGATGATGTATGGAGAAAACGGAGGTGTGGACATAATGGAGATGTAAGGCTGATGAGGGAGAAGGGAGAGAAAAAGGAGGAAGAAAAGAGGAAATAGGAGGGAAACGGAATATATGTGAGGGTCATTAGAGGATGAGGTAGGGTGTGGTTGAGGGGAGGAGTCTAGGGGGATTGATGGACGGGAATGGAAGCCTTGATTAATGTCTTACGGACCACAGGTTTCTCCAGGATTGAGAATTGACTGGTGTTGGCCAAAATGAAATCTTAAATTTACCAAAAACTACCCAATACTTTAAGAGAGATGGATATTCTACCAATCCTCCCGACCATTTTTTTTTTCTTCATCCCTACGCTTCCCTCTACTCTTCCTCCATTTCCTTCTCTTTCTATCCTTCCTCCTTCTCCCTTACTTCTATTCCTCCTTTATTTTCTCTATCTCCTTCTCTTCCATCCTTTGTCTTTTATCTTTCTCCCTTTTCCTTTCCATCCTGTCCCTCTTTCACCTTTATCCTCTTCCTTTCTTCTTCTTCCTTTTATATTCTACTCCTCCTCTTCCTTCTCTTCATTTTCCATTCTTCACTCTTTATCGCCGTTCTCCATCATTCCCCACGTCTTCTCCTCCTCCTTCTCCCCTTCTCTCTTCTCATTCCCCATCTTCTCCATCTCCCTCTCCCTCCTCCTGCTCCTATTCTCCCTCTTGCTCCTTCCCCTATCTTCCAATCTTCCCTTCCTTTCTTCTTCCCCTTTTCCGTCCTCCTCCTCCTCCTCCTCCTCCTCCTTCCTCTCCTCCTCCTCCTCCTCCTCCTCCTCCTCCTCCTCCTCCTCCTCCTCCTCCTTCCTCTTCTCCTCTCCTGCCCATAGGCGAGCTTTCTCCTGCACGGATTCCGTCACACAACCAGTTATTCCCCCCCTCTCTCTCCTCCTCCTCCTCCTCCTCCTCCTCCTCCTCCACCCTCTGCTCACTCCTACCCTCTGGCCCTCTACCCACCTGACTTAACCCGTTTTAAGCCTGGGTTCCGTTGGTCCTGACAGACACCTAGTTCACATTCTTCGTTATTAATTATTCTTTGTTATTCCTTTCGATTTAGTCCCTACGCCAAGTCCTAATCTGTCCTGCCAACACATTCATCCTGGTAATGGTCTTCTTCTTCCTTTTTAGGATTAGGCGATTTCAATTATCCTTTTATTCTATCCTATCCATCCTTTGCCCAATACTCTCGTTCTCACACATTTTCCTCTTTCCTTCCTCTCCCTCCATTCTCCCTAACTTTATTGTGCCTTTCCTTACTTACTTCGTTTCTTCTTTTCTAATATGTGATCCTTTCTACATTTACTTCCTTCCTCCTTCTCTCTTTCACTTTCCCCTTCATCATCGGCTTTGACCTCCTCCTCCTACTCCTCCTCCTCCTCCTTCTCTCTTCCTCCTCCCCTCTCACTCTCCAGTGTTTTCTGGTCCTTTTTCCTCCTTTTCGTATCGAAAATAAAAACAATTATTTTCAGAGATTTTACGTTATCAGCCTCATTGTATCATTGATATTGTTTTATTCAAATAACTTAGTAGACGCTGTCTAACACAAATCAGTCTCCTATGGTCATGGTAATGAAATCCTCCCGCAGGTAATGGCAGATGACCTGATGAAAGGTAGCTGTGTTGAGTGGGATTATGTCATTACATAATATCTTGCTTTAACAAAAACAAATTATGAAGTATCCTATCATGTGTATGTGTGTGTGTGTGTGTGTGTGTGTGTGTGTGTGTGTGTGTGTGTGTGTGTATGTGTGTGTATGTATGTGTGTGTGTGTGTGTGTGTGTGTGTGTGTGTGTGTGTGTGTGTGTGTGTGTGTGTGTGTGTGTGTGTGTGTGTGCGTGTGTGTGCGTGTGTGTGTGCATTTTTTATAATTCACACCTGCCTAACCGTTCCTGCATAATGTGGAGTGTGTCATTCTAATCGTCGTAGATGACATTCACTCCCCTTCCCTCCCTCCCTTCCTCCTCGCCTTACCTCATCCTTATCTCCCCCCTCCGCTCTTCCCTCCGTCCTTCCTTCTCCCCTACCTCCCCCTCCTCCTCTTCCTCCTCCTTCTCCTTCTCCTCCTCCCAATCTCCATCCACCACCTTAACTTTCTCCTGGCGGTATGTGAGAAGCTGCTGGACTTCATTTTTTTTTTTTTTTTTTTTTTGCTGATCTTACTTTTGTCTTTCTTTTTTTCTTGGTTTAAAGCGAGGCTACGACGCGGCTAGCCTAAACATACACAGGCTTCGTTGGATGTTTTCTACCTTATCCACAGCTGACCTATCAACAGCAGTGAGACAGGAATTACTATTTTGACATTAGTGTTGTGTGATGACCGGCCTTGTAAAATGGACAGCTTGGTGGGAACGTGAGAACGTAAATATGTGAGAATACGCAAATCTATCGTAAAAGTGGGAGAGGCAAGATACACTGAGGACCAAACATGACCAGCTACGACATAATTCAGGTTTTGTAAAAAAAATTTAATGTAATTTTGACTATGCGATGTCATTGTCTACTATAGATTGGCAATCGATTTTACCATTACTGTTATCATCTTGACTTGATTTGTCCAATTCCTTCCTTCCCATTTCCTCTCTTCTTTCACTCCTTCTCCTATTTTGTCACCTCCACCACCCCCAACTCCACCACCCCCTCCTCCTATTCCTCCTCATACTTCTCATAACAATCATTTCCATCATATTATCAATAACATCCTTATTCTTGTTTTTGTTGTTGTTGTTGTGATATCTACCATGCCAGACATGTAATCAATCCTCCCTCCTTCCTTCCCTTCATTCCTCTCCCTCCCTTCCTCCCCCTCCCCCTCCTTCCCCCCTCCCTCCTCCCTCCCTTCCTCCCTTCCTCCCTCCCCCTCCCTCCCCTTCCCCTTTACCTCCCTCGAGCGCCTGGCCAGCAGGATAGTCTCATTCCTCTTAGTGTCGACTTTCTCTTGTCCGCCTCATCCTTCCACTTCCCCTCCCTCCCCCTCCTCTCCGTCCTTCCCTCCATTCCTCCCTCCTTTCTCCCCACCCTCCTCCCTCCCTCCCTCCTTCCTCCCTCCCTCCTTCCTCCCTCCCTTTACCTGCCGTACCTCATGTTTCATTTGCCATAATTGAATTCTATTTGTTTTCTTCCCAGTATGCCTTCTTTTTTTTCTCCTTTTCTTTATGAAATGTTTCGTATGTTTCTTCTCTGCATTCCACTGTAGACATTTTAGGTGCAGTCAACGTAAAATCCATATACAGTTTTGTAATTTTTTGTAATACTTGTAACACAACCCATTCAATTCTGTAATATCCGTCCTGCATACATTGAATAAAATTTATTTTAGATTTTCATACAAGATATCTTTATTTTTCAACATAAATTTTGCATAGTAATTCCAACTATTCTTCTTTGAGAAAAACTCACTCATGTTAAAAAAGCATTTCTCTAATAACCAAATAAACACATACAATTATATGTATAGGTGTATACACATAAGTATATACATACTTATGCATCTATACATCTGTCCATGCATACACACATGTATAAGCATATAGATATTCATACATGTATTTTTAAATTAGATAATTTTATCACTGACAAAATTTGTAATCACATTATATCTTTTCAAAAATAATTTGATTTTACGTATTTTAATGTTTGTTACATTTTTTTCAATGTGTATTGTCTACACCTTTCCCAGTTTATTTTCATACCTCTTATATACCTATGTGAAACTTTTTTCTTTTGTATTACCCTGATGTGAAATATCACGAAAGCGCTTGGGAATTATAGTTTATTTTTTCCGGTTTCCTTTGTGGGTATTCAGCAATTTATTACATCACGTGGGTTTGTGATCTTTTTGCATATATATATATATATATATATATATATACATATATATATATATATATACATGTATATATATATATATATATACATACATATATATATGTATATAAATATATATATATATATATATATATATATATATATATATGTATATATATACACCTTAACTATGAACATAGATCACCTTCAGTACTGCGTTTAGTGGTGTTTTATTGGACAAAATCAACTGATTCTTTTAGAAGAAAAAAATGTACAAATGACCTAGTTGTCTGTGAGGGATATTCCCCTTCATTAATGAGTAACACAAGTAAGATTCAGGTCATCCTTGATCCCCTAAGTGAGGAAGGAATAGCAGGTCAGCCTCAACACTGTGGCAGGTTCCCGAAACTCACATCCGGGTTGGAACGGGACGGTGAGGATGAACATACCGGGTGAGGCAGACCGTTGGAGAAGGATTCAATATGGATGAATAAGGATGAATAAGAATGATGGGTAGTGCAGGGGCAGGAGGTGGAGCGTCAAGGACACTGTGGGACAACGATGAAGGATCGTTGGCGACAGTCACGGACATTTGTCGTGGAAGGTGGGTTGGTGTCTTGGACTGCCGCCGACCAAACGCGAGCCCCCGCCTTGACGCCTCAAAAGGCACGCGCGCCGACTGGGCAGGACGAAGGCAGCTTTCTCCTCAGTTTTACACATAACAATGTGGGGATCGCACGTGCATACTTGTTTATTGCTGAATGCTCATCTGCACACGCACACGCACACGCGCGCGCGTACACAAACACACACACGCACACACACACACACACACACACACACACACACACACACACACACACACACACACACACACACACACACACACACACACACACACACACACACACACACACACAAATAGTTTAGATAAAATGAAATATGAAGACGGGACACCATGAGCATAGCTCCCTTTCTCGTAAATTACTAGGTAAATACAACTAGGTAAATACACACACACACACGTATGTATGTACATGTATGTATATGTACGTATTTTTATATGTATGTATGTATGTATGTATGTATGTATGTATGTATGTATGTATGTATGTATGTATGTATGCATGCATGTATGAGTATGTGTGTATGTATGTACCGTATGCATGTATGTATTTATGTATGTATTTATGTATGTATATATGTATGTATGTATGTATGCATGTATGTATGTTTATATGTATGTATGTATGTATGTATATGGAAGAGTAAACAGTATGAAAAAAATAAAAGTAGGAGTGTCTTTGGGTAATTACTCCTTCATAGCTGTACGCTGTTGTACGGGTCTGCATAAGTAACGAGGGACGTAACGAGTACGTGCTGTCTGTGGGTGGTACAAAGGCAACAAGGTTACCTACACTAAATAAATTGGACGTTTCCTTATTTATAAAGAACTTATTGAAAATCTACATTGGCATGTTGGCAAGTATCAAATCGCACTGAAATTCTTTTTAACAATGCTATTGTATTTTGTGACTTTTGGCATAGCCTAGGGTTCGAATCCCATAGAATGAGTCTGTTAATAAGTTTTGGCGTTATCCCATTCCACTAAATGATTATATTGATTAATTATCATTTCAGAAGGCTTTGTAGTCCAGCCTTGATAAGACTGATGATACAATTTGCGTGGAATTTCACATATACAGTACAGTCCTTTCGCCGTTTTACATTTATTCATGAGCTATTGATGGTCAGTGTTCGTTAAGTTTCTCTTTCCTAGCGTGTGTGTGTGTGTGTGTGTGTGTGTGTGTGTGTGTGTGTGTGTGTGTGTGTGTGTGTGTGTGTGTGTGTGTGTGTGTGTGTGTGTGTGTGTGTGTGTGTGTGTGTGTGTGTGTGTGTGTGTGTGTGTGTGTGTGTGTGTGTGTGTGTGTGTGTGTGTGTGTGTGTGTGTGTGTGTGTGTGTGTGTGTGTGTGTGTGTGTGTGTGTGTGTGTGTGTGCGTGAGTGTATGTGTGTGTGCGCGTGCGTATGTGTGTCGTGTGTAAGCGTGTGTGTTTCGTATGTAAGCGTGTGTGTGTTGTGTGTAAGCGTGTGTGTGTCGTGTATGTGTATTCATGTGTACATGCGTATACATCGTTCCTTCTCCATAGTTTATCGGTAGGACCGGCCTATCCCTTATTTGGACTATTACCTTTATACCTTGGAAAGGGTCTATACATATTTGGTAGGATCTGTAAATAGAATCTTGGGCGTATTGGAATAAATTTTGCAATCAGCCCGACTTTGCTGACGTGAATTACTAAAAATAGATAAAAGAGTAAAGGAATAAGTAAATAGATAAATTAATAGGCTGATAATTAATTCATTCAATAAGCATATAAATGAATGTACAAATGAGTAAAAATATTGATAGATAATAGGTAGATATATAAGTAAGTAAATTAACAAATAAATAATTGAATAAATAGATGAATAGATAAATATACAAACGAATAAGTAAATAGATAAATGAATAAATAGGTAAATACATAAACGTATAGATAAATTAATATATCAATCAATCAATCAATCAATCAATCAATCAATCAATCAATCAATTAACCAATCAATCAATCAATCAATCAATAATTCAATAT
>NC_134782.1:63046053-63048553 GCF_046742065.1 Oratosquilla oratoria | reverse complement strand
GTGACTAACGAATGGAATAGACTTAATCCTGTAATAAGCTCTGAAGCTATTGGTTGTTTTAAGAGAAGGTTGAATAATTTTATGGATGAGGATGATAGATGGGCTAGTGTAGGCCTTATGGTCTCTTGCAGTCTTCTTCATTCTTATGTTCTTATGTAAACAAAATCACTCAATCGTCGAAAACCTAAACAAATGATCGAAAGTTTTTGCGAGAGTGATTTTTTGTTTTGTTTGATTCGTCCTAATAAACTTAACCCTGGCTGCCGCAAAATGATTTGATTTTAATCTACGGAAAGAAAATCTTCCACAGTTGATATGTAAAGACCTCTCAGAAAGGAGAAAGTTGAGGTATGTGGAAGACTCAAAGGGTTTCAAAGACCATGAAGTCTCCTGGATTCTTCTGATGGTCTTCTTTGAATGAAGTAGCGAGGGAGGGGAGGAGTAGTGGGTAGGTTTGAGTTTGTGGGTCTTAGCTTTCCCTTTCCTCTTGTCGCGTCCGTTATATTATTGAACCCTTCAGCAAAATCCTTCATAGGTCATTGTTTTTGTTGAAGGCAAACGATTTTGCTCATTTCAGGAGTGAACTAACGGTAAGGGAGAGGGTCGATCAGTCCTGATTTATCATGTTTAACTTTCGTTTGATCATGGTTAAACAAAAATCCTTACATTGGGTCATTTAGTGAAATAGGTTAAATAGAGAAATGAAAGCCAGAAAAAACTCTTAAAGAAATATTCATAAAATAAATTTCTGGTTAAATTACGTAAAGATGCAAATAAGACGAATTTATCTAAGACGCGCGCGCACACACACACACACACACACACACACACACACACACACACACACACACACACACACACACACACACACACACACACACACACACACACACACACACACACACACACACACACACACACACACACACACACACACACACACACACACACAAACACAATATTTACATAAATGAAATGAAATTTTCTTTGTGTCTCACCCAACTTTATGCATTGAACTGGATGTACAAGAGAAAGTTGTCACCTCGAATAACTTGAATCATTATAACGTTATTCACACTCATGACCCGAGTGGAAACAAGTTCTCATAACACAAAAAAACAACAACAATGAGGAAATGCTCCAAGGCAACAATTGATGTGAATTAAATTTACAGTAGGTGGGGTGAAATAATGAAACCTAAACTGGACAAACTTGTTAATGAAACCCAGAGGATGAGAAATATGGATCATGAAAAAGGACTTATTCAATAATAAAAAGGACAGACTAGGCTTGGCACGTTTTAGGAATACAGCAAATAATTTCTTTAAGAGATAGGATAGAGACATTATCAAATGTGGAGGTAGAATATTAAGCACATTTAGAGACGTTAGAAGTACATTAAGAAAAATATAACTTTTAGTCTAATATGTATAAAAAAAGGAAAAATGACTGGGGGAGGGGATTATAAATTGAGAGATCTTTTGAAAGCCGCGAGGGTGTAAGTGCCATCCAGATTGTTAACACTATATTCTCAAATTTATATTTAAAAATTTCCTGACCTTGTGTGGAATGTCATATCAATTTAATTTCATAAGGAAGGTGACCAAACAAACCGTGGTAGCTATTGACCAATTAATTTGGTATTGAACTCTTTGTTCTTTTTTCATAAGATTTTACAGACTATACATCTTTCCTGGAAGTATTAGAAACAGGCACAATGAAATTAAATTAACATCAGCAAAAAGAACTGAAAGAGCTTACAAGCGAGTATTCCATGATTGATCGTCTGTAATCACTAAACCATCTAATCGAGAAAACTATACAATCTCAGGGCCTTTGTGTTCAGTTTTTGCAAATTATAAAAAGTCGCTTAAGACAACAAACAAGAAGATAACAAACGTGATACACAAGCAGTGTACAGATTAGCATATTATAAGGCTTCTACAGAACATCTATGTAAAAATTTGCGACCTTGACTCTACGTAAAAGTATAATAAAGATTCAAGTCCATAGAGATACGATTTTACCTAAACCATCAACAGCTGTCGGGGAAAAGATTATAAGGAAGAGCAGTTAACGGAAGCAGGAATAAACTTTGACTATTCTTATCGTTTGACATTTGCTCATAACATGTTTGTTCTTTGTTCTAGAAAGACTAAAATATTTACAAGATGTACTCAGTGGTCTCAAAGGGATAGGTCTCAAAGCGGTCAAAGATTAATAAGAATAGACCAAAATAATTCCAATACTTAACTCTAAAACTCAAAAGTAGAACAATTACGATGAAACTGGAGGTGAAAACCTTGATGTATATGGGAAATTCGAGCCAACGCTAAGCTCACTTTAGGTAATGAAAATTTATATAGAGAGAAGGGTGACTGCATGGAAGATCGCCCGGAGAAACCGTGGGGATTGGCGTTGGCGTGAAAGTAAACGACGTGACTCCCACCACATACTCCCAGTTAATTATGTATATGTATATATATATATATATATATAT
>NC_134782.1:63023553-63041053 GCF_046742065.1 Oratosquilla oratoria | reverse complement strand
TCCTCTCACACATTCCCGGAAAACAATCGATCGTAAGTTTGAAATACACCCATTCATACATTAAGGAATCCTTCTAATATATAATATATATATATATATATATATATAAATATATATATATATGTATATATATATATGTATATACATATGTATATACATATATATGTATACATATGTATATATAAATATATATATATATGTATATATATATATACACATACACATATACATATATATACATACATATATATATATATACATACATATATATATATACATATATATATATATATATATACATATATATATATATATGACACACAGGAAACCCACAGTCGGAGAAAATAAACTTCGAATAAAGAAGATTCCTATATTTCGGCTATCAACTATAGCCCTCTTCAGGAAAGTACCTTCCTGAAGAGGGCTACAGTTGATAGCCGAAATATAGGATTCTTCTTTATTCGAAGTTTATTTTCTCCGACTGTGGGTTTCCTGTGTGTCATTTACAAATATGCTACTACATTTCTGTTTAGAAATATATATATATATATATATATATATATATATATATATATATATATACAGTATATATGTATATATATATATACGTAGATAGATGTATGCATTTATAGATAGATGAAGAGAGACACCGACAGACAGACACACAGAGACAGGTGGACAGACAGACAAAGAGACAGGTAGATGTGAGAAAGCTAATGTCAGGTATTTTCTAAGAAGCACTAGCTTATTTTTTTTACACTGGAAATAATTGTTCAAGTAATTGTACTGCAAAATATTCGTAGATAATATGTAAAAAGATTTAAAACCTCGTATATTCAAATCCCAGAACACTCCAAGAATGTACAAAATCTATGAAAGAATAAAGAAATACAATTATCCCGTAGATTACTTTTTTTCATAACTATCCGAAGATAAGATCTAAGAAATGTTCTGGTATTCCATAGCAGAGGCTGATGTCCACAAAAGGTTGTCAAGAATTTGGTGGTCACTGGCAACTGCAGCCTCGGCAACGGCTCCAATACTTTCCATTCCAGTCTGATCGTGGTGAGTGGCTGGTTGTGGTTAGGGTGATTTCTTGCTAGCCCAGGATCACCGTGGTAATCTGCTGTAGTTTAAGTGTGGTTACTTTCCACTCGAGGCTAGCCGCTGGTAGTTGCTGGATTACGCGCGGACACACACACATAAACACACATACACATACATACATACACACACACACACACACACACACACACACACACACACACACACACACACACACACACACACACACACACACACACACACACACACACACACACACACACACACACACACACACACACACACACACACACACACACACAATCGCATACACACACATATATACACGCACAAACACATGCATACACACATACGCACACAAAACAACTAGGTAAATACAACTAGGTGAATAAATACACACACACATCTATACAGACAAATACACACACACGTTATTATGGGTGCGTGTTTGTGCGCGCGCGCGCGCGTGTGTGTGTGTGTATGTGTCTGTGAGTGTGTGTGTGTGTGTGTGTGTGTGTGTGTGTGTGTGTGTGTGTGTGTGTGTGTGTGTGTGTGTGTGTGTGTGTGTGTGTGTGTGTGTGTGTGTGTGTGTGTGTGTGTTATAGAATGGGTTCTCCACATACAAAGTCCACATTGAGTCTTAGGAAAAAAAAATCAAATTTATCTAAAGCAAAAATCTACAAAACGTAATACGGTTTTGAGCCAATTCAATATGACAATAAATACTCATAAAATACTTTAATTATTTCTCATAAAGTAGAGATCCACTGCTGACCACTTTATATGAGATACATTGGCTGAACCTGGAGACGGGCTCTATTGAACCTCACAAGGGTAACCTTTCAACATAACCTTTGCAACCTTTAAAGGTGAACTTTAATCATTGGCCCCACAGGTGACCTACATTGGCCCGTGTTCTGTCAGTGACCTCTAGTACTAAGTGCACTGCTCTATGGGTCCTTAGCCTCACCCAGCAATCGTCCTTGATTACATTAAGTACTCTCAGGTTCAAGCACCTCAGCAAGCGTAAATTTCACTGGGCCATTTCAACAGTAATGTATCTTATGGAATGCTGTTCCTTGTACTGCCAATCCTTGTGTTTTATGTATTCTCTCGTCTCCTCTCCCCTTCCCCAGCTGATGGGGATGTGGGGGGGGGGAATTCTAGGTCGTAAGACGGGGTCTCGATCCCCCCCCACACACACCTAGCCCCCACCCCCCACCCCCCGCCTTGCCAACGTGTTGACCCCCTTTTTGGGACCTGAGGTGGCTCCATCTAAAATCCAGGGTCAGAGTGATTGAGACATTTCTGTCACTTGCAGCCACTTTTTAGTATTCTCCTCGTCTCACTCTTTCTCCTTTCTTATACAGCTATCTTCTCCTCTCTCTCTCTCTATCACTCTCTTTCTCTCTATCTATCTGTCTTCCTATCTTTTTATCCGTCTATCTAACTCTCTATCTATCTATATCTCCGTTTCCGTTTCCATCTCTCTCTATCTCTCTTTCTTTATATATATATATACACATATATATCGCGTTCCCTCTCTCTCTCTCTCTCTCTCTCTCTCTCTCTCTCTCTCTCTCTCTCTCTCTCTCTCTCTCTCTCTCTCTCTCTCTCTCTCTCTCTCTCTCTCTCTCTCTCTCTCTCTCTCTCTCTCTCTCTCTCTCTCTCTCTCTCTCTCTCTCTCTCTCTCTCTCTCTCTCTCTCTCTCTCTCTCTCTCTCTCTTACTCACTCACTTATTCTCTCTATCAATTTATCTATCTCTTTATCTCTCTCTCTCTCTCTCTCTCTCTCTCACACACACACACACACACACACACACACACACACACACACACACACACACACACACACACACACACACACACACACACACACACACACAATCTCTCTTTTCTTTATTCTATTCTGTCTCTCTCTGACTTTCCCTCTCTCTCTTCTCCTACCACTACTCAAATGGTGCTACTCTCTTCTTGTTCTCCATTTTCCTTCCTTGCATTCTCTCCTTTTCTTTCTCGGGATTCCAACCTCTTTTATGTCCTTCCCTTCATCTTTTCCTCCTTTTGCTTCCGTATTTTTTTTTTTTTTTCTCCCACTCCACTACTTTTACTTCGCTTTTCGTCTTCCACGGTGGCCCTCCCTCCCTCCACCCGCTCCGTCCTTCTTCTCCACCCACATTTTTTCTTTTTTGGATTTTTCTTTCTTTTCCTCCCCTTTATTCTGTTTTTTTTCATCATCTTCGTATCTGCTGTTCCCCCTTCACTTTCACTTCGTCCAATTTTCGTTCACTTGTAATTATTACATTTAACAATCTTAATTCCTTTGCCATAATAATCCTTTCCTAATATGAACAAAATACTCTCGCGCCAGGTAAGAAAATGTAGACAACGTCCTCGTATGGAAATGGTTAAACAAAATCACCTGTTCCCCCCTTGCTATAGTGTTGTTCTGTAAACTAGATCAATTCTGATAAGGATGTCGACGAATGAAGGACTTGAGGGCTTCCTGTCTGCGTCCGGTCTCTTCAAAGGCCTTCTTCCGTGTCTGATATGTTACCTGATGCTTGTGTGAGCTCAAGGATCAAGTGCAGATGATTTCTGCCCACCCCGACGTGCACAGAAGTGGAACAACGCCTAGGCATCTGGAGTCCAACCGTGTCTTAACATTTTCATTCATTCTTATAGTATTGACGCCTCTGTTTAGACATTTTTCTTCCTTTTCTTTCGATAGTTGTAATTTTTTAACCCGTTCCAGCCGCCGAGGAATGTACTTCATGCTTAGCAAAAGTGTGTGGTGTTAAAAAGAATAAATCAATATAAACGCTGACATGGGCGATCCAGCTGTACGTACATAGTTCCCATCAGCAGTGCAAAACCATAGGACACTATTGAGAAGAAACCCCATAAAGTATAACACTTCACCCTATTAGCTATTGTGATATTCCATACAAATTTTATTTCAATTATTCCCAGACTCTCAGTACATTCTTAAATCTCCCGAAGTTTCAACCGTTAGAAATGGATCAAATCAGCCCACTTCCTTCAGCACTGAAGTGGACGATTTCACTTAGACACACGGAGAGCCGGAGGGACTTCGAGATCTCTGGATCTTGTGTGACGTGGCCTCTGGGAGGGGCTTCAAGGTGAGTCGGACTTTGGAGGTAGAATGCACTTTCGGAAAAAAAGAATGAAAGAAAACGGAGGTGCAAAGGGGTGGCATTAAGGAACGGTGGAGTGATCGAGTTGAAATAGGAGAAGAGTAAAGGTACAGAACGATAGGCAAAATGGAGAAGGAGGAAGTACACAAAAGGAAGGTAAAAGAAGAAATTAGGAAGACAAGTAAAATAAGGAATAGATAATGATAAAAAGGACGGGAAAAAAGTTGACGATGAAAAAAGGAATCCGACAGAATATAAATGAAATAAAGATGATATTGAAAACACACAAAAACACATGCATAAAAGTATACACATGACGCATACATACACACACATATATACATATATATATATATATATATATATATATATATATATATATGTATGTATGTATGTACGTATGTATGTATGTATTCAGAAAGAGAGATTAACCGAAGAAAGGCAAAATGAAGATAAATTTCACAGGATGAAGTGACATCTCGAAGAGCATTACGGCACAGAAGCTTTAGAGTGAGAGAGAAGCTGAGAGACGAAAACGGTGATGGTGGGGTTGGGGGGGGGGCAAGAGGGGCTGGCCCAAAGACTTCTGAAGGCCGCCTGGATGGTGAGTGGGAGTGGGGGGGGGGCGAGAGGGGGAGTAGGGATGGTGGTGGGCAAGAGAAGGAAATACCACCTGAAGCTCTCGGATCCGGCAGTAGGTTCATGCCCAGATGGCTCCCTTTGGTTATTGTTATTTATTTCTCCAGTTCATTTTACTTCCTCCTCAGGTTTTTCCTAGCTTCAGTAACCATACACGTCTTTAATGAACGCTGTAAGATGTGTCTTGTGTAAGAGGAACATTAAGAGACAGGTTTCATTGTATGGGTTCAATGTATATTACGTGTATGCTGCTCATATAGACCTGTCGATAAAAGAAGCCTCATGTGGTGCTCAAGTTTTGAAGCGACGGTCGTACGGATGACAGCAAAAGGCAACGTGCAATCCTTAAGTTCCCCAACGCGAGAAGCCTATCCTGTGAAAAACGGATTTCATAAAGTTCGCTTTAACATTCACTAAAGAACTTTTTGAGGACGATCCCCGACGAGAGCCTTATACTCCCCGTCGAAAGAACGGTCAGCCGATCTACCCTCCCGTCTAAGGTCATTATATTTGTTCTGATCCTTGGGCAAAGGGTTTGTGGTCAGCGTAATTCCCCGTCCTCTACCCCAACATCTCACCACTCACTGTTCCTGAAAGGAGATGCCCTTCCGAGAATGTAAGCGATATTGTTACATTCTGAGGAGGACCTCGCCGTCCCGGAAATATTGCGACAAGCGGAGGAAACCAGAGGTTCCCAGAAGCTTTGCTCAAGACTTCCAAGACGGTGACGTAACTCCTTCCGGTGATGAATGTCACATTTTTACACCAAAACGGCCTTCAGGTTTGAGTTCACTCGTTTAGCTTCATTAAATAATCTGGCCAAACCAAGATGAATAAACTAAGTCAACGGATTAACCTTTGACTGGTCAGAAAGCACCCCCGTTCTTCCACAAAGCAAATCAAACCCCCTGATAACTGTTAAGAATAAAGAAAAAATATACTTCTCGACCAGGGGTTAGATTGAGAGACTTAACCTTCACCAGGATGAGGTAACTCCGCCTCCCCAGAGCTGACTGAAATAATTTAACGACAACGGGATGAAACCACTAGATCTGATCTGTCTGATGCAACTTTAAAAAGTACAAGAACCGAATCCATAGGAATCAGGCCTATCACTTCTTCAGGAGTGTGAGGTTTAACAAAGTAGAACCAAATTCAAAGCAGTTAGGTCTACCACTTCTTCTGGAGTATGAGGTGCTCTGAAGGTAATGATCATGTTTTCCCTTCAAACCCTGTGGCCTGGAATTAGTCACTTCAATAGGTAGACATACCAAATAGATATGTTCTGCCTGCGATTTGATTTGTCTGGGGAATCTACTTTAAGAAAAAAAAGTCTCCTGACTTCTTGGATATAGGTTTTCCTGATCACCAGTTTTGAACCAAACTAGAATTTCTTTTCTTGACCAGAATTACTACATTTCGAAATCTACCTTCTTCAGCTTGGAACACCAACCCAATCATCATAATTTCTCTTTCCCGAACTCGCCGTCAACAAGAAGACCTCGAGGTTCCCACGGGCCTTGCGCCCTCTGCCCGAACTGGTGAGGCAGAAGAGAAAGTCTGAGACGCAGCGTTCGATTTTCGAAAGGGAAAGATAAGGACCATCATCCTAGAAGCCGAGAGGAGGAACCAGAGGAGGAACCTGATAGGAACCGCTGACGAAGTGAAACTTGAGGGTTTTGGCGAAGTGGACGTAGATGGTTCTTGTAACGAGGAGAAGCGAGAAGAGGGTGGTGGGGGGGGGAGAGGAGCATGTAAAGGAAGAGCAGAAGGAAAAAGGAAAATTAAAAAAATATATATATAGCGATGTCCTAAATGGGATTTGACAAGACGAAGGTGTGACCCAATACACCTTCTCACCTTCTCATTATACTCCATTTAGGGCATTTGCCCTGTCAGTTGTGGTGCCTCGCAAAGTTTCTCTATTCATTGGGTTTGATCTCTGTATCTCTCTTCATCTTCTATCGTCTCTATTATCTCTCCTATCGTTTCTGTTGCTTCTCTGATTCCATCCTTTCATCTTTCCCTGGGTCTCCCTCTCGGCCTTGTCCCTCTCAGTGTCCAGAGGTCTTAGAGCAGGGGTTCTTATTAGGGGTGAAATTCACCCCCCAGGGGTGAATTTTGGGTTTTCTGGGGGTGAATTGTGACCCCATTAAGTTTACGGAGTGAGGAAAGCAAATATAGGCTCTGGCCTATCCGGCCTGTCACCTGGGCTGGAATTATACCAGCGCTGACCCAGGTTAATCTTAGGATTAGAAAAGTGTTACGCTGTGCGATAATATCTGCATATTATTTAGAATGCACCTTTTGAAACAGGCAATCTTGGAAAGGAGGGGGGAATGACATTCTGGCAAAGGGTGAAAGGGGTGCATGAGCCAAGCAAGGCTGAAAACCCCTGCCTTAGAGAGGATCTTTCTGTGTCCATTCTCATCATGTGTCATAACAACATCCATACAGCAATAAAGGGGTTGATGAAAGCTTATTCAATAAAACACATTTCATGAGAGTAACGGTGACGCATTTCAGAGATTTTGGTATTGCTCAGGTTGATTGCAAATAGAGAAATAATGAGTCACGATATAAAAAAAATAGAAAAGTTGAAGAATGAAGAAGAATCGGGACAACAAAAGTAGAAAAAAAAACAAAAAAAAAAGAGTAAAAAAATGAGAAAATGAGAAAAGGAAGCGGAGGAAGTGGAAGAGGAAGAGGAGGAAGAGGAGGAAGAGGTAAACGAAAAAGAAGGACTTGGCAAACAAAGAGAAGAAAAATGAAGATTGATACGCCCAAAGGGTGAAGGAGTGACGAGGGTAGTGGGTGGGGATAGTCTGTCCGCGTCACGACAACACGTAGGAAAGGTGAAGAGGAAGGCTGAAGTCATGGAGAACGAAAGAAGTGGAGGAGGAGGAGGAGGAGGAGGAGGAGGAGGAGGAGGAGGAGGAGGAGGAGGAGGAGGAGGAGGAGGAGGAGGAGGAGGAGGAGGAGGAGGAGGAGGAGGAGGAGGAGAAATAAGAGCAGAAGGTGGAGGAGGAGGAGAAATAAGAGCAGAAGGTGGAGGAGGAGGAGGAGGAGGATTAGATGAAGTGAAAAGAGTATTGGCAGGAGGAAACAAAGGAAGAGAAAGAGAGTTGGAGCAAAAATTGAGATGAGAAGAAGGAGAAGCCAAAAGAAGAATGGCAAAGTAAAAGAGAAGAAGAGGGAATCTGACTAACTTGATAAAGGCGGGGAACATACGCCATAAAGACGCGTAGCCACGGCCAAACCCGCTACCTTTGCCCTATACGCTTGGACTGTTGGGGCAGGTGACAATCACTGCTGGGAGTGGGAGAGACGCATAAAGCAGAGGAAGAAGTAGAGGATAAGGATAATGGTTATGATCAGGAAAGGAAGAAGGCTTTGTGGTTGAGGTATTTAGTATTTTAACAACAATATGCAGAATTTCTCTTCTTGAAGACGAACTGAAGAAAGGAGGCATAATAGACGATATAAGTTTCTAGATTTTTTTTTTTTTTTGAGTGGAGGATGTCTTTAATCATAAATGAATTCTACGTGGCTCTGTTCCGTAGAGGTATCACTAGTCCCTAAAGCACTGACTGCATAAAGCTAATGCAGTCAGTGCCCCTCTATGGATTGTCGTGAAGGTCTATCCATACACTGTGGACAGCCGGGACCCCATTCTTTAGCGTCTCAATACTCTCCCTCACATCACGTCCTTGTTTCTATTCTTCGTCACTCATCTTCTTTTCTAATTCCTCCTTCTATTCTTGTCTATTTACTCTATATTTTCTCCTTCGAAGGCGTCTATTCTTGTCTATTTACACTATATTTTCCTTTCGAAGAAGTCTCTCCTCTTTGATTCTTATCATCTTTTTCACATTTACTTAAAAACTTGTCCGTCAGCTTCCTTAATCATCTTAGTAGTTTGCCAAAACCAGACCCCTTAAAAGGCGTCACCTGTTGTTGAGGGCCTATTGGAGATAACCTTGATATCTCTGGCACAGTCCCCTAGTGAATATCATCTAGTGTTAGAAAAAAGGTCACTGGGAACAAAACAAATTAACTTCTCCCCATACACTTTGTCCACCACTACGAGGATTAAAACCACAAGAATTCCTTATTCTCTTCCTCCCCTCCACTCTTCCTTTTCTCTTCATTCGCCCTCCCCCACCCACACACACACACACACACATGACCCTTTCCTTGACCCTCGGCAAGCCTCCTCCCGGGCACTCCCTCCCGCCTCTTCTCAGTTCGATCCCTACCTCCGGACACCTATCCGTCCCATACATACTTCATAATCTCATACCCCTCCCACTCCCACAAAACCCGTATTCCCTCCCGTACGTATTAATCCCGTTTTTATTCTTCATCCATCCATCTTTCCTCCATCTCTCCTCCTTTCTTATATTTCCATAATTCCCTTTTCTCCTCTTCCCTCTCTCTTCCCACCTCACTCCTTCTCTCTCTTATCTCCATACAACCTTCCCTCCTTTCATTTTCCATCAATTATTTTTCTTTCTATATCCTTACCCTGTATCCTTACGGAGGGGTTATGTAACTCTTCTTGACCTTGTTCTTTGATCTTAGTTCCGCGTGTCACATAGTTACATGGGCAATATGCATATCGGAAAGCCCCACAAGAAAACATCCAACCATATTGTCAGTGAACAGATTATGATTAATCTTCTTACGATGATGGAATGTAACACAAAAAACGGCGTTCTAAGACCAAGATATTGTGAGGACATTTTACCCTCTCTCTCCTCTTTTATTTATCTTTGTTATAAACGAAAAGGTTTTCTGCTTTGTTCTTCCAGTTTGCCTACTGTATTCCATACAGAGAACAACAAAACAGGGTCTTGATTGCGGAATGAAGTGAAAGTTCATATCAAGTGAAGATTTTCTGAGACTGGAATTAATGACGTTCTCACAAGAAAAGAAAAATGTGGTTTCAAGACTTCCAAATCCAAGACAAAGGAAATAGTTTCTGCGCAAACTAAGTACTAAAGCATTCAAAACAATACTCAAAAAATATTGCAAGCTCTTGCTAGCCAATAACTGACATAGTTCCAAATGTTCAGAGAATAGGATATTGAGACGATTCGACACTCGAAATGGGCTGCCATACTGATTCCATCAACGTGATGAGTGTGCTTGTTACATATCTTTGTTTCGGCTATTGTCGGACAGTCTTACTCGTCTGAGGTGAATACAAATGAGACCAAACAAAACTTCCTGTTCGAGACTCAGTTTGAATCACTCACCTCAGATGAATATGGAATTGACTGGGACAAGAACCCACCAGATGGAATTGGCTAGGACAAGAACCCACCAGCCACTAGCCTATGTCGACGAGGTTCATGCAACGCTACATATGTTTCTCAACTTACGGGTATCATTGAGCGAATTACAATGAGTCTGGGCACGATGGGAGACACAGTGACCAAGGAAAATCTAGTGAACGAAATACATTGGTAAGACAGCGAGTGACATTGAAGAGACGAACGACTTTGAGGATCCTTTGCGTTCCGATTGTCACCAACAGACAGTAACTGTTCTGGTACTACCGTTGGTATTTACAGTTGATAAAGAGCAAGGATTATACCATCACACGTGGCAAACGTGTTACCAACTCTGTAGCAATGGAGTTAACTTTTATCGTTTTTCAGGATGGCATGCCAATATGGAAACGAGAGCATAGATAGGTTATGTAACATAAATTTCTCAGCGCTATATTAGTAACGTCTCGATAACTGTACAAAGCTTAATATCGAATGAATCGTTTGGCCAAAGAGACTTATGAGGTTATGGAAATCCAAAACTATATTGAAGTCTAAAACAAGGAAGGCATACGTGTAACCAGAAGGAAAATGTAGAAGGAAGAGGAGAAGGAGGAGAAAAAGAGGAAGGGAAGGAAAAGTAGGGGAAGAAGGAGGGAGAAGATAAGTAGGAGGTGAGTAGGAGGAGGAGAAGAAATAGGAGGAGGAAAAAGAAGAAGAGAAGGAAGAAGGAGAGGAGGAAGAGGAGATGAAGTAGAGGAAGAGGAAGAGAAAGAGGAAGAGGACGAGGAAGAGGAAGAGGAAGAGGAAGAGGAAGAGGAAGATGAGTTGTATGCAAGAGGCAAGAGGAGGGAGAGAACGTGAGGAGTGGGTGAGTGAGGGAGGGAGGGAGGAGAGGGCGATGACGAGTCTGAGGAGAAAGTGAAGCAGGAATGTTATGTTGAGCAATGGGTATGCTGCCCCCAACACCAGCATATGCTCCCGTACCCACTCAGAACGATTCATGCTGTTCAATTACACGTCCCAGGTTGCAGCATAACAATGTTGAACAAATGTATGATTTAAGTTCCCTTGGCTGAGTTTAGGTATGTCAGGATGTTGACTTATGTTAATGTTAAGTATATGCAGTTAGTTTTGTATTTATCTTGATAAGGTCAGTGTTCGAATCTCATTATATTAACCCGTAGAACCCTCGTATTACTAATGTATGCTGTTCTAAGGATATGCTTTATGCCCATACGCGATGCCCTGACACAGCATGCAGATTCTTTGGCTCTTCGTAAGACTTTGTGTATGAATTTTCTTACATTGAAATCCCGTAGAGTTATAAAGTATGGGAGAATAATTTGTACATTGCGAGTTACACATGTATAGGCATTTTACCATGAGATCGAAATCATAATGTAAGCTGTTTATCCTATAACGATGAATGTTACTTTACAAAGCATAATCCAATCATAATATATGTTTTAACAAGACATATTCATACACCCATAGGAAAAGTACAGTTGTCTTGTATTTTAAACAGTGTGCAGGTTTGTCGTTCCTAAGAAATAACTGGTTCATTGTGCAGCTTGTGATTTGTTATACTTTCTATCCTCTCGCTTTTATGTATCGCTGCTGGCCAGGGAGGCGACCCAAAATCGGCTTAAAAAAAATTGGTTTCCCGCAACTGACAGGGTATCGATCTGCCAGGGGTTTTCCACTTCCCACTGCGTGGGATTGGGATGATGAATGAATTATATTCATATTGATCACCTTTCTGTATAAATCAACAACCTTACCAGTTTAATTTATGTTATATCTATGTCTACATATCTCCATATATATCTAACCTTAGGTATTCTGAAAGGACCTATCTCTGTCTGTGATATGCATCTTAAGCGGGCCCTACACGATCAACATTATTGCGCAATATTCCGTATTGTACAGTAATTTTGACACTGGTCCGACACCATCTGCCATTTGGGCTGTGATTAAGGGGTTCCAGAGATCACTATATCCTGTCCCAAACATCTCAATTCATCCATACACCGTCAATGATACTGTACAATACGGAATATTGCGCAATAATATTGATCGTGTAGGGCCGCTTTTACATTTGTTTAATCGCAACAAGCAACGTGCACCTCCCTGTATCCTGTGCCTGTCTTTGTAAACACTGTACCCCCCAATTCGTATTTGCCTCCTCCTCTGAAATGCAAACACAACTTCAAACCAAAGACATGTGCCGTACCATGCAAGAAGACTCACCGAGTTTCCCACACAGGAAGGACACGATGTGCAATCGAGAAGTCAACAAGTTTTCACTTTATACTCTAGCGCTGCAAACACTGCAGCAGTCGTGATGAGTAATAAGTATAATTATATATACATATATATATATATATATACATATATATACAATATACATATACATATATATACATATATATATAATATACATATACATATATATGCTGGTAACCACTTAAGAAAAAGAAACACAGAAATCCCAAGCGCTTTCGTGTAATTCACATCCTGAGGGGAGAATACGAATTACACGCCAGCGGTTGGGATGTCTGGGGGTCTTTTTCTTAAGGGGTTACCAGCATATTTCTGATCACGTGTTCAAGTGATTTATTTGCATATGTATGTATATATATACATATATATATATATATATATATATATATACATACAAATATATATATATATATATATATATATATATATATATATATATATATAGCCAAGAGCATATGAATGAAGAAGACATGCAAGGGACCATAAGGTAGTTACATGTCCATTACCGTCCGTCATTCCTATCCATAAAATTATCTCATCTTCTCTTAAAAACACCCAATAGTTTCAGTACTCACTACGTGGTCACTAAGTCAATTCCATTCGTTAACCACTCTATTAGTAATTAGGATTAAAAGCTCCGTTAAGAGTATTGTCACATGTCTCTGGCCCATAGACATCAGACCAGTTCCTATTGAGGAGTCGGAGGATGGTGTCTGTCTGGGACACACTTCCCTTCTTAGGGACATAATCTGTCTTTAATCCCTTTATAGAGACGGGAGTTCCTATACAAAGTGTCTAATCTCATTTTCCGCCTCCATGAGTGAGTGTCAGATGCATGTGGTTATACAAACGAACTTCCACCTCAGGTACTGCGTGTATATATATATATATATATATATATATATATATATATATATATATGAATTGAAGTGCGTGAACTTACTACCTTGTGTGTGTGTGTGTGTGTGTGTGTGTGTGTGTGTGTGTGTGTGTGTGTGTGTGTGTGTGTGTGTGTGTGTGTGTGTGTGTGTGTGTGTGTGTGTGTGTGTGTGTGTGTGTGTGTGTGTGTGTGTGTGTGTGTGTGTGTGTGTGTGTGTGTGTGTGTGTGTGTGTGTGTGTGTGTGTGTGTGTGTGTGTGTGTGTGTGTGTGTGTGCGCCCCCACAGTCTCCCTCTATCACGTTCCCCCCCTCCTATTCTTCTCTTTCATCTCATAACCCTCATCCACCCCCCTACAAACCTGCTATACTCCCTCTCTCCGCCAACGGCACCCATCCGGAAGACAAACGTAATCGTGTGACACTAATCACATCAAAATAACTTGACTCGGTTACTTGACTGACGGGCCAACTTAGGACACAAAGACCTAATGGAATGCGCCACATTCACTCTCTTTTCTTGTATCGCGTGGCCTCCGTCAACGCGGAGAGGCATGTCAGAAATCTAGTTCCGGCTGAAGAGACTTTTTGCAGGTGTGAGGGCTGAGTATCCCCTCAGGCCTGTAGCTCAATCTAGACTTCCTGAGCCCGCCCCCACGCTGCCCAAGATCGCGTCTCGATAACATGAACAGAAATTGCAAAAATCTCTGCGTGATTCTACCATTTTACTAGTCATTCTTTCTTTTCTACAACAACTTTACTGGTCAAAATGTGTCTACCAACAAAGTGGTTGGCGAATGAAATAGACTTAGTGGCCATGTAATGAGCGCTGAATGAATTGGTTGTTTTGGTAGAGGGTTACGTCAATGTGTGGACAGAGACATGGACCTGCCTAGTGTGGGTCTTGTGATCTCATGCTAAATGACTTTCTCCAGCTGAAGAATGATCCTTGGAATTAGTGAACCGATGTCCGTTTAACAAAGTCCATTCTAGCGAAGAAGAGGCGTTCCGTTCTCTAATATCTACCTCCCCTTTCGAAATCAGGTTCCCTCTACGGATTTCATTGTCAACCACACCACAAATCCGGTACCTGACACCTGACCCTAGTACGTCCTCTCCTTTCCTATCATCTCCTCTCCTCCCCTCTCCCATTCCCTCCCTTCCCTTCCCTTCCCTCCCCTCCCCTCCTCTCCCCTCCCCTCCCCTCCACCTCCTCTCCCCTTCCCTCCTCTCCTCTCATATCTTCTCCCATACCCTCCCCTCCCTCCTCTCCTCTCCTCCCCTCTCCACTCCACTCCCCTCCTCTCCTCTCCTCTTCTTCCCTCTCTCCTTCTCTCCCCTTCTCTCCTCTCTTCTCCTTTCCTTCCCTATCCTCTCCTCTCCTCTCCTCTCCTCCCCTTCCCTCTCCTCTCCCTTACTCACCCTTCCTCTCTTTTCCTCTCCTCTGCTCTCCTCTCCCCTCCTCCTCCCCTCCCCTCCTCTCCTCTCCTCTCCTCTCCTCTCCTCTCGTCTCTTCCTCCCCGTACCCAACACATCCTGGTCTACCTCCAGCGCTGGAACCTCAGAGCTTTCATCTTCCATCCCGACGTCATTGCACATCCCATCCCCGTTGCCTAGATTCCCTGGACTTTCCTCTCGTTAGGGAGTAATCAAGAGGACGGATAATCTGATCGACTTGGGGCCAGGGAGAAAGTTGTCCGAAGTCTGGAATTTGATTCAATTTAGGCTAATTCGAAAATACTGTCTCTTTGTGTTAACCCAACTCAGGTAACAGATACTGTCTATCCTGTGCTGCAGAGGGGAAGAAAATGAAGAAAGTGGAAGCAAAGGCAACTCGGGACGAAGAAGGAAAATAAAAGAATGAGACGACAAATAGCAGAAAACAAAGAAGACAGAAAGGATGGAAAGAAAAAAGAAAAAGAAGTTGAAATGAGAGAGACTTAAATAAATAAAAGACATGATTAAAAAAAATCACCATCCATATGATTCAATGACGTCATATCGCTTGTAGATCATCAAAGCACAGCCATGTCAGTTCGTTATGAGTTTTTGTACGATCAAGTAGCATTTACAAAGGTAATGTACAATTATCACCCGTCAACACGGATTTACATATAGATAAATTTGTAGCTTTTGTAACACGGTCATTTCAAAGTAAAACAAAAGATCAGATATATCTGAACTTTGAAATAACTATCAATACTATCTCACACGGAATAGTTTTAGGTTTATATCGCATGTTATTGGCGATAACCTGCAAAATTGTATCAACAACGTTTTTTTTTTTTTAGGCAAACAACACGTTGTTCTGATTGGAAAAGCTTCTGACGGGATAGTGTGGGGTTCCTAAAGGGTTTGTTCTTTGGCCACATATAATTATGATGATGATGGTTCGACTTAACGTCACTATAAGGACGCCAGGACGGTACCCCTTACAGAGGACTTTATCACGTAGAACTGAATGAACGATACCCTTGGTCCAGCTCGATGGCGACAGAATTCGAACCTCAACCTCCGCCGCAAGTAGCGACGCTCTAATCAGCTCGGCCAGTGAGCATTCACATATGTTTATAATATGTGTAAATGCCAAAATATCATATATTAATGAATGATAATCATGATATCCAAATTTCTTAATTATATAGAGCTGTACGGAAAAGGGAGTGGTTAAACCAATCAATATATAATTTTTACGAATGTTCAGACAAATAAATGTAGTGGTTAGAAAAATAATTAGTAAGATCTAACTCTGCTAACTATAAGTTTCTAGGCATTGCAAAGTCCAGGAAAATGAGATTTGAAGGTTCGTAGTTCTAGAAGAGTGACTTGTATTGCCAAAGTCCCCGTTTTCTCAAAGATGATATAAATTATTAACAGCTTCTGTCGAAATGCACTACCAATAACTCACTGAAGTCTACTGCACTTCTAGATTCAATTTCATTTCTATCTGTTACCATGTGTATCACGAAAAGAGTTCAGTCATAGTGTTAACTGGAACGCAGACACGTTAGTGCAGTCCAGTCAGGTAGAGTTTCCTAGGGGACAGAACTCTGTCTCTTTCGAAACACCAGTAACGTGGTTCTTTCGGTCAGTTCATTAACTGTCTCAAGGCCGATGTGTCAGTCAGATTTCTTGGTCCCCTTCTAAAATGTAGACCGCCAGTTACCTGCGGTTACCGTCGATGATTAGCCCTGAGTCAGGGCCAATCATGAAGGAGTCAGGGCCAAACATGAAGGAGTGGCGCGTAACAAGGAGTTCCTTACAAGGAGAGGACACCACCAAGAGAGGCCGATATCCTCAAGGTCATGGGGATTTGCTCGAGTCCTTCCCAGTGATTTTCTGTTTTTGTAATGATTCGAATCGTCTTCACATCCTCTCAAGACTCCTCCTCCCCCCTTGCTAGCCAAGAAGACATTTCCTGAGATCGCCCATTTTGGGGAATTTGTTCCGGTTATTAACAGGGAGCGAGCACCACTTTACAGAAGATCTTGTCTGATGAAAACCCTTTTCAGGCAAGAGTAAGCCCCTTTAATCGCATAGGATTGAACATAATCTACAAGATACTTCGCAGTGTTGAAGAAGAAGTCAGTCAGTCGATGACGTATATAGTCTCTTTTGTTGTTATGTAGAGATCAGCCCCATCAAATCCGGCCCTATTCTCTTGGTTTTCTTGTGGTGAATGTGAGGTGACTCTGCAGGCACAGAAGACATTCCTGACCTCATTCAGGATCTCACTCAGACTGATATCTGAGCTTTATCTCAGTGATGAAACTGCATAACGTTTACCACGTCAAAACTCAAACAGTATATCACGTTGTTTGAGCTGATGAAAGTTAATTTGAGATATGTGTACCATTCTTAGTGAAAATGCACAGATCAGCATAGATGCTGCATTTAGGATGGGGTGCATTTGGGGCAAAGAATATTGTATTACCTGTAACAATCATTTGAAACGTACGCCAAAGCAATTTTTTTTTTTTTCAATGATCGATACATTTTCCAGCAGTCTCAGAAGGGAAAATTCAACAAGCAAGTCTGTAGGGAATCTTGGTCTTCGAGTATACACATACGCGGATATACATACACCCACGCCAATCGCGATCTCGCTTCCCTTGTACGTGCCCAGAATGTAAGAAAACGGTGCTGTACTTTTTTTTTTAACTATTCTTATTCTTTTCTTTGTGTCATGTTTATTTTTTG
>NC_134782.1:63016053-63018553 GCF_046742065.1 Oratosquilla oratoria | reverse complement strand
CATTGTGGAGAAGGTGAAGGATGCTGAGGAAGTGAGAGAGGTAGAGGAGGTTGAAGAGGTGGAAGAGGAGGAGGAGGAGGAGGAGGAGAAAGAGGAGTAGAAGGAAGAGGAGAAGACAAAGTGGAGATAGGTGAAGGGTGGGTAGATTAAGAAGAATAATGAGAGAAAGAAGAACATGGACCCGAGCCAGAAGGAGGAGAAGGAGGAGGAGGAGATGTAAGTGGAGAAGGAGGAGGAGGAGGAGGAGGAGGAGGAGGAGGAGGAGGAGGAGGAGGAGGAGGACGAGGAAGAGGCAACCAAGGAGGAGGACCAAGAGAGGAGATAAGTAAAGGGGGAGGTGGAATTAAAGGAGGAGAACGAGGAGGTGAGTCAGGAAGAGGAAGGACGGCTTTGAGAGGCCCCTGGAATGAAATCCACAAGGTTGAATATCAAAGTTACACAAGAGGACAGTGGCGATGTGCCTTTGGGATTGACAAATCTGTTGCTCCTGTTGACGATATACCGCAATTCACGAAGGACTGTTCGCATCTAACAAGTGCATTGAAGGTGAGGGAGACATACTCGGGAATATATGGGACATGGCAGTCTTTTACTCGTAGTCATAGGCCAAGTAACGCGTGGTCTAGCTGTCACCAAACGATCTAATCCGATCTAATGCTCATATCGGGAAGTTCGTAGCTTGATAGAATGTTGTCATGTCCATAAATGTACATTTGAGATGCACGACTCATTCCCATAGTGTATCGCTTTGAGTTCCGTTCAGACGATTTGAGTTATCTAGGGAGGTGATGGGATTGCCGTCTGAGCAGGGTCGCAGCCAATCAAAATCCTTTATCCTATAAAAGTTACTTCTAAGTGGACAGAAGCGTTTGCCTCAGTCCACACCTGAAGCGCATTAGGCACGCCAATGTTTTGAAGAGGTGACCTTGTACAGACATCATGGAAATGCCTGTACACCAAACATCAATGCCCGAGATCCAGGAAACTACGAACACATATTTCGTAAGAAAGTGAGTTTGAATTCCATCCCCCCCCAAAAAAAATAATGTTGCTAAAGGTTTTAAGAAATTAAGATAAAGAGTTATGACTTATAACGTGTTCTAATGTTGCACGTGGAACACAGACGTCCAGTCTTTATTATCAAGTTGACTCTACCACCAAGAACCAGAGATCACTTTAAGACGATTGCAGGCGGAATCTGTTAAACGGTGGATCATCTGCCGTTACTCATACCTTTGAAAGGTCAACTTTACATTCTGTCGGTTTATTAAGTAAATTGAGGAAATGCCGTTCGTCTTTACCTCGTATTCCAAATCTTTTTACAACCATGGACACACGAAGAAAAAGGTTCGCACTTGTATCATCGCAAAAACCATGAGTCAGATCAACAGTTTCTCCTAAGAAGTTTGCCACTCCTTTGTATTCTATGTTATATCGAATATGTTTACCTAGAAGAAGTGCTCCAGTCGCAATGCAGTTTGCAGTTTGTAGTGGACATTAGCAATCAACTTCATCCAGTAAGACGCAGTTCCCTCTGCCTCCCCTACCGAAGTTTCAAGAGATTGGGACTAAACTCATATCCAAGTAAAATTCTCCTGCCAAGCCCACATTAGAATATGTAAATGGCGTCATCATTTTAAAAGAGTGAATACATTCGTCTTTTGAATCGCTATTTGCCTAAGTAAGATGGATTCCCATTAGCAAAAAAGATATCAGTAAGGCATGCAACTGGATCGTGGAGCTCAAAGCATTACTCCTTGAAGATCAAGGACTAGCTACGAACCAGATAAAAAAGTCCGATCTAAACCGGTCTATGTACGTATGTACATGTTGTCTGTACATTATTGTCAATTGTGAATCATGTAGCTTTGAATATTGTGACTTATCTCTTGTAACTATTCTGAAGATGACTCCCTGAAGTCGAAACGTCAATTAAATATGGAAGACTATGGAAGGCTTGTATTTGCCCACCCTCCTGAAATGAGACCTACTGTGAGAAAAATTGAAAATCTCAGTAAGAAGATTAACCAGTGCCAAAATGCTGTCGTGTTTAACTCAGTGTATATATATATATATATATATATATATATATGTATATATATATATATATATGTACGTATATATATATATATATATATATATATATGTATATAAATACCAAAGGCCCTCACCCCTTTAAAATGGATGTGGTCAATACCCACACCTACATCACAGACATAAAATTCATTCAACAACCTCTCCGATCTCTACAACACGGAGGTGGAGGGTTGCTGTGAGCCATGCAACGCTAATTGGGTCAGAGCTCCTGCAGTGAGGAACAACTCCCGAAGATATATATATATATATATATATATATATATATATATATATATATATATATATATATATATGTGTGTGTGTGTGTGTGTGTGTGTGTGTATATATTCATGAACCCATATATATGTACACATGTGCATATTTTTGGAAGAAAGAACACAATGAATACCGATGACGAGTCCAT
>NC_134782.1:62998553-63011053 GCF_046742065.1 Oratosquilla oratoria | reverse complement strand
ATTAAAGAAAAATAAATAAGTTGTAAGAAAAGTCAGCCAATGGGTCTCAGAACATTAACTATGTGTGACTGTTTACCACAAGATAAGAACATAACCGTGGTAAGAAGTCCCAGGGGCTAATCATGTTAATCTAATTGTTGTGACTTCACAGAGCTGCTTACCACTTCTTTTTTTCTCCATTTTCATGTACCCTCGGCCTTCCTCTCCTGATTATTTTTCTTCTTTACCTATGTTACCCACGGGAGTGCTTAAGGCTCATCGTGAGCTTCCGGCAAAGTTCCGGGTGGATGTCTGGTAGTGAACAAACCCCAAAGGCGGTTTGGAAACCGACCGACAGAGAACCAGTGTTTTGGATTTTCGTTCAGTTGTCAAAAAAAAAAAAAAAAAAAAAAACGTTTTGGAAACTTTTGGGGACTCGTTTTGAGTAATTGTCGTTTGTACGGCTCACTATTTACTGTGAGCTAAATGGAACATAATTGCTGTACATGTATACACACGCACACTCAAAGATTGCCTCATTTTTCACATACAAAAAGAACATTTATAAAACACCCAATTACACACAGCCAGATACCGGAAATAAGCCTAAACGCAAGATCTAAATAGAATTGAGATTAGTCATAAGTAAGGCCACATTAAACCCACCACAACACCAAAAGAAAATGGCCGACTCGGTAATTCACAAACAGGGAAAGCTGTGAACCCACGAAAACGCGTTCCGCAGAAACTGACGTTTTCCTGGATTCGACCGCCACCCAAGGCGGAGTTGGCTTCGAGTGCCACTTTCGATAAGGAAATGAGCCTGCGTTACCGCCGCCGCCGCCGCAGCCGCCTCCGGCAAACGAGCAATAAGCGTCTCCCGCCGAGTACATTGTTCTCATGGAACCAGGAAGAGATCTTAATGCAGAGCATATGTGTGTATCAGAAAGAAAGAAAGAGAGAGAGAGAGAGAGAGAGAGAGAGAGAGAGAGAGAGAGAGAGAGAGAGAGAGAGAGAGAGAGAGAGAGAGAGAGAGAGAGAGAGAGAGAGAGAGAGAGAGAGAGAGAGAGAGAGAGAGAGAGAGAGAGAGAGAGAGAGAGAGAGAGAGTCCTCCTACTATGGATATCAAATCCATCCATAAGGAAACATAGCTGACTGGACATGGTTCTGTCTACAACAGGCGATTCCATGCCGCCAAGAAGAGGGCCCCAACTAAAGACCTCTCATTCAGCTGAGACCCCGCCAGGCCTTAGACGGAGAAAACTATGTAAAGTTCGACACTGCTTTCAAGAGATTTAGTCTGATCTTTGGGCTGGCATTTCTTCAACTTAAACCGGCATGTTTCTGCAGTTTTTTGTTTCCGATATTTCTGGTTGTGTAGTTTGAAAACCAGTAGCAGAAGGAATGTCCCTCCTACAGCAAAGGAAAAAATGTCATGCAACCCTTAGTAACAACAGAAACACTACGAAAAAGAACAGCCACACCAACAATTTTAGCAACAAGAACAACTACATCTACATTATTAACAACAATATAAGAAAGATTAAAGACATTTATGTCTACAATATTTACAACAAGACCAATAACAAAATTGGTAGCAAAAACAACGACAATATCAGTAGAAGTAAAACAAGGACAATAACAACAATAGCAATAACAGCAACAACAATAAAACCAACAACAACAACTATAGCAACAAAAACACAAAACACTCAAACAAAAATGATCGCTTTTAATCTCTGCCACCTCTACATTCACCTTTTTTCAATCTCTCCTATACAACCTGTATGGCTCCACATCTTCGTTGCAATATTGTTTACAAGAAGAGAAGATTCATTCAGAAAAACAACAAACAACAGCCCATCGAGGGATTCCATTGAGATTCGAAGGAAAAGAAAAAAATAATCTGGTACGGTAGAATATATAGAAGTGATTACTTTTGCATTGTCTTGACAAACTCTTTGTTGCTCAAGAACATATTTGGAAACTGAGCTCAGGTGGCTGCCCAGCGGCAATACCGCCATTTCAGATGATGACCTCAGCAGGTGTCCAAGAATGTAAACACCCACGCTGCAAGACGATTCTTCCTAAGCACAAGGGGACAGTACATTTGTGTCATTACAGTTTGCCATCAGCAGTAAGACCAAGACTATGAGGCCGCCCACAGGTCTTCGACGGAAGTCATTTGTCTTCCGACATGTCTTTAACGGAAGTTGCAATAGATGTACTTTGTACGTCGCTAGAGCGCTTTCCTCATTCTTTGAGGTACCGAAAATGAGCCTCTGTATACTCTAAGGTCTAGAGGCCATAAAACCACAAGCACCTTTACTTTGCTGTCTCTCCAACACAACCACAATATGTTTGCTATAGTGCTACACTATAGTTACAACATGTTTGTAATTGTGAAACTTGTATAACACTTCACGAGTATCATATACTTTCTCTAAATCCATAAACAAAACACTCATAATTACATACACAAACATATACACACATCTAGCACACGCATACACACAGGCACACACACATGAGAAAGATTAAAGACATTTATGTCTATACACATGCATATACAATGTATGTATAGATATGTATATACTCGTATACATTATATGTATATACATATATATATATATATATATATATATATATATGTGTGTGTGTGTGTGTGTGTGTGTGTGTGTGTGTGTGTGTGTGTGTGTGTCTGTATATAAATGTAAATATATAAATATATATATATATATAAATATATGTATATATATATTATATATATATTATATATATATGTGTGTGTGTGTGTGTGTGTGTGTGTGTGTGTGTGTGTTTGTGTATATAATGTATATATGAATATATACATATATATGTATATATATATATATATATATATATATGTGTGTGTGTGTATGTATATTTTTGCAGAAACCACCGGGAAATTGAAAAAAACGAACGTTTTCGTCTATTAAGACATTTTCAAATGTACAGGCTGTACCTTTGAAAATGTCTTAACAGACGAAAAAGTTCGGTATCTGTTTGTTTTTTTCAATTTCAAGGTGGTTTCTGCAAAAATAGTTCATCACGTGTGTTTTGTGATTTCTTTGCATATATGTATATATATATATATATATATATATATATATATATATATATATATATATATATGCATATACACATGCATAAACATATGCATAAGTCTTTACATGTATCCCCAGATATTATCACCTAATCTGATCTACAGATTTTCCGCTGCCCCATATCCTGTTTATGGGAACAGCCAAAGACCCCATATATCATATCTTGAATCAAAGACATTGAGTTGGAGGGAAAAGTTTGAGAGAATTACTTTGCTGTCGTCGTCTTGTAAGCCGTCTTACTGCGGCTCACCTTGAAGTAGAGGTGGAGGGGTGGAGGGGTGGAGGGGTGGAGGGGTGGAGGGGTGGAGGGGTGGAGTGGTGGAGGGGCGTGAGAGGGCAAGGAGAGGGAGGAGGTGGAAGAAAGAAGGAAGGAGAAGAAGAGGAGGGTTAATGAAGAAAAGGAGGAGGAGGAAAAGGGTAAAGGGAGGATAGGGGATGGGAGATAAGAAGAAGAGTGGATGGAATGGATGAGGGATAGAAATCCAATGAAAAGAAGGAGACGGATGAAGCGGAGGAGGAGGAGGAGGAGGAGGAGCAAGACGAGGTGGAGGAAGAGGAGAGTTGGAACATGAAGGAATAGAAAGAGGAGGAGGACAAAATTGGGTAGTTAGTGTTGAGAAATGAGAGAAGATTGATAAAGTGGTGTGGGATAGAGAGGAAGTAAGAATAGTTGACAAAAGCAATGGGCTTTGATAGGGAACAATTATTAAGAACAGCTTCTGGGAAGAGGGAGACGCAAACAGCAGGATGTTTAAAAGAGGTGAAGATAGGTGGAAGAGTGACGACGTAACAAGATGCGAAGGAGAGAGAGAAGAGGCTGAGAGACAGCGTGATGGAGGTCAAGGTGCTTCCTAGATCCTACATGCATAAGTACACAGACACGTATTTTGCATGTACGTATTTCCCATGCATCTACAGTGTAGAAAGGTTATCCCTTGAATCGTTTTCTATAGAATTAGCGCACCATAAGTAATTATTTTAATTGATATTGTCACCGCGCTGGATTTTGTACTATGGAAATATAACATTATTAATATCATTATGTCCTATATATCTATATGTAAATATCTATAAATGTTAGAAGTATTATTCTGTAACGTTAGAATTGTAATTCGTAAACCAAACCTTGCTACAATAGTACATGAATGCATTAGACCAAAATGACTATGTTTAACGTAACATGTATGTTCATTCTGCTTTACGATAGCTAGTCTTTGATTCCTTATAAACACCACAAAAGGAAGCAGTGTCTTACACCGTCTCCAAAAGGTCCTTGGTCGCCATTGGTGTCTCCAGATAATGTGTCGAACACAAAGATCAGTCGATGGCTGGAGTTTCCTCTGGAAGCGATACTGCTCCAAAGGCAGCTTCTTTTGCGATGTGCTCCTGTTGAGAGTACCGTCTAACAGACTCCCTCCCCAGAAGCTTTATTTGACTACGACAAGACCAACGGTCCGAGGATGGTCTAAAGAAGAAGCATTCGAATAAACCCTTTAGATATTTTCTTACGAAGTTCAGAATTCATGTACTAACGTTTGAAAACATTGCAATGGACGGCCAGAAGTGGACTTCTTCCTATAAAGACAAAAAATACCATTTCACTACAAATTACGTCACGTTAATGTGGATCACCGAAAACATACGATACCCTTATTGGAGGGGTCTCCTACAAAGCAACAATATATGCGTATGTATATGTATATGTATATGTATATGTATATGTATATGTATATGTATATGTATATGTATATGTATATGCATATGTATATGTATATTTGTATCCATATGTGTATGTATATTTACATACATACATATCTATATATATATATATATATATATATATATATATATATATATATATATACATATATATATATATATATATATATATATATATATATACTGTATGTATGGTGGTCTAAGTCGCCGGGCAGGCGTGGTCCGAGGACCCGGTTGACGACGACATGCGGTCGGTGATTGTTCACGCATTGCGGTCGAATGTTCGTGTTTGACACTAACCCTATGTCCTTTGGACCCACGATTTTCGCTCTTGGGCCCAGCAGCCTCCGTCACAATCTTAAAAGTTATCGGATGCAAGAATTTTCTTGCGAGATTTAGAAAGGCTGATGAGAAGACTTAAAAAGAAAGATCAAACATCACATTGGGTTACAATTGTATACGTTTCAGTTGACAGTTTGGTGTGTTATCACTGCGCCTATGATGGTCATTTTGTGGACGTCGTAATCATTAGGATATAGACGTAGACACGCACGGATGTCTGTGGCATTCGACAGAAGCTTTCGTAGATAAAATACATTTGCCAGAAAAATAAAAACGGTAGGAAATGGACTTAAGTATGTATTCAATAGAATAACGCAGCATTTTTTTTACCAACATATGCTAGTTTCATCAGACAAATTACTTCAAGCACAGTGATACAGCCCGTAAATCGAAGCAACACAGTGTAATAGATATATTCAAAGTCGAATTCTGGGCTTGATTTTTTTCTTTGATTAAGGTTTGATTTTTTTTTTTTTTTTTTATTGATTAAACAACCATTGTGATTGTTCATCGAAATGGATCGATCAATGCGCTATTTTACAGTGTAGAACGAAGTTCAATGTCTTGAAATTCGAAGTGGATTTTTAATTTCTTCAGTAATCTATCCAATCAATGTAAATTTATATAAAAAAAATTGTAATGAAAAGCTCTACTGCAGTAAATTCAAGTCATTACAGCGGAAATCGCAGTTTCCGAGTTATCAGGTAAAACCGTAAAATTGGACATTTTTTAATCCCCATCATTGGCAAAGATTAAGATTTCGAAAAAAAATCGAAATGTTATCGTAATCAACTCGTCACGATCCGTCGAACGGTGTGCCTTTTTGGGTGTAAAAAAAAAAGAAAAAAAATATCGACAACCCAATTTCAACGATACCCTCAGAATGACTACGTCATATAATGTTAACTTTTAAACACGACGCACAATCAGATTTCCCATCGACTAGCTTTGAGAATATATAGGTACCTTTTCCAGTTGTGTGTGTGTGTGTGTGCGCGCGCGCGCGTGTGTGTGTGTGTGTGTGTGTGTGTGTGTGTGTGTGTGTGTGTGTGTGTGTGTGTGTGTGTGTGTGTGTGTGTGTGTGTGTGTGTGTGTGTGTGTGTGTGTGTGTGTGTGTGTGTGTGTGTGTGTGTGTGTGTGTGTGTGTGTGTGTGTGTGTGTGTGTGTGTGTGTGTGTGTGTGTGTGTGTGTGTGTGTGTGTGTGTGTGTGTGTGTGTGTGCGTGTGTGTGTGTAAGGTCAGAACATTACCCATAGATGTGGCTATATACGAGTATGAGCTCTCATTCGAGAGGGTAATATTAGTCGATCACGAGCCCAAAACGTGATCCACAACCGTGGCAAATCACACAAACACACAAAGATACAAATACACGTACAGGCACACAGACAGGCACACACACATAAACATACGCACACACAAACGCACACTTTATACTCACACACACAAATACTAACAAACAGACAGTTTTCAAGGTAAACTTGCTTACAGAGGCGAACAAAAGTAGAAGCCGATGGTGGGCATGGAAGAAAGACGAAATCTTCTCAGAAGCTAAATAAAGAGGGACTAGAACGTTTACCCCTTTCAGATTTGGGAACACATTATCTCATCCTCGTATACTTCAGACCCTATGAGCAACTGCTGAAGTAGTTGATGCTCCTGAAATCTATCCAACTGCTTATGAACATCACGTTTCAAGAGGCGTGATACGAGTTATTCCTGTGGGTGCGGTAAGTTGGTTTCATATATGGTTCTATATCACTGTGGTGCCTCAGCTACAGCTCCGACTTAGAGAACTTTCATCGACTCTGCAAATCTATAGTATGCTTTGTATTTTTTTTCTGATCTGCGCAGGAGAGTTTTATCCAGTTGATAAAGATCTGGTACCTTCCAATTAATTGGAATTCTCTAATATTAGTCAGAACAGTCTATAAAGCACATATGCGTGGTAAAGGGTTTTGTATGTGAAAATTTGATGAAGTTCCGTACATTGACATATGATGTTTTTTTTCTTTTTTTTTTTACCCTCAGTAATCATTATTCATGCAAAATATCCGTTTTCTTTGACTTGATTTCCTAATCTAAGCGTTTTTTCCTTCCTATTAACCAGTTCGAGAAAAACATACAAATTATAAAAAAAAAATATTGACACATACTTATGTTAAGGTTTTCATCCTAGCGACGCACTTGTCAGAGTTACCAGATGTCACTTTTCTCCTAAGTCTGTCAATCCGATGAAATGTGTTTAAAAAGAAGGGTTTCGGAAAAATGAAAATTCTTTGTTTCCATTCAACAAGTGGTCACACGTACATCAACTTTCGTAAACTACTCATCGTTTGAATGTTGAATATTGTCAATTAATGAAGACATATATCAGAGAAAATAAATATTTTTCGTTTGTAATAACAGGAAGATCGCTGGCTGAGTGGGTTAGGGCGACGTTACTTGCGACGAAGGTCGAGGGGATGGCGATTCGAACCCTGCCACCGGCGAAGTAGAATTAAGGGCATGGTTTATTAAATTCCACGCTACAAAGTCTTCTGTGAGGGGTACCGTTCTAGCCTTCCGATATGAAGGAATTTGTGACGTTAAACCATATCACGATAACATTACTATGTTTTATCTTAAATTAGTAAACAAGCATCTTATTTACAGTAAATATTCCACATGATATAATTTTGGGTGCTAGTAAATAATTATTCAAATGGAAGGGTTTGGATTTATGATAGCAATTTTTTTCTATTTATCTCATTGTCAACACGATGACAAGCCCCTTTCTTCTATCTGGAGAAGATTTCTTCTTCTTATTATTATTATTCTTTTTCTTCATATTCTTCTTCTTCTTCTTCTTCTTCTTCTTCTTCTTCTTCTTCTGCTTTCTCTTCTTCCTCTTCTTCTTCTTATTTTTCTTCTTCTTTTTCTTCATCTTCTTCTTCTTTTTCTTCTTCTTTCTCTTCTTTTTCTTCTTCCTCTTTTTCTTTTTCTTCTTCATCTTCTTTTTCTTTTTCTTCTTTTCTCCCTTCTTCTTCTTCTTTTTCTTTTTCATCTTTTCCTTTTTTTTCTTCTTCCTTTTCTTCTTCTTCTTCTTCTTCTTCTTCTTCTTCTTCTTCTTCTTCTTCTTCTTCTTCTTCTTCTTCTTCTTCTTCTTCTTCTTCTTCTTCCTCTTCTTCTTAGCCAGATGGCAATGATTTAGCATACAATAGAGTTCCCATGTAGTTGGGTTCAAGAATGTGCCGATTTTGAAAATAAACTAATAAAAATCTTGTTACGAGAATATAACAACAATTATGAAAGAGTAATTCAGAGAGTTGTCTCCACTAACAAAGCCCCCTTGACCCACTTTGTTTACTATCTACAACTTCACGGCCTATTGTACGTCTTCGCTGATTTATAATCAAAACACACACACACACATACACACACACACACACACACACACACACACACACACACACACACACACACACACACACACACACACACACACACACACACACACACACACACACACACACACACACACACACACACGTGTTGGATTCGTGATCGACAGCTATTTCCCTCCCGGAAGAGAGCTCAGAGTTCGAATGACCGATCTATGGGTAATGTTATGACCTTACACACACACACACACTCAACTCCCCGCCCACGAGAGTTGGAGCAACGGCCCGAAGCGCGGCGATACCGAAATAATTTCGGCCCTGGGCAGAATGCGAACTGGGCACTACCAGCACCACCGTACTGGCAAGCCAGTACTCTATCAACCGCGCCAACGCGCGCGCAAGCGTGTGTGTGTGTGTGCGCGCGCGTGTGTGTAAGGTCACAGTATCATCCATATATCAGTCATACATGAGCTCTGAGTTCTCATCCGGGAGGGTAATAACTTTCGATCACAAGTCCAACACGTGATCTAAGACCGTGATAGAATGTGATGCGTATTATTGCGTCTTCATGCACTATAGTCTGGTCACAAAAACATTAAGACGCTTTTCATGCATTCGCTATAGTGGAGGTTCAAGAAATTAAAGTGAAACAGTGTAGTGGTAGCTATACTTCTTTCATTATCTGGTGACGCGTAGGATGTGGCCGGCAAAACCAGCAGCGTTGCCACGTCTAAACCATCTCCAAAGAAAACAGGAGGAACACAGTACTCTTTATATTCGCATGTATTACCTGTGTAATTAAAGAGACTACAAGCGGCCCGAATACCCGCACTTAGCTTCTCTATGTAATTCTCTATGAGTGACCTGCGCACCTGGTCGGGAGCCGGGGAAACGTCGCCTGACCTGAGATGCTACATTGATTTAACAAGTCTATTCTTTTCTTTAGATGCATAACAATTTCTCATATCACCTACCATTTAATGAAAAAATCAATATGCATTTAGAATATTCCATGTTAACATGCTCGGGGTAGTGGACATCTTCCGGTATATGCTGAATGTTTTGATTCAATACGTGACAACACGGCAGACAATACCTTGTGGGTCATGAAATAATGGAAATAGTATAGACTAACTGGAAGTATACAATTCCATCAACCACTTGATGTGGATGCAATACCACGGATGTGAATAAGATAGCTTAGCGACAGCCTTGACAAAAGTCAAAATACCAATTGGTATGATCATGGTTGAATCTCCCGCAAGGAGGGTAAGGGCAAATTAGCATTTTGTCGTTGAAAACTAGCGCTTCTATCCCTATGGATAATATCGTACCGAAGAGGTAGGCTTTGTTTCACGCTAGCCGACTAGCGGTTTGAACCTCGCGGAAACGGCGGTGGTATTGTACAATCAAGGTCAAATTAGCGCGGCTGTCTGTGAACGCCTCTATTGACTTACAGTATAATAGAACCGCCGCGGTTGAAATCGCTAGTGTGAACACTGTCGTAGAATCGTGATGATGATAGGGTTTAACACCACAAACTCCCCCTATCGGAAGGCTAGGCCGATGCCCCTCACAGAGGACTTTGTAACGTGGAATTTAATGAACCATGCCCTTGGTTCAGCTTCGCCAATGGCAGCATTCGAACCGCCATCCCCTCGACCTTCGTCACAAGTAACGAAGAGCCTCACGTAGTCCAGGAGGAAGAACAGTTCATGAATAAAATTTATAAATGGTCAGCATTCTTTCCTGTGCGGAGATTACTTTCCAGTTATAAAAGAATATTTCGTCAATGCGAACAAAGATTCTAAGATACTAACTGCATTGAACTCTTGTAGTCAGAACCTCCTACAAATAGTGTGTGTGTGTGTGTGTGTGTGTGTGTGTGTGTGTGTGTGTGTGTGTGTGTGTGTGTGTGTGTGTGTGTGTGTGTGTGTGTGTGTGTGTGTGTGTGTGTGTGTGTGTGTGTGTGTGTGTGTGTGTGTGTGTGTGTGTGTGTGTGTGTGTGTGTGTGTGTGTGTGTGTGTGTGTGTGTGTGTGTGTTTTAGAGGGACCGGGGGAAAATAAGGATAGTAGAGAGGAACGCAAGTCTTCGTGTCTTGTATAGAAAGGCTGATCCTATGAGGTCTGGAATCCAGTCAAAAGTCCACAATAGGTATATGGATTTCATATTATGCTAAAATTGTGAACATACACGCTGGCCTTACCTTATGAGAGGAATAATGAAAAGAATAAATGAGGAGGAAGAGAGGTAGGTGTGGGGGGGAGGAGGAGGAAAAGAAGGAGAAGGAAGAGGAAGAGGAGGAGTAGGAGGATGTATGGGTATAGGAGAGGAGGGGGAGAAGGAGATGGAGAAAGAGGGTAAACAAAAAGTAGAGGAGGAGAAGAATGAGACGAGGAGGTTAGAGGAGGAGGAGAGAAGAAAAAAGACAAGGGAGAGAAAGAGGAGGAAGAAGAGGAGGAAGAGGAGGAGAAAGAGGTAGAGAAGGAGAGAAGATGGAAGAAGAGAAAGAAGAAGTGAGGAAAGAGAGAGAAAGAGAGGAAAAGGAGGAGGAGGAGGAGGAGGAGGAGGAGGAGTATAACGAGACGGTGGAAAAGGAAAAGGTGAAGAAAGAGTAAGAAGTGGAGGAAAGGGAGGAGGAAGAGAAGGTAAAGGATGAGGAGGAGAGAGAGGAAGAGAAGTAAGAGAAGAAGGTGAAGGAGGTGGAGAAAGATGAAGTGTTGAGGAAGAGGAGGAGTACGTTGAGGAGGACGAGGAGGACGAGGAGGAGGAGGAGGAGGAGGAGGAAGAAAAGGAGGGGAGAAGGAACAGGGTGAAGAGAAGGAAATGAAGAAGGAAATGAGAAAGGAATTGAAAATGAAAGAATACGAACACAAATTAAAAGAAGATCAGAATATGCAACGACAAGAGGAGTGAAAGATAATGAAGCTGAAGAGGAGGCAAATAAAAGAATAAAGATTCGAAGAGGAAAAGAAGAGGAACGGAAATAGGAAGATGGGAGGGTTGCTAAAATGTGATAGATGAAGATGAGAACGAGGAACAAGGAAGAGAATGATTTGGACGAGACTGGGAAAGAGAAATTGAAGAAAGTTGGTTTGAATAGGAAACGAAACGAACGACAAGGAAGAAGGAAAGAGAAAGAGATGTAGACGAAATGGGAAAAATAAAAGGACTGGAAATAGCAAAATAGAAGGAAGAGAAAGTATGGAAATAGAAAGAAAAGAAAGAGAATGGGACAAAGGAAGAGAAGGAGAGAGAGGTAAGAAAAGATGACTAAAGGAAGAACGACAAAATGAAATGAGCAGGTGCTAAAATTAAAAGGTAGAGAAATAAAATGCACATGGACAAAAAAAGACAACCAAAACAAGGATGACAAAAGCAAATGAGCAGGTGCTAAGAGTAAAAGGAAGAAAAAAATAAAGGAAGAAGAAAAAAAGGAAAAGGCAAAAGATGAAGAGCAAAAGAATGAGGATTATTGACGACCGTATGACCTCCTGCCTCTTCCGTTCTTCCCATGACCCCTGACCTTTTCTCCTCCTCCTCCTCCTCCTCCTTCTCCTCCTCCTCCTCCTCCCCCCTCCTCCTCCTCTTCCTCGTCATCTTCCTCCTTCTCTTTCTATTCCCCTTACTCCTATTCCTGATTCTCCTACTCCTCCTCTTCTTTTCTCCTTACCTTCCTTCTTTTACCTTGATTTTTTACCCAACTTTCCTTCATTTTACCTTCTTTTTTTCTTCACAAGGCACATGTGAAAAAAAAATTCCAGTGTTTTTTCTGCAATATATATATATATATATATATATATATATATATATGTGTGTGTGTGTGTGTGTGTGTGTGTGTGTGTGTGTGTGTGTGTGTGTGTGTGTGTGTGTGTGTGTGTGTGTGTGTGTGTGTGTGTGTGTGTGTGTGTGTATGTTCATGTGTATGTGTGTGGATGGGTGTGGTGGG
>NC_134782.1:62988553-62993553 GCF_046742065.1 Oratosquilla oratoria | reverse complement strand
ATTTACCTATTTACCTACGCTCGTAGTGTACCATTTTAATATCTTGCAGTGAATTATTCTTAAATTCATGTATTGTTTTTGCAGATACGACTGTTTCGTCTAGTTTGTTCCATACACTCACCACTCTGTGGGGGAAAGCTGTTCTTTTACAGGGCTTTTCTGTAAGTATCCTTTTTGAGCTTCCTTCCATGTCCCCTTATATTTCTCTTACCCCAATTTAGTAAGTCTTCTCTATCAAGGACTTCCATACCTCTCATGATTCCATAGATAGTCAACAAGTCACCTCTTTCTCTTCTTCGTTCCAGAGTTGGTAATTCTAATTTTGACAATCTCTTTTCATATGACAGTTTTTGTAAGTGTTGGGGCCATCTTAGTAGTAGCTCTCTAGATTATCTCAATTTTCCTTATATGTATATGTATATGTATATGTATATGTATATGTATATGTATATGTATATGTATATCTATACGTATACGCATATGTATATGTATATGTATATGTATATGTATATGTATATGTATATGTATATGTATATGTATATGTATATGTATATGTATATGTATATGTATAGACTCATGCAACGACACATGTTCCCAAGTACTGTACACATCCTCGACATAATACGTAGCCTGTTTATGTAAAAAAAATAATTTCTTGTGTCCAAGACGAAACTACTCCTATGAATCTGGTTAAAAAGAAATACTCTCCAGCATTACATTTGTCCGAAAGTATCTTGTTATGGAATCCCAAGCTTCGTGTCTTTCGTGAAGGCATATGTTCTCATAGACATTAAATAGTGTTGAGGAGATATACGAGAGGAGGTATGGCCGACATATATTACCCACAAATGGACAACGTCTCATTTCCGGCGTCAAGAAGCATTGTCATGTTATCATTAAAGAGGGCTATTATTTTAATAACTTATCACTATTTTACTCTAAACTAAGACTCGTTAAATGGCCCTCTCTTGACCGTTTATCTAAATCATAAGGCTTAAGATGGGAGCTTTCTTTTTTGGAGGATTTCTTACAATTAGAACAGGAGAGTCTAGTCCTTTGCCTAGGCCGGAAACTGGAGAGCCATGGCAAAGGAGGAATACACAGATTAATATATACAAGAGATATTAGGCAGGTATGCTGAGTCGTATTTGCAAGGTCCTTTGGTTGTGGTGAGTATCACCTCTCAGACAGTCTAAGTCATCTTGAAAGAAGAATGTGTGAGAATTGCCTGCCCGTAAGTGTTTTTAGGTTTTGGTAAAGAAGCGAGTTCGTGTGTTACACGCCCTTAACGATGTCACAAAGATTTTCCTTCCACAACACACACACACACACACACACACACACACACACACACACACACACACACACACACACACACACACACACACACACACACACATACACACACACACACACACACACACACACACACACACACACACACACACACACACACACACACACACACACACACACACACACACACACACACACACACACACACACACACACACACACACACACACACACACACACACACACACACACACAAAATCTTACTCCTTTCACGTGACGAGCTTCTTTCTTTTTTAAATGACTCTGCTGACACAAGCTATTATTATTATCACATTTTGAACGACTCAAGACGAATGTCATTGTTTGTGTGAATCTTCATGCAGGCGTGTGATGTAATCTAAAGAAGACATCCATGACAAATTGTAATACAGATAAGGTCATTTAGGTTCTGAAGGTTTCCGTGAGCTGAATAATGAACTCCCCTGTCAGTGTTGCGGTTGGATATATAGGTTTGATTGCAACATATGACAATTGCACCAGGCAGCCAATGTACGGACGTGGACTCCTATCTGAACGAGTTCTCGATTGATCACGACCCTTCTCGTCCCAGGAACTGTTTCTCAATAAACATAAATACTCAGGTATTTTCCAAGCAAGATTTATTCAACAGAGATGCGATTAGTTTGGTTTAGTTTCTTCCATTCTGGGTAGAAATAATAACACATTATTCTTGTCAACATCGCACTACTGCGCAGTGGGAAATAAGAAACCGGTGGCAGGGCCAAGTCCTGTCAGTTGTGGTGAGCCGCTTTCTATAAAAAAAAACCCATTCAATTATATCCAGCCAAATGTTCCTTGCAACGTATATTAAACGTTCAGTAGTATGGTATGCTTTATATAGCCAAAATGATCGTTCTTATAACATTTCGAAAGCCATTTTCTCGAAAGGGTATTGTGAAATCCTGATAAGATTGAGGTGATTTGTGGATTCCCTTGTCGAAATACTACCACAGAACTCCAGTACAATGGTTCTACAGTTTATTGGTCTCTCCATTTACGGCAGTCAGAATTACAGGACTAAAATCACGTATGTCGTATTCGTCTTTAATGTCAACTCCCAATGACTCAGCAAAAAAAAAAAAAAAAAAAAGATGATGAAGAAGAAGAAGGGAAAGACGTTTCAGCCAACAAATGCCTTAACCATCACATTATCCCTACGCGGACCATGGGCTCCTATATGATATTGAATGAATGTCTGACGAACAAAATCGTATTATGATGTACTACTGGAATGACATACCGGGTGTGTCAGTTCAATTAAAGAAGTGTGTGTGAGAGCGCGCAAGACAGTCGAGTAGATGAGAAGAAGAACTAAGACAAAACTAGAAAGACAAGTCTTAGGTACAACAAGAGATAAGGTGTAATGGTGTACTTGTAGTATTGTGTATTTATTATTGTATACTGTACACATGTTGTAAGAACCAACTGTTCTGCTCGTTCGCTTGAGATTTTTCCCGCTCTAAGTTGAAGGCGTCCCCAAGCGCTCAGTTTCTGTCACGCCTTCCAAGCGTACGCACGTTTTTATCTATTGTGCTAATTAATATATACAATTCGATCTTGTTTCAATAACCACCCTCATACAAAGGTAAATGTGAAACTTTAGAGGAAAGAAATTGGATAAACAATATTGGAAGGAGAGAGAAGCCAAGGAAAAGTGAAGAAGAATGATGACGTAACAGGTGAGGGGATGAATTGTTGGAAATGGAGAAGGAGAGGGAAAGAGATAAAGAGGAAATGGGAGGGAGGGTGTGGAGGAGGGTGAAGAGCAGGTGGTGAACAAATAGATTGGATGGGGGGGACTGATGGAGAGGGAAGGGAGAACTAATGTGGTAAATGACATTGGACTCTACTGTCACAATAGTACTCTTCACACATTCCTGGATAAAGTCAAACAAGTTTAGTTACTTGCAAAGACATCAAAGTGCTGAAGAATTAACCCTTCCGGCAAGGTGACTGTCTTTACATGTTTAGCTTTGGCGAATGTAGGTGATGAGTGAATCAGTGAACAAGTATAAGAAGCGATTTGCATGTATGGGTTACGTGATTTGAGTTTAGATTTGTGAGTAGACGAGAACTAGATCAACGACTAGGCGAGTAAGGAAGTGGACGGAGAGTAAGTAGCTCTACCGGAGGTATTGTGGCTCCGTTTTCTTCAGGGATTGGTGGAGGGGGAATGGACGGTGCCTCTCAGGGCCAACGCGCGACAGTGACGGCACATAGTGAAAGGTTCTAGCGCACGCGAACGCGCACACTCACACAAAGCAAGCACGCACACATGCATGCACACACAAACGCACACACGCACATATGCGCACAGACACACAAACGCACGCACGCACACATACACACACACACACACATAAACGCTCGCATGCATACATGAGTATATGTATGTAATGTCAAAGATTCCTGTTGTCTCACCATGTATATACATGTAATAGGTTAGTATTCATATCACTTCCGACAAGTGTATCGGCACTCGTCTGATACACATTTTGCACGTACATTTATCTATTTATCTCTTTCGGTTTAACTTTTTTTTTGCAAATCTTAAGAAATTTTTAATGCAACTTGTCTTTTGAAAATTAATAACATAAATATCAGGACCTAATATCGTGATGAACTAAGACTGCTCATTAACGAGGAAGTCATAGGATATCACAGGAATTAATTCAAGTCCTTTTATTTACTTAATGTTATCTTGATTAGTTTCATTTTATTCTAGTTTGTTTAATCTTATTTTATTTCATCTATGTTTCATTCTATTAAATTTTATTTTATTTCTTAATTGTTGTATCTTACCTTATTGTATTCTATCCTATTTTACTTTAATCTGTTTACTTAATTTTATTTTATTTTATTTGTTTTATTTTGTTTCATTTTATTTTATTCTATTTTATTTACTTTATTTTATTTGTTTTATTTTATTTTATTTTGTTTTATTTTCTTTTTTATTATTTCTATTATTTTATTTTATTTCATTTTATTCTTTATCTTATTTTATTCTTTTTTTTCATTTTATTAATTTATAATTTATTCATTCATTTACTTTTGTTATTGACGAATTAAGATAGACAAACTTGTGTTGGAAGGAAGAATCGCCAATGGTAGGCAACCTCTTGACGTGAAATATCATTTCTAGATGATTACACATCTTATCAAAATAACCTACGTTGCTAGAAGGGATCATTGCCAAAACCCAAGAGTAGGGTCACATCAGTAAAGAAATAATGCGAGAGAAACTTGTTTGGGTTTATTCGCTCGTGAATCTAATTGTAATATTAACTAAGATGTTATTCTTTCTAATGTCACCTCCAGGGATAGGTAAAAGCGCGATGTGACATCTAGAAAACAAAGATGGCCGACAGAGGGTGTGAGGAGAGCCTTGTCTTTTCCCCTGTTGTTGTTTGTTGTTGTTGTTGTTGTTGTTGTTGTTGTTGTTGTTGTTGTTGTTGTTGTTGTTGTTGTTGTTGTTGTTGTTGTTGTTGTTGTTGTTGTTGTTGTTGTTGTTGTTGTTGTTGTTGTTGTTGTTGTCGTCGTCGTTGTTGTTGTCGTCGTCGTCGTCGTCGTCGTCGTCGTCGTCGTCGTCGTCGTCGTCGTCGTCGTCGTCGTCGTCGTCGTCGTCGTTGTTGTTGTTGTTGTTG
>NC_134782.1:62978553-62983553 GCF_046742065.1 Oratosquilla oratoria | reverse complement strand
TGTGAACCGACTCATTTGGCTAATCAGGTCGAATAAGGTTAAGGAAGGGGAAAAACTTGATATACTTTTTTTTTTCCCTTTTTTTTCCCCTTTTTAGCTGCAACTCAGGTTCCCTTCTAGGGTGAAGGGCAAAGTACCAGGGGGATTGAAAGTTGACGGTCAGAATGAAAGGACCGGTGGAAGATTGCAAAACCCCAAAGAGGAATGCAAACTAGCTTCTTCTGACTTTGCGGAACGTATAGATTGCACCGCGTGTCCTGAGAGAATGGAAGAAAACACCGGACTTTGAGGGGGTGTGATGTTCAAAATAAAATTTCGAATTTATTTAATAGGAAAAAAGAATATTCACGAGATGGGGTATGAAGAAAAGAAAAAAGAAAATAGGAAAAGTAGAGGAGAAGACATCGAAGATCTGATGATGACATTGCTCATAAGTAGGAATTATTTATTTATGATGCAAATATCAACAACCCATACGAACAAATACACTCATACAAGAACAAGAGACTGAGGTGGACATTTGTGATTAAGCAGGGTAGGGTAGAAGAAGGATTTATAAAATAAGGATAACGAAATTATTTAATTTCTCATAAGTAGGAATGTGTTTTTAACAGTATTGCAACTATGCAAATATCAAGACATAATACGAACAAACACAATCATACAAGAGAATAAAATAAATATTTACAAGTAAACAGAATAGGGAGAGAAAAAATGATTTGTAAAATAAATAAAAAAAAAATAACGAGATTAGAATAAAGATGAGACGATAGAAAGCGAGAGACGAAAAAATGCAACAAAGGAGACACAATCATACAAAAGAATGAAAAGATTATTTAAGAATAAGCAGAACATGGAGAGAAAAAGGATTTGTAAAATGAAAAAAATAACGAGATTAAAATAAAGATGAGGCAATACAAGAGCGGGAGATGATAAACGGAACAAAGGAGAATGTTTTTAATACATATACATACCAAGGCTTTTTCCCCCTTACAAGGGGGGTAGCCAAAAAGAAAAAGGCATAAAATCACTCCCACCCATTCCATCCCTGAATGAATGTAGAATATGAAGACATTAGGAGAGCCGGATGGAAGGAATTCTTGGTGAGGAAACAAGAGTAGAGAGGTTAGAAATTGAAAAAGAGAAGAATTATCGAGAAAAGACTGAGGAAAGAAGGAAGAGAAAAAGTACAACTAAGGAGGAAACGAAAGAAGGATATTAAAGGGAAATAAAAGAGAAAGTAAAAACATTAGAAAAGAAAAAAATAAGAGGAAGAAAGGCGATAGGAAGGAAGGAAGGAAGGAAGGAAGGAAGGAAGGAAGGAAGGAAGGAAGGGAGGAAGGAAGGAAGGAAGGAAGGAGGAAGGAAGGAAGGAAGGAAGGAAGGAAGGGAAGGAAGGAAGGAAGGAAGGAGGGAAGGAAGGAAGGAAGGAAGGAAGGAAGGAAGGAAGGAAGGAAGGAAGGAAGAAAGGCGATAAGAAAGAAGGAAGAAAGGAAGGAAGGAAGGAAAGGCGATAGGAAGGAAGGAAGGAAAGGCGATAGGAGGGAAGGAAGGAGGGAAGGAAGGAAGGAAGAAAGGCGATAGGAAGGAAAGAAGGAAGGAAGGAAGGAAGAAAGGAAGAAAGGCGATAGGAAGGAAGGAAGGAAGGAAGGAAGGAAGGAAGAAAGGAAGGAAGGAAGAAAGGAAGGAAGGAAGAAAGGAAGGCGATAGGAAGGAAGGAAGGAAGGAAGGAAGGAAGGAAGTTAGGAAGGAAGGAAGACAAGGCAGGAGAGAAGAAGTAGGAAGAGAACTGGAGGAGTGGGAGGGAAAGAAGCTCTGAGACCCACCAGATGACACAACTTCCGGCCATTTCCCGGAGTCCCGGACCTGGGCGGTGGCCTCCTGTCGTAAGACTTCCGAGAGGGAAGGTCGCCCACCTCCTGAGGAAGGCGTGGGCGAGCGAGTGAGTTCTCAAAGCTCTAAGTCGCCCATTGCTCAGACGTAGACTGAGTTGTTACTTGCTCTTTCCTAATTAGAAACTGAGTAAGGATTGTGCTTGTAGGAGAGATACTCAGATACAAGCATACACGAACACGCACGCACGCATAGACACACTCGCGTGCACGCACACACACACGCGCATGCACGCATACACGCACACACACACACACACACACACACACACACACACACACACACACACACACACACACACACACACACACACACACACACACACACACAGAGAGAGAGAGAGAGAGAGAGAGAGAGAGAGAGAGAGAGAGAGAGAGAGAGAGAGAGAGAGAGAGAGAGAGAGAGAGAGAAAGAGAGAGAGAGAGAGCGAAAGGCGGGGGGTAGAGAGAGATTCTCACTCATTCTAAACAACTTCCTAAAGTCTAAGCTGTTGAAGCAGTCCAAGACTTTGAAGGTCTCTATCAAGTGACCACGCAGTCGACGACAAGTCTTCAAGAGAGAAGAGGCCAAGTCTTCGAGGTCTACTCCTGTTACCCCATTTAGTTTAGGCGGCACTAGCTTCCACTCTTTCTAGAAGCTAGATGTCCTTTCCGAAGGCTAGACGACCAGAAGTGTATTGAATATTCTAGGCACGATAATGCAAGTAAATTGTGCAGCGTCAGCCTTGGTGTTGGTCCTCATCCTTTGGAAAAAAAATGTTTTAGAGAGTTTCTGATAACTCTGATTCTCTATAACCAAATCCTGCTCGCAATCAGTCCTTTTTAAGTCATTACCTTAAAGCGAGTGGTCCTAAGCACCCGCATAACTGAAGTACATCTCCAGAGGCAAGTTGTAATGTTACGATACGAACGCAAGTAAATAGCCCTTTCTGGGTATCTTGATCTTTGTTAACAAGAGATCGTGCACTCACCGGAAGCCAGATAGAATAATTATGTAAAGTTCATGGTGAGGTGAGCTCAGATGAGTAGCTGGAATAATTACAGTATACACACTATCTCCAAGGCACAGCCTTCATGATCACAAAAAATACATTTTAGAAGTATAACTGTTTGAGTATATAGTCATACAAGGAACGTGTAGAGTAATATTTGGAGAAGAGGAAAATGTGAAGCAAGCAGGATGCTTTGTACCCTGCGGAAGGTCGTGTCTCCTATGGAGTGCGGGAAAATGAAAATTTCTTGCAGAAAAAAGAGAAAGAAACGCATCATTTTGTATATTCATGTTGCGCGTGTCCATTTCTGTGTAGAGAGCTTACAGTAATGCAAATTGCCTTTATTCGTTATCCTTTATTAGATTACGTAGAGACCCTGCCCGTGACAAACCTGCAGTCTTCCCAGGAAGATGCGAATCTCTACATCACGCAAAGTGACGGTCACTGGTGCTATAAGATATGAATGAATGAACAAGTTTACTAGAATAGTAGTATCTTCCTTTAGGTGTCTATATGTGAAAGGGGATTTATGAGATGTCATAATATGTAGTTTAATCGTCCCATTCTGACGAGTTTTGTCGATGTCATGCCGGTATAAGCAGCACCAAAGTCCATAGTCCTCGTAATAACAACAATTCGTACATAATACGAGTCCATTGGAACAAATTACATTTCAGATTTTTTTTTTTTTTTTTTTGAGTGATGAAAAATACAACAAGGTCAAAACATAAAATCTTCCCATCTAATTTGTAAAATGACACATGAGGTTGATGATAAATCTTTATGGGACATAATTCTTCTACCGATCGTGGTGAAGCTTTGGGGTACCATTTGCTAAAATCTCGTTTGGATTCACAGGAGATAAGATAACAGTCATCTGTTTGCATTTGCTTATTTTTTACAATCTTAGAAGCCCTCAATGTAAAAATAAAAACACATAATATCAATATAAAAAAAGATGTAATCCTTTCTTCTTTCCGATCCAGTCTTCCGGAGAGGTACAACGATGCAACGTGTGGCGCTCCGTGGGGAGTAGCAAGGTGCCGTAGAACGGAACACGATGTGACCTCTCCCAGGCCACGTTACACCCTCTCCCTGAACTATGTTACAAATACCTTGTATTGCTCTATAATAATGGTTCTTAACCTTTTTATGCAGCGACCCAAGAATCAGTTCAGGTCGGTCATGGCAATCCATACCATCAACATTTAACTTCATTTCAGTATATTTTCAAAGTACATAGTGTCACAACAAAGAATAACTTAAATATTTAAGTTATTCTTCATTTCAATCTTAAGATAACTGTGCTCAGTTAAATCGTCTATGTCTTTATAACGCTGTGCTTAGATGTTAATTATTTAAGTGTTTTATATAGTATTACCTATAGTAATAATGTAAACAGTATTATTGGGAAAATAATAAGTCCATAAATTCTTGTGGACCCAACTATAAACTCAGATCATTATAGTATTAGCATTCGTTTTGTCAGTGACCATAAATGTTGTTCCTTGGGAAAGGTGAATACTTTGTAATTATTCTGTTAATTCACCGAGATTCTCACCACCAATTCCAGAGAATATCCGATCGTTTGCTAGGAAAGATGGAGATATGCAGAAAAAAGTATGTTTGGGTATTATTACCGTAATATTTAATATATGTATGTATATGCACATAGGCGTGTAAGCATACATGTATATACATACAAAAAAGAGAAAGGGAAGGGAATATATAGTAGAATAGAGAGGGAGAGAGAGAGAGAGAGAGAGAGAGAGAGAGAGAGAGAGAGAGAGAGAGAGAGAGAGAGAGAGAGAGAGAGAGAGAGAGAGAGAGAGAGAGAGAGAGAGAGAGAGAGAGAGAGAGAGAGAGAGAGAAAGAGATAGAGAGATAGAGAAAGAGAGAGAGAGAGAGAGAGATAGAGAGAGAGAGAGAGAGAGAGAGAGATAGAGATAGATAGATAGATAGAGAGAGAGAGAGAGAGAGAGAGAGAGAGAGAGAAGAGAGAGAGAGAGAGAGAGAGAGAGAGAGATAGAGAGATAGAGAGAGAGAGAGAGAGAGAGAGAGAGAGAGAGAGAGAGAGAGAGAGAGAGAGAGAGAGAGAGAGAGAGAGAGAGAGAGA
>NC_134782.1:62966053-62976053 GCF_046742065.1 Oratosquilla oratoria | reverse complement strand
GTGTGTGTGTGTGTGTGTGTGTGTGTGTGTGTGTGTGTGTGTGTGTGTGTGTGTGTGTGTGTGTGTGTGTGCGTGTGTGTATACACACACCGGTGATAGGATAATGATATCTAAATCAGAGAAAGGAATAGAATAATGAATGGAGAGATAGAGAGTATCTGTTATCATGGAATGAAAAGGCTACACGAGATCAGAGCAAAGAATTAGACAGATTGTCTCATGAATGTTATGAAGCATAGTTTTCTCCAATCATGCATCATTTGGTTGAATAAGAAAAGGAAATAACCCATTCCAACAACTGAGATTGATTTAAGGTAAATTTTGATAAGTGGAGATAGAGACACGAGTCCGCATAAGAATAGCTTCTAACCCATACCCTACGATTAGGTAAATACAGTTAGGTGAATAAGCGTGGGAGCGCGCACACACATACACACACACACACACACACACACACACACACACACACACACACACACACACACACACACACACACACACACACACACACACACACACACACACACACACACACACACATGTACACATGTGCACACACCGTAATGGTACTACTTCCTTCCAGAATGCAATCATTCTGAGCTGGAGTACATTGCAAAGCATGGCTCTATGCTGAGCGGGTCCCCAGAGTACCTACTTGCCTTCCGTCCGTGCGTCCAGACTCACTTTCAGGGCTATCCGGTTCTGTTCAGAAAAGGGCAGCTGCTGACCACGCCCCTTATTCACCCCCTCCCTCCCTCCCTCCCTTCCTCAGTCCGTTCCTTGTAGGCTGTGTCCCTAGAGGACGCCCTTGGGGCGCGTCCCTCCCAAAGAAAAGGTGGTCTTCACTTCCTGGCCATTTAGAATTGCATGGTACTCCATTTTTTTTTATGTTAAATGTCATGCGGTACTTGCACGAATTCTTTTATAACATCTTCCATTCCATTTGTTTCATCCGATGCACCTACCCCCGTTTTCTTTTTATATTTCTCCCTACATTCTCATCGCTCCTTACCTCTCGTTCTCTCTCCAATCCATTCCTATGAGCTTATTGATTCCCCCTGCAACCTAAAATAAAAATCCCCCTAAATGTAGAATTAATTTACTAAAGAAAATTCTACAAAGACTCACACAACACCAAAACCGAACTCCTTATTTTGAGACTTTCATCCCAAGAAAAGAATTTTTTTTTTTTCAACCATGAACTTAATTCTATGGAGTTTTCTCCATTTAAATCCTGTTCCATGTAATCCTCCCTACGTTTTCCTTATTCTCACCCAAACATCCTAATTCCATATGATGAAGAACTACGTCACCGAAAATCTAGAACTCTCAATCCCTCCACAACCTTTCCAATACACTCACCTTTGTTTAGACCCAAGAGGTACCCGTTGCTCCATCAAGCAAACCTACTTCCAGCTCTAGTCTTCATGGACATTTGAAATCACTCCCACTCGGACTCTAAGACGCCATAACTCGCTTCCACCTTTTTCCAAATATTCTTTCCCCTGCTGCTGGTCATCTGCACATCATCAAACTTCCACCAGTCATTCCACCTTCCACCACCCTTTCACTCCCATCACTACACCCCATCCATTCCACCAAACCCGCCACCTCCTCCTGTTTCTGCGGCACTCCTGCTCCTGTTCTGTCTGGTTTTCTTCCTCTTCCTTGTCTTTTATATTCCCTTTTCGATTCTTTCATCTCCCCTCTCTCATGCTACATTTCTTCTATCGTCCACACCTTCCATATGTTCATACATCACGTTTCCATTTTATTCCTAATATCCTTGTGTTTCTTCTTCTTCTTCTTTTTTTGTTCTTGCTTTGTTTTCCACTTTACACTTCTCTTCTATCTTTATCCAATCATTGTTTTGCCTTTTTTCGTGTTTCTTGTTTTTCTTCTTTCACTCCTCCAGGTAGGGAGAGAGGAAGGGAGAAAAGGAAGGGAGGGAGAGTAGGAAGATGGGAATAAAGAAAAGATGAGGAAAAGGGGAAATGACAAGAGGATTGATGAAAGGTTAGGCGAAAGAAGGAGAGGAGGGGAGAGGAGAGAGGTTGTAGGGGAAATGTGAAGGATAGGGAGATAGATCAGATGATGTATTTATAAAGACGATGAGGCCAAAGAATGGACTAGTCTGGAGTGTTGGAAAGGGAGGAAGAGAGAGTAGAAGGCGGGGGGGGGGAAGGGGAGAGGAGGGGGTAGTAGGAGAATTGATGTGGAGGCAAAGGAGTGGACTGGAAGAATGGAACTGCGTGAGAGAAGGAAAGAGTAAAGGTAAATGTTTAAGACTTGAAAAGGGCAGGAGCTTCATGGTCTACTCCGGATGGACGGACAGGGGAAGAGTCTTCGGGAGACATGTGGAGGAATGTGAAGGACTTCGTGGAAGGTTTGGAAATTTTGACTAAGATTAAATGTCACATGATGTGAGTCAGCATATCTGGAAGGGAAGAAGGGTGCAGTTTTGAAGTGACATGGCACTTGTTAAAGGAGAAGTATTGAGGGGAAGGAGATAAGGAGAAGATGTACGAGTTGGATGGATAGCCACGTTGTGGGAAATATGACTGACTAGATTTGTTGAAAGATTTAATAAATGAGAAAATAATTCAGATTTTGTTTTTGTTTTCTGATGACGTTTAGATGCTGAAGAAAATCGTTCTTCTTTCTGAAGGAGTTCAAGTGAGAATTTTTTACTTCGTTCATCCTAGTTTCTCTCCTCAAGAAGATATAATCACGAAGCTTCATTAGCAAACACAGATTCTAGAATGCATACCATTAGGTTGAATTAATTTTCTAGAGAGTGTTTTAGCAATTTAATCTGTAATTTTCTTCTAAGCTGAGTAAAACTGTATGATGTTGGCTAGAATAGTCTAAAATGTGACAAATTTTCCAAGAAGAATAACCACTGGTTGCGATACTCTTCAGTTCTCTCTCCAGACAAATCTGCCTACCTGGAAACCACATTACTATGATCTGAAGAACGACGATCCATAGCTCCGGCTCGTAATGAGCATCAGAAAACGGAATCAGGTATCAAGTCACAGTACCACGACCTCTATAGTTATGGGGCAACAAAGGTTAGTAAGTTCACGCGTTCTCCAACCCTTATAACAGAGCGACAAGCTGCATGTATACGATTTGTTTCAAATCACGGAGACGTCTCTGTTACCTTCAAGGAGGGTTCTGGATTTTGGGGGTTTCGTGTACAAATCAAATAAGATTATTGTTATCGTTATTTTTACCACCGACACCATAACTATTGACACCAATAGGAACACCTCCACTAACCACCACCTTTATTATCACCGCTATTCGGGGCCAACACAGTCACTATCACCATAACTGTTATCAATATCATTGTAAACACCGTGTATTTTTTTTTTGCTACCAACACAAGGATATATAGTTACGTGAATATCATTACACTTATCTTAAACAATATAGCACTACTAAGTAAACTAAAAAGTTCTTGAGAACGTATAAGCCTTTTGTCATATATCATACGATTTAAATTTGTCAAACCCAGACATATATGTTGGAACATTGTTCTTGTTTTTTACAGGATACTGAAAAAAGAACAAATGCACACATTTAATGTGAAAAATATACATGCACACAAAAACACACAATACACACACACAAGTGCATACGCGAAAACACACGCACGTGCACACACACACACACGCACGTGCACACACACACACACACACACACACACACACACACACACACACACACACACACACACACACACACACACACACACACACACACACACACACACACACACACAAACACACACACACATACACACGCACGCGCGTGCGCGCTCTGTAATTGTGACTGTTGTTCATGATGAATGTGAATTGTGTCTCCCGGAAGAAATATAAAGAAATTTCCGACGTGACAGTGTTGAATTGAGTGCAATAACTGGTAGGGGGCTGTAAGTGAGATTCCCAAAGTGCAGATGACGAAAAATGAAAGAAAGAGGATCTTTCGAAGGACTCACGGTGGGAGTGAAGGCGCAGGAAACTGTACTTTTGATAACACACCACAAGCATTAATGTGAACATCGTAATAAATGGAGCATCTCAAACTGAGCTTCTTGGACTGAGTGAGTGGCTTCTTGAGAGAAATATTGTGAAGAAGACGCTGTCATGTCTGATTGGAAGAAGATAACTTGTGAGATCACCCAGAGCTTATTCTAACTATGATGATTGGAATAGTTACAGACAATGCCGACTATGAAGAAAATGAAAAATAAAGAAAAGTCAATGTTGTTATAAAAAGATGTAGACAGAATTAGAGACTAAAACCAAATGTAAGAAATTGACTTTAATGTAAAGAATAAGAAGAATAAATGCAAAAATATTCTAGATAGGTAAAGATAAGATGTATTAAAAAGGGGAATGGAACAATTATAAATCGACGGAGAAAAAGGACGCAATGGTATTGTTTATGAATTGTTTGTGACCAGAAAATCGTACAAAGATTGCGTACAGACATACAAGTTATTGACCAACATACGAGTTTCACTTCACTACATAGACGAAGAAATCATGATGAAGATTGAAACTCGTCCAGATAATATAACCCGACCTAGATAGGAATATATACCAATGGCATGGCCACCATACAAAAAAATATATACAAAAATTGAGAGAATACAAAAGACAGTAACAGAAGCTGCCCGCAGCAAAAATGAAAGATTGTTAGAGGAATGAAAATTAAATCAACTGGACCTGTTCTGTTAGAAGAAAGAAGAAGGGCGTTGTCTGCAGGATTATGAAATTAGCGGACAATGTTGACAGAGAAGATCTCTTAGTGACAGAACAATGGGAGGACACGTGAAGAGACTGAAAAAGATGTTTGAAGGGCACAAAAAAAAAAAAAATTGTACGTGCGTGCGTGCATACATACATATACGTGTGCATGTACGTGTGTGTGTTTGCGTGTGCGTGTGTGTGTGTGTGTGTGTGTGTGTGTGTGTGTGTGTGTGTGTGTGTGTGTGTGTGTGTGTGTGTGTGTGTGTGTGTGTGTGTGTGTGTGTGTGTATTCACCTAGTACTTACCTAGTTGTATTTTGCGGGAAGGGGAGCTATGCTCGTGGTGTCCCGTTTTTGTATCTCGCAACATCAAGTTTGTTCTTAAATTATTGAGTGTGGGGGGGGGGTGAGCTGTGGGATGAGAGATCAGTTTAATACGCAATTGCTTGCTGTCCATCAATAAGTCTGTTGCCCCAACAAGATAACCAAACGATAAGGTGACGTTGAATGAGATAATATTAAAAAGATAATAATCTATTGTTCAAAAATCTTATATACAAATATAAACCTTCTATTCCTTGCTCCTCTTGACTAAGTACGCTGGTGGCGTCATCGGAAGCTTAGTTGTGGGTTCGAATCCCGCACTCCTCTCCGATTCCCGACAGTGACTGTTACCTGTCCAAACAGTTCGAGCGCATAGGTCAAAGGTGACGGCTTCGGCCGCAGCTATTCAGCGCCTCCTTGTTGTAGTTTAAAACATCCTCTACCGGTTTTATTTTTGTCAATATTTCAATGTCCTGATTTGACCTGTGTAATAACAGGTGAAAGCTGATTTGACCTGACTTGTTCATATCCTGATATACAAATACTCTTAATGGTCCCTGAAAGAAATCTCTTGGTCCATCAGTTCTCCGAGATCTAATCAGCTGATTTCTCAATCGCCAGTCTCTGCATAGCCTTGCTGGACATTCACCGGGATGGGTGGTATACTAAATGCCGATTGGTCAAGTGCCGGTTGACTTGGGGCCGGGGCCCTGTCGGTGCGGCCCGGGCAGGTTCCGTGCCAACTAGGTGACTAGGTAGCCAGCGGATGGGTAGTCCAGCCCAGCACGACTTCGGTCCGACGTGGGGTCTGCTGGTCAGAGCTTCATACACGTATTTCGAGACCAGACCGGTTGGTTTAATGTGCGTGTATATGGAAATAACTATCTTGGTCAGCAAGGGCGCGGCGTGATCCAACAGAGGCAAAAACTGATACGGCCAGCTCGTCTGACCTTTGTCCTTTCTGAGGCTGAGGGAGGCTGCTTGCTAACAGACAACACTGACACATACAGAAATGGAGGGAATCTTACATTTATTACAATAGCGTGGGGTCAACCAGAAATAAAATGAAGCGTTTATATACTACTATATAGAGAACCATGTTCTTTTTTTTTTGGGGGGGGGGAGATAAAAAAAAAACCGGATGATGGATTTACAATCACCACCACCTTTGTTACTAACTGTAAGTAACCAGCCGAACTCACATTCCCCCTTTTTTTTGAGTACCGATCCCGAATATGAACATTTCTGAGAATATAATTAGATTTCTTACGAGTCCTCCCCTTCTGAAATCAAACGTTCCACTCCTATTTGGGGCGAACCAATCGTTCAAACTAAATTCCTCAGTCGATGGATTTAACTCTTACGTATCGAGTCTCCTACAAGACTGATGTTCCACAGTTACTCCAAGCCCCAAATGAGGGGCTGACTACAATATCATCCCCAATAATAAAAGAGTTAGTTATTGCTAACGAAGTACAAGTAGCCATTTACGTAAGGACCAAAAGAATCATTCGAACTCCTGCAATATCAAACCTGCAGGTCCTCTCGATGTCACCAGCCATGTTTTGCAAACGGCTTCACCTTGGCCTCAGGTAGCCGACCCGAATGGATCTCTTTGCCCTCCTGCTTGACCGTTCCCCGATGACGTCGACAAAGAGCAATGTATCTGAAGCTTTGTGACTCTGTCGTATGCTCTTTCTCATGCTAATCCATTGCATGACATGGAACGTTAAGATCTTAGTTTTTTTTTGTTTTTTTTTGTATCCAGACTCGCTACGACCCAATTAGCCTACCCAAGGTTCTGGTAATCGTTGCCCTTTTGCCCTTTCCAAGGGCAAAACCTGGACAAGATCTTGGGAGATGGAGGAGGAGAAGAAGGAGGAGGGTGGAGGAAGAGGAAGCGAAGTAAGAGGATGAGGAATAAGAGGAGTAGGAGTAGGAGAGGGAACAGGAGGAAGAGAAGTAGAAAGTGGAGAATAAGGGGGAGGAAAAGGCAAGGTAAAGAAAAGATTTATGGAAAAGAAGAATGAGAAGGAGGAGGATAAATGAGAGAAGTCTCCAAGGGTGAGTGAGAAAGAGGGACCAAGAAGAGGAAGAAGGCAAGGACGGTGATGGAAAAGAAGTATGAAAAGGAGGAGGAGGAAGAGGAGGAAGAGGAGGAGGAGGAGGAGGAGGAGGAAGAGGAGGAGGAGGATAAATGAGAGAAGACTCCAAGGGTGAATGAGAAAGAGGGACCAAGAAGAGGAAGAAGGCAAGGACGGTGATGGAAAAGAAATATGAAAAGGAGAAGGAGGAAGAGGAGGAAGAGGAGGAGGAGGAGGGGGAGGAGGAGGAGGAGGAGGAGGATAAATCAGAGAAGATGTAAAGGGTAAGTGAGAAGGAAAGACGAAGGGTGGAGAAGGGCAAGGGTGTTGGTGGCTTCGTGATGGGGAATAAGGTCACAGGCGTGGTCAGAAAAGGTCAACAATTCTCCATCACCTTCCCTCTCAACCCTCATCCTTCTCCTCTTTTTTCTCTTCCTCTTCCTCCTGCTTCTCATTCTCTTCCTCATCCTCCTTGACCTTCTCCTCTTCCTCCTCATCTTCCTTCCTCATCCTTCCCCTCCTTTTAATCTTCCTTTCCTCCTTCTCCTCACTCACACGCACATACGTAAGAACGAACGCACACACACACACACGCACACACACACACACACACACACACACACACACACACACACACACACACACACACACACACACACACACACACACACACACACACACACACACACACACACACACACACACACACACACACACGCACACACACACACGAAATATACAACCCAGTTTTGGACCGTCTGTCTTAGAGGGCACAGAAAGAGTTGAGGTCAATTTTCTTTTCTTTTCGTAACTGACCTTTGGTTCCGTACAATGCTGATGTTTCTCTACCATTGCAACGTCATCTTTATTTCTTCACAACATGGAACAGTGTCACATATCTTGACCTACAATGTTGATCATGTTATTGCTGCAAGAGACATTGCTGCTTTCATTAGTTATTTTTCCTCAGTTTTCTATTTATCATAAGTGAATATGATTTTTGTTTTTTTATTGACTTGTATAGGTATCGCTATCATCCTTTTATCCTTATCGTCGTTGTTATTGATCTTCTTAGTATTTTTGATCTAATATTCTTGTTTGGACTTGTTTATTTATTGTAACTTACTACTCTGGTCCACTGTAATAATGGAGATATTTGTAAATATTCCACTTGAGTATTCATGTTTGGTTGGTTGATCATGGTGTGTATGACTTTAGAAATTAAAAATGATGTTCCCATGCTAAGGAGACTCAATGTTGATATTAACTGCTGGTGTACCATAAGTAATTTGTGCTAAAACAGCTAGCCCGACCTTCATTTGCATCACAACAAATGTGCATAATGGCGTTTGTCACAATGGAATGTCAAGGTATAACTGAACTTTATCTAAATTGGTCTCTTACCGCCAGTTTTCCTACTACCGTTTCGTCTACTTGTAACTGTAATTCTTTGCCTCACGTTACGATTATTACTGCTATTATCTATTTATGTCTTTGTTTATCAATTTACTATAATTTCTTGGTCTATGTTATAATTTCAACTATAATTTACATATCTCATCAAATGAGGGAAACATTTCAATGTCAAAGGATTACTTCGAAGATTCTCACTGTCAAGAGTAATTCTTAACAATGTAACTTAAGTGTCATCAGTCGATTTCATTCAGGTAAGGGGAAGTTTTCGAGAGTCATAGATTGAAAGCCTCTCCATGATCTTTTTCAATGCCAAGAATAACATCCACGTTCTAATCTAGGTGCCAGCGGACGATTTTATTCAGCAAAAAGGAACTTTCATACGTGTTACATGCATCCATATTCCTGTATATTTATCCAATTCATAATAGATTTTGACTCAACATTCATCCCCGGCTTGTAATCTCAACGCCATTCCCTTACACTATTCACATGTAATTCTTTTTTATTCCCATGACAATCACTTTATCGTATTTCTTTCTTTTTTTTTCTAAAGGGTATAAAGACATGTCATGTCTGCAGAATAATTTATAACGAAGACGTTGGTCACTAGTCTGGAAACTGCTTACATCAAGTCTTTGATCTTTCCTTCATTATTTACCATTACAAAGTAGAACAAAACTACATTAGACTTCTTCGTTCGCCACAAGGCCAATGACAAATAGATGGACAAATAAGATAAGTGACCAAGTGAATACATACACTGATAGTTAAACAACAAAGCTAGTACATAAACAAGTCAATATAGACGAAGAAATAGACAAATGAGTACATGAACAGATGAACAGTGAGTAGACAAACACATGAATAAAAATTCATATCAATTGTAACTAGATAAACCTAAAGAGAATGTGCATTATCTGGAGACATTATTTTTTTCTCTTCTTTTTTATGAATCTAACTAATTTTTTTTTTTTTTTTTTTTTTTTTTTTTTTTTTTTTTTTTTTTTTTTTTTTTTTTTTTTTTTTTACGTACTAGCTGCAGTCGACAAAATATTTTTACTAATGTCATCGTGGGTAGCAAAACTAACGACCCCCCTACACTCTCTGGACGTTCTTCCTTGCTTATTAAGCCTTCAGGTCATGACCCCAATCTCAGGTCACCCTCAGGAACCTGTCCCGTTACTTGGAGGTGACACTCGACCCTATACTTCTCACGCCACGATCCCACTCGGGGTCATCATGCCCCCAACCCCCACCTCAACCTCTCACCCACTCCCTCCTGAAGAAGAAGAAGAAGAAGAGAAAAAAATCGAACCATTTATGCCTTCTGTTCAGCTCAACATTCATTTCAGTGGCAACTCTTTTTTCTTCTTCTTCTTCTTATCTGCTATAATCATGTCGCGCCCGATTTTTT
>NC_134782.1:62953553-62956053 GCF_046742065.1 Oratosquilla oratoria | reverse complement strand
GACAGAAAGAACAGGGGTAGAAATGGAGGAAGAAGGAAAAGGGAAAGAGATGGAAGAAAGGGAGGGAATGTAAGAAGGAGTTGGTATGTATCCATGTGTGTGTGCATTTTCACACTGGAAGAGAGAAAAATCCCCCTCTAAGAAAGTCACATAGACAATTTCTGCTTGTAAAAAAAAATGAAAGATGAAAAAAAAAAATCACAAACAAATCTTGAGATAAACAGAGATAGACCAGGAACAGAGAGAGACGTGGAAAGAGGACGAGAGAAAATTTTAAGTGGATAAAAGATAAACATATTTCAAAGCACAACGCAGGTCATACGACAAATTGGCTCAGTGGAGAATAAGAAAAAGACGTCACAGAAAAAAGAGCAAAAAGTGGAAGTTTTTAACGGGGGTCACTGGAGTCGGAACGATCCTAGCTAATGGCTCTGTCTCAGGGCCAACCCAAGAACAATTAGCCACTTGTTACACTAATGATTACACTGTGATGATTACATGTACGCACGGTTAACTAATATCGTGTCACAAGGAAGGTCTTTGGAGTCCTCGATGATCGACCCTTTTTATTGTAACGTTTTTAAAGTGGAAACAACATTTGCGTTTCCTCTTCTTCATTTTCGTCTATTTCTCCTTCTCTACTGTAGCCGACACGGCAGACTTCCCTGTGGGAACCCTGATGGCAAGTGGGGGGAGGAGAGGAGGAGGGTATGGGAGATTGAAGGTGGGGTGGGAAGTAAAATACATTGATTCCAAGGTCTTTGCAGTTTTTCATTATACCTTCGAGTTGTAAGAACATAAGAGCACAGGAAATGGAGGAGACTACATGAGACCATAAGGCCTACACTAGGCAGTTCCATGTCTATTACCACCTATCATCCCCATCTATAAAGCTATCTAACCTTCTATAAAAACAACCAATAGTTGTTATATGGTTACTTAGTCTTATTCAATAGTTAACCACTCTATTGGTACCAATTCTTGCCTATATCCTTATTAGATCTAAACTTGTCTAATTCAAATCCATTGCTACGAGTCTTGCCCTATTGCCTTAATATGATGACCTTGTCTGCATCACGGGAGGTGTTACTAGCGTCTTTCACCTAGTCGAGGGAAAACCGCTCCATAGCGACCTAGTTGTGGACCAAAAGGTCGCCTGTCTTCCTTTGTAACTGTTTAGAGTCTACCTAGATTCTTTGTTTCGATTTTATTCCATTTGTTTGTTCCAAAAACTGCATCAAAAACATTCTATTCAGCCAAATGAAACATCATTAAGGACACCATCAACAGCGAGTACCATGAATTGTGATCAGTTAAAACAATCATATATTTTCTCACTAATATAAAATATACTTGTTATAATAAATTAAAATGATTAAATAAATCTATAGCATATTCAAAAGGGAATTTGTTATAAATTAAGTGTAAAGAGTAAAGTAATTATTTTTGGTACAAATAAAATACGAGTATATCATGAGCGATAACTAATTGCACGTGCTGTGTTGTCATCAATGTCATTTCGTTTTCAGTCTTGGCGTTTTTGACAATTCTAATGAGTTCGTTTTCCTCAAAATGGTCAACGAAGTGTGTAACTTTTCTGAAGAGACTTTTCCTGAAGAGCTATTCTTATTATATATATATATTTTTTTTTCAGACAGAAATTGTTGAAATTTTATCTGGTGGAGTGGAATAGACTTAATGACCATATAGTGGGGGCCGAAGCAATTGATTGTTTTAAGAGGGGATTAAGTAACTTTAGGGATAAGAATGACAGGGACATGGAACTGCCTAGTGTAGGCATTATGGTCTCTTGCAGTCTCTTCCATTTTTATGTTCTTATGTTCTTAATTCTTCAGAATGGCATTTCGTTGATGATATTCGGTGTTTATATTCTTGGGAACATTACCTCGCTGAAGAGATGAACCAAACAAGCTGCTAAGGAGAGATTTAACGAAGGAAGTAGAAAAGGCTAGCGATTTAGAGCGTCGCTACTTGCGGCAGAGGTCGAGATGGCGGCAATTTGAAATCTACCGCCAGCGAGTTGGACCAAGGGCATGGTTCGTTAAATTCCACGCTACAAAGTCCTCTGTAAGAGGCACCGTCCTAGCCTCCTGATCGAGGGAGCTCGGAACGTTAAACCGAGTTATCAGTAGAAAAGAGGGATAATGAAATTTAAACGAAATCAGAATTTCATTTTGAATGGACGTTGATTTATAATCCTAAAAGACTGTTACCCGATTCTGGTCTATATGAATGCCATTTAAGTCCCTAAAGTATTGTTTGCATTGAATAGCTATTGCGGCATCACACAACCCTGACGTAACCCTACATTCATCTCAAACTATCCACTTTCACCATTCCCAATACCCTCATATGCCCATCTATCCAATGACTGTTTTCAATTGACTCCCTCTAATTCTTCATATATGCAGTACACTCCACAACACCTCTTCGTCGATCGTCTCACAATCTTTCTCCAAGACTATGACCACTCAAAATA
>NC_134782.1:62931053-62948553 GCF_046742065.1 Oratosquilla oratoria | reverse complement strand
GTGACGTGGCGAAGGATGGTGCAGTTGTGTGACTCACTGGTGAAGATGAGAGAGGTCTTAATTCAGAAATGGACTCTGAATGGCTGCTTTATTGATTCATATCTATTCTAATCAACAAAAGTACACATTTTTAGATCCCAACAATTCTGAATTTCAAGATTGCAGCTAAATATAACACTGATCAACAGCGCTCTACGTCATCTGTGCCTTCCTGTCCCACCAAAAGTGCACGTAGTGTCATTTTCCTTGCTCTACTGGGCCATTCTCTACACATCTCGCTACACTACGCCAGCCTCCAGTCTCCGACACCCTCCAGGCCTCTCCAGGCACCTCCACCCTTTACGAACCTCCTGTTCTACTCCTGTTTTCCTGCCTCTTTAACTTCCTCCTATTCTTCTCCTGTTCTTCATCTCCCTCTTCCTCCTTCTCCTCCTTTACCTGCTCCCCCGAGCAGAAAAAGATATCGGTATCAACGCTTCAGTCAGCACATTCGTGCAAAACCTTTTTTTCGTCTTTCCATTTCCATCAACCCTCATCTTCTACCTCCCTAATCTACTCATCTCCCTCTCCCTAACCTCCTCTTTCTCAATCTTCTACTTTCCCTCTACCCTCTCTGCTTCCTCCTTATCCTTCGCCTATCTTCCCTACCTCTTCTCTCTCATCCTCATCCTCCGTATCCCCTTCCCTCTCCTCCTCTTCCTCCTCCTCTTCCTCCTCCTCTCTGACGTTACGCCACATCAAAGTGTGTCTTCTGCCGGTGCTGTTCCGGGTCGCCTAACTGTTTGGGTTGAATTGCGAGGCATCATTCGTCATTCCAGAAGCATCAGTCATCCATCTATCTATCCGTTTATTCAAGATTTATCCCAGAATAATCCCCTCAAATTGCTACATTTAAGAAATAAATCTATATGTGATTATTTCTCCTCCTATTTTACCAGGAAGACGAGCTTTGATATGTAGTATTTGACTTGGCTAAGGGCAAATTGTTTCACTCTTTCTCCCTCTCTCCCTTATTATTGTATGTATGTATCAGGTGTATACCTATGAACAAATTGGACAATTATAGATTTTCGGTTTAACGGTCTTGCCTTTTCGGCCTATACCTATCATTCGACCTATTTTTTGATTATCCAAATATGTACACTGTTATGAAAAAGCAAATTGTAAATGATTCTAGATGATTAATCACAATTATGGAGCTATTATTTTAGAGCGCAGGAAAGGTGAGACACGGTTCTCTTTCTAGTGGTACTATGTAACCTAATACCATCTATCCTCAAAGAACTCATTGGGGACACACAAATCATCCACCGTGACAACAGTAATAGGCGTTTGATAATTGCTGATACGATGATCATTACTCCGCAAAAACCTATATCATATATCCATTTATCATCGGGTTGTGACCCTTCATGTTAAAAAAACATACCCATGGGACATAAGGCTAGGGACATAAGGCTACAGGACAAAAGGCTACGAGACAGAAGACCACTGGGACCAGAAACCACTGAGACAAAAGACCAATGGAACAGAAGATTACTGGGATAGAAGGACACGGAGACAGAGGACCACTGAGACAATAGAACACTGGAACAGAAGACCACGCAACAGAAGGCCAGTGGGACAATAGACCACTGGGACAATAGACCACTGGGACAGAAAGACACGGAGACAGAAGACCACTGAGACAATAGAACACTGGAACGGAAGACCACGCAACAGAAGACCAGTGGGACAATAGACCACTGAGACGGAAGACTACTGGGACAGAAGACTGCTAGGACAAGTGACCACTGGGGCAGAACACCACTGAAAAGAAGATCCCTGGAATAGACCACTGGGACAAGAGACCATTGGGATATAAGATTACTAGGACAGAAGGCCAATGGGACATAAAACCACTGGGACAGAAGACCATGATATAAGCCCATCATCATTAGCAATACTGATGGAGTGGAATTGGAATTTGTTCATTTATTAATACTCCATGGAAGGTCCTACAGAACTATGGGGTTTCCCGGAGTGCTGGGTTCTTTAAGATGGATCATAAACTTGTGTTCACAACGTTCAGATTGCCTACCGAGTTCACGAGAATACCTGGATACAAACCACCTGGGTTTCATTCGAAAAAAAAAAAAATCAGATATGATGTGTGTTACCAGGGGTATGCTGTAGCAGTTTCTTATCAATTCGAGATGCATAGTACCTGTAAGAACTTGGAAGAATATTGGGATACCTCTCATCGTAAAATTCTAAAACCTAAAGAGGAGAATACTGGAGGGTGTCAAAGATCAAGTAGAGGCGTAGTATTGCACAAGGGACAGGAGAATATAGAAATAAGCCGTGCTAAGTGGCTAGGGGCCAAGACCTATACAGGACTCTGAAACGGCGGACTGGAGCTTTCGTGATGATGGATAAGGAGAGGTAAGCTAGAGGAGTCCCCAAGGATGTCAAGGGCCCTTTCAGCACGAATGACCTCAGACCTTTACTTGAGAAACTCTTCCCCAAATATGTGACCCAGGTTAACACTGTCCGAACAATTGACGGACAAACAATAAGAATAACAATAATTCTAGTAATGATAATGATAATAATTATTATCGTGATGATGATGATGATGATGATGATGATGATGATGATGATGATGATGATGATGATGATGATGATGATGATGATGATGATGATGATGATGATGATGATGATGATGATGATGATGATGATGATGATGATGATGATGATGATGATCAAGATGATGATGATGATGATAAAATTATGATAATAATGATAATAATAATAATAATGATAATAATAATAATAATAATAATAATAATAATAATAATAATAATAATAATAATAATAATAATAATAATAATAATAATAATAATAATAATAATAATAATAATAATAATAATAATAATGATAATAATAATAATAATAATAATAATAACAATAACAACAACAGAACATCACAAAAAACAATGTAATAAGAACACTCATTACAAAATTGATAAAACACAGTAATTCGTTTATACTTATTAATCCAGCAGGTGTTTCATAACCAGTTGGAATGGAATGTGTCCATATGGTCTCAGACTGTCACGCTTGCATGGAGATAACTGGAAGGACACAAAGACGAAAGGAAAAAAGAAAAGGTGACGGATGGTCGACGAGCTTTTTTCTGCCGACGACACGCGCAGTTACGGGAGTGAGTTGCGTATGTGTGAGAGGTTTTTAGTTTTCTGCTAGAGAATTTGTCAAACGTTCCTGCTTCATTGCCTTATGAGTTACAAAATACACTAACAGTATCAAAGAAGATGAAAAGAAGAAGTAAAGAAGAAGAAGGAAAGAAGAAGAAAAAGAAGAAGGAAGTAGAAGAAGAAGAAGAAGAAGAAGTAAAGAAAAAGAAGGAAAAAAAGAAGAAGAAGAAGTAAAGAAGAAGAAAGAGAAAAAGTAAAGAAGAAGAAGAAGAAGAAGAAGAAGAAGAAGAAGAAGAAGAAGAAGAAGAAGAAGAAGAAGAAGAAGAAGAAGAAGAAGAAGAAGAAGAAGAAGAAGGAAAAAGAAGAAGAAGAAGAAGTAAAGAAAAAGAAGGAAAAAAGAAGAAGAAGAAGAAAGAGAAAAAGTAAAGAAGAAGAAGAAGCAGAAGAAGAAGAAGAAGAAGAAGAAGAAGAGGAAGAAGGTTAAAGAAAAAGAAGAAGAAGTAAAGAAGAAGTAAAGAAGAAGAAGAAGAAGAAGAAGAAGAAGAAGAAGAAGAAGAAGAAGAAGAAGAAGAAGAAGAAGAAGAAGAAGAAGAAGTAAAGAAGAAGAAGAAAAAGAAGAAGAAGAAGTAAAGAAGAAGTAAAGAAGAAGTAAAGAAGAAAAAGTAAAGAAGTGAAGAAGAAAAGAAGAAGTAAAGAAGAAAGAGTAAAGAAGTAGAGAAGTAAAGAAGTAAAGAAGAAGAAGAAGAAGAAGAAGAAGAAGAAGAAGAAGAAGAAGAAGAAGAAGAAGAAGAAGAAGAAGAAGAAGAAGAAGAAGAAGAAGAAGAAGAAGAAGAAGAAGAAGAAGAAGAAGAAGAACAACAACAACAACAACAACAACAACAACAACAACAACAACAACAACAACAACAACAACAACAACAACAACGACGACGACGACGACGGCAATAACAGCAACAGCAGAATGCATCAAAACAACAACAACAACAAAAGGAGGAGAGGGAGAAAGAGGAAGAGGAGGAGGAAGAGGAGGAGGAGACAAAGAAGATGGAGAGAGAGTACCAAAGGAGATTCGGGGTCCCTGAGCTTAGAGGTAAGATGCGTTGTTAGCGCTGATGAGACGTTCTGGAGCAAGAGGGAGGGCTGAAGGGTGTGGATGTATTGTTCCATGGAGGAAGCGTGTGCCAGTATGCAATTTATGGGCCATCACTGAGCTTGTTCATGCATGTAAGAAGAAGGAAATGAAGGTCTTCTTTCCTCTCAGTTTGGTAACGTGTTTTTTTTTCAGATTCTTGTTCTGGTTCATGTAAACTAAAAATCTAATTGATCTTTTTCGAGAGGTGAAATCCGAACTTGATAAGGTTTTAATCAAACAAGACCCGTGATATTCCTGTTCGTTTTTTCATGTGACCAAAAGTGTCTGACATCAACTAGAACAAAAATATACAAAGTGTGTAACTTGATTCGTTCTTGTTTAGATCACGTGTTTTTCTTCTTCAGTAGAAAATTGTAACCTCCATCGATCAAAACCGGTTTTTCTCTTAAACCTACACCCAGAACAACATCTATAACGAGAGTATTCAAGTCTAAAGCAGGTAGAAACAATGCTTCCGGTAGCATTGTTACTGAAATAAACAAGCTTCCCGCGGAGTCTGTTGAAAGCACCATAGCCATTGTTGGATAACTCCATAGGAAGGTGTGACGAACAGATGACAGAGCGAGATGCCCCTGGTGCTCTTTTCCCTTAGAGTTAAGAGTGGAGTAATGGATTTAGTTTGGACAGATTTAAGCTGAAGAAACTAGGCAAGAACTGGCTCACTAAAAGAGTGATTACGAAAGGAATAAGCTTTGTAACAATGTAGTAAGCGCTGAACAATTTGGCTGTTTTAAGAGAAGATGAGATAACTTTATGGTAAGGGACATGGAACTGCCGAGTGTGGGCCTTATGGTCTCTTGCAGTCTCCTCCATTCTTATGTTCTTATTTTCTTAAGTTTCCGGGATGGGATCTTCCTGGAGCTGCGATCGTGTAGCCACTACTCGGGGCAGCCACATCGACTTTCTCCAGAACCAAGACTTCTGAGACTATGATCGCTTGGGAAAGAATTTTTTTTTTTTTTTTTTTTTTTTTTTTTTTTTTTACTTTCATAGCCTCTGAGTGATTTTTTTTTTTTTTTTTTTACTTTCATAGCCTCTGAGTGATTTTTTTTTTTTTTTTTTTTTTTCCCCCCCAATTTTTTTTTTTTTTTTTTTTTTTTTTTTACTTTCATAGCCTCTGAGTGACCTAACTTCATATAAGTGGGGTATTGTTTCCTGAAGAGCTCAAAGAATGTGAAAGGAAGAGCTAAACTTTTCCTTTTGCATGCTGCAGGGATATCAAAGCACTTTCCTGGTACGCTAGTCGACCATGCCACAGTTCCACTGATCATAAGTGCTATTTGCATACAGGATACATTCCACACAAGAACACTAAATCTCAGTATGGTGATCATGTCAGATCCTCGAAGAAATTATTTAGATCTACAACAATCACTATTTTTGTCCTCTTGAATGACTGGTACTCATTATAAAAACACCAAGTCCCCAGTTTCTTGTGTGAATGCTTCGGTAGTCTATTACCTATGAGGCAACATTTCATCCACAACCTCCCTCTTAGATTTTTTATATTTACCTATTTACGTGTTTACAGTATTTATTAATTGATTAGTTTGTTTATTTTTGCTTACTTATCTATCAATTAATTTAATTGTTTATTTTTGTTTTGTTTTGTTTATTTCCTTATATATTTACTTATCTATTCATCTGTCTATTTATTCATCTATCTTTTTGACTGCTTAGTCATTTGTTTGTCTTAATTTCATTTGTTTACTTATATACTTAATGACTAATTAATTAACTTTGTTTATCCATTTATCTATTTATCTGTTATTGAGTTATTTGTATACTTATTTCTTTATCTGTTTATTCATTTGGCCACTTAATTATTCAATCATATATTCATCTATTCTTTCATCTATCTATAAGTGCGCTGACAGCGTAATCGGAACCATGTTGGTCTTGCATTTGCTTAGCTGGGTTCGATTTCCGCAATCCTTTCCGATTCCCAACGGCGTCTCTTAACTCCAATAGTCCAAGAGCATATGAGTGGTGGCTTCGGCCGCAGCTGCGTACCTCTTGGTGTGCGATCCTCACCTTCTTGTTCTATTTATCTATTCATTTATCTACTTACTCACTCATTGATTTATTCATCTGTTTATTCAACGTGTATGGAGTTAGGGTGTTTTTAGTTATTATACGGGGAAGAGGGGGAATGGAAACGGGGGATTGGGGGAGAGTTATCATGGGCTCATAAAGTGTGGACGAAGGGCAAAAGGACGCAGCCGTTTGTACGAGGAGCTAAGTGCAGAACCCAGAGGAAGAGGGGAGAGTCTGCGCAAATATGAATCGAACGAAACCAAACATCAATCGCGCGAGATCAAACACGAAACACCGTTGCAGACAAACAGAGCGACTTCGAAGACTTCCGCATTTGCAGGAAACCGTTCGCAGAGCGAGGGCGCGCAGAGGTGAGTCGGATTGTGACGTCGAAGTCCGTCGTAGGTGCTCGTACTTTTGTTCCCGGTGCGCGATGAATATCGTAGATCTATGCTACGGATAATATCAAACGATTCTAATCAGATCAAGGCTATATTCAAGGCTCCCTTTTGTCCTGAGTTTGCCTTTCGGCTGAATAAGATCACATGACAAGAACAAAAAGACCATAAAACACCTCACCGTGTAAAGGTGTTACTGTCTAAAGTTGCCAGTAACTACAGCGTTTTTTGATATACAAAAACAAATGTGGGAGAGATTTTTCAAGGAAATGCAGGAGCGAATCGACTTCTTGCTGACTTTGACGTCTTTACTATCTTTCACTTTTGGGCAAGAGCTGACCGCGTTAACTCCCGGACCACCATAACTCTTGGTTGAAGGGAATCCATCTGATTGTGGCATATAAAGTAGCAGTCATGCATCAAATACATTAACTAATTTGGCCTCTTCCTTTATCCTATTGCTTCTTTTCTCTCCACTTCTCCAATTCTACGACTTTCTCTTTCAGCTTTCTCATATTTTCTCTTGAACTATTCCTATTATTGACTATCTTATCAAATCTTGGTACACATTTTTCTAATCATCCTGCGTTTTTCTTGTCTCGTAATGTTCTTCAACCCGTTTCTTTGATGAATTCCCTTAGTCCCGTGAAATTTGTCTTCCTGATTTCATGTATGTCTTGTAAACACAATCCAACTTTTGTGTTCAATTCTCTTACTGTCTGGCATTCGGATACTACATAACCACTTATATAAGGCACGGGTGGTTCAATGATTCAAAAGCATTTTTTTTTTTCGTATAGTAGTAGATACAGTCTTAATGGTGTGTCGTTTTCTCTAAGTTTTATCATTTATTTGAACCACTGAGTCATTTCATTGCTCAGTGGTATTTTCAACAGTGCATCATTCCATGAATCGTTACTTCTTCATGAATCCCATTCTTCCCATTTCGTCTTTTTACAGTTAAAGTCACCCACCAGGATTGTGTTTTCACTTTTTTTTTTTTTTTTTTTGTGCGTTGCCATGTCTGCCAACATTTCTTGGTATTCGACCTTACCCTATGTTTTTGTCTCACGGGGAAACATAGTTACCGCAAAGTCTGTTTTATTACTTCCTCCTGCTGGTTTTTATATGTACGTTACTTCAGTCTTACCGTCTCCCGGTTTTGCATTATTCATAAGGATTTCCTTCACCGCCATCGTTACCCCACATTCCATATATTAACCATTTCCACATATTGTATTTTACATTTCACATTTGAATGAAAAAATATCACATAATTTGGTTATGTTCCAAGTTCATTACTCCACCCTATTGTTGTTTTCATTTAGATAATCACTAATATCCAACTTAGCCGTTATTAGATTAATTATCTACGTCAGCATAAGTCACTTTAAAGCTCTTGACTTTTTTTTATCCGTTTTCCTCTTTTCTCTTTCAATACATTTTTCTCAATATCTGTTCTGTCACTCTCCAATAAAATTTATCTAATTCTGCTACGTCCTGTGTGTGTGTGTGTGTGTGTGTGTGTGTGTGTGTGTGTGTGTGTGTGTGTGTGTGTGTGTGTGTGTGTGTGTGTGTGTGTGTGTGTGTGTGTGTGTGTGTGTGTGTGTGTGTGTGTGTGTGTGTGTGTGTGTGTGTGTGTGTGTGTGTGTGTGTGTGTGTGTGTGTGTGTGTGTGTGTGTGTGTGTGTGTGTGTGTGTGTGTGTGTGTGTGTGTGTGTGTGTGTGTGTGTGTGTGTGTGTGCACGCGCATTTGTGATTCACCATAGTCTTGGTCTACGTGCTGGACTTGTGACTGACAGCTACTACCCTCCTAGATGAGAGTTTTATAGTTCGTAAGGCCCCAAATACAACATTCACCTACACACCATTTCCTTGCCCAAGGAAGAGTGTAACGGCTTGTAGCCTTGTGATACTTTTCGAACCTTGGGCGGGACAAATCCCGGTACTACTGAATTAGTAGGCCAAGACACTACATATTACACCAGCGAACCATGCATGCATGTATGTGTGTGTGTGTGTGTGTGAGTGTGTGTGTGTGTGTGTGTGTGTGTGTGTGTGTGTGTGTGTGTGTGTGTGTGTGTGTGTGTGTGTAATCGTTGCACACACACACACACACACACACACACACACACACACACACACACACACACACACACACACACACACACACACACACACACACACACACACACACACACACACACACACACACGCACACGAACACACATACACACAAGAACTTTTGGGTGTATGCACATACATTAAACGCAGTAGAGAATTAACATCAGTATCTCACAGTATTCATAGTATTTGATCATCCTGTGTACAAGAATAGTTTGCAGAATTATCTATGTGGCAATATTTCTGATCTTAGCGTTGTAGGTTTGTGAAAATTATGTTTCAACAATACTTGCATAGAATCATGAATGAAATTAATTACTTATGTTCATTACCTCAATTATTTTTGGCTTTGATATCATTCAAGATATGGAGCCCACCCCAGGAGGCGCTGATTAGTTGCGGCAGCTGTCGCCATTGCCCTATGGACTTGAATTGTTGAGGTAACAGTCAGTGCCAGAAATCGGCGTGAAGTGCGGGATTCGAAGCCATAACTAAGTGACTATGAGACCAACACGCTTCCGGTTAAGCTACCAGAGCACATTTAGTTTCGCACATAATTATTTTTTTTTACGTTATTAAGTAAATGTGTCCATGCGTAACAAAAGCATATGATGCTGAGAAAATAAGAAAGATCGCCAATAACAGAAGACGAGCCATTTTTATCGTACTGTAAACGACTATTAACGACAAGAGGTCTCACGAACTATGACGGTTTTGAGAGCAACGCGTTGATAGATTTCCAGAAGAGGAAAGAAACCCTTTCAGTCCCGGCCACTTCAGAAAGAAGGGGAAAGGATTCATATAAGACAGTGGTAAAGAGCCTACGCTAGGAGGCGCTGAGTTGCTGCGGCCGAAGCCGTCACCCTTTGCCCTATGAGCTTGGATTATTGGGGGAGGTAACAGTGACTGCTGGGAATTGGAGAGGAGTGCGGGATTCGAACCCACAACTAAGTGAATATGGGAGAAGCACGCTCCCGATTACTCCAGCAACGCATAGGAGGAGGGACAGAAGTCAAAAACAAGGAACAAGAGGAGCTTGAGGTGATAATTTCACTAGATCTTCCCTTTTATCTTTCCAGTTAAGAAATCACCTTAGCCATGGGAGAGTAAGGACCTTTTAAGGTACAGTAATATACTCTATACCAGCATAACAAAAAAGAAAAAGAAAGAAAGGTCAAGCTAAGACTCGTGTTTGGGACATTCCATCGACACAGGAGTTGGGAGTTGAAATAAACGACCATCTCCATTCATCTGGTCATTAAGACTCGTTTCACGCGTTTCGACTTTTCGCCGTGTGCAAGCGTCCATAGACACTCATAGTTATTTGAGAGCACGACGAAAAGCGAGAAAGTGGAAAAGGCTGTAAGGAAACTCAGAGTGAAGAAGGCGTGTAGTCGAAACGTTAGATAATATTAGCGTTTCTGATTCAACCTGAGTTTCCTTATCACCTCTCCTACTCAACTGTCACACCTTCAAACAGCACGACGAAAAGTCGATTGGTATGAAACGAGTCTAACATACGATAGCATACTTTACATCACCATAAGAATGGAAGGGGGAGGGGAGCGAGGGAAAGGACGGGCCAGGCCTTGTGTTCGCAATATTCCGTCTGCGCATGCGTCTGAACGGAGGTACCGGGACGTATCGGGTGGTCGCCTCGTGGTTGCCTGCACTCCGACCTTTTGCAGAACCTTCCACCTTCGTGGTGTGGAGGAAAGGGTCGACATGGAGGCCCGGAGAGGTGTCACGGACAAGCGTCGAAGCGTTCTACAATGGTGAAGCATGACGATAAAGAATGGCAAAGGTCCATAATCAGTCAGGATGATGGAAACAAAAGAGAATGCAACACTGAATGAAGTGGGGGAGTATGTAGTAAGATAGAATTAGATTAAGAGAATTAAGATATGAAACAAAATGAATATAGGAAAAAGACATGCGGTGAAATGAGACGAAAAGAATAATAGGAAAAAATAAAATTAACGAATGGAGAGGATATCAAAGCTTGAAAGGTATTTTGTTTCATTCGATAATTGTATTTTTAGCAATTTTACTTTCACTCGATTTTTAGTTAGAAATACCTGAGTCATGATATCATTTCTTGTCCTGTCACTTTTTACGGGAAAATATGAATAACTTCCATGTTCCAATTCATCTTCTTAAATCCTGGAGTACCGATTCTTTACTTTTGGAGGTCCTGGCTATGATGACGCCAGATGTCCTTATTTGGTTAAGAAACTTAAGAGAACATGTGATTTGAATCGACCGAAGCCTCACGCGTCATAAAAAAGAAGAAAGAAAAAAAAAATGTCCCCCTGGTTCAGAGGACGTTAATGTAATAAAGATGACAATAACAATAATAGTTATTTCTTAGGTTTTTATTCATTAGAGACCCACGACCCCACAGTGGCCGGCAAGGATCCTATGTCCTTTCCGTAGATCTTTCTGGAAGGAGGCTTTGGGTTTTTGTCTGCGTTACATAATTGTTGGGCAGTTTCTATGTAATTGTCCTATAGCAGTAGGAGGAAAGGGTAATTCCATTTGCTTTCTAGCATCTATGGCAGCGTTTCCTAACCTGAGGTGCTAGCACCTCCTGGGGGTGCTGAAATCAATTATAGGGGGTGCTGGGAAGTGATGCACACAAAAGTTACATTGATGTATGTATCATTGATTACCTAGTTGTGAATATTTGACTTTTTCCATGTTATTTTTTCTAAGGTGTTCTTATTTCTTCTACAATCAATATTGTCAATTTGTTTCAGTTCTCAGGAATCAAGAAAATAAATCATCAAGCAGTACATTTCACTTTCTTTTATCCTTCAAATAATAAGATAGGGGTGCTGGACTGCTTAGACGTGACAACAGGGGGTGCTATGGTCGGAAAAGGTTGGGAAACGCTGGTTTAGGGCCATTGCCCACCAGGCACCTGTCATTGGTCCCCGAAAATGTTACCTCATCACCAAAGTTTCTTTCAGAAGACTAAGACTGTCAGAGGATTTGATGAGTGTTCGTACCACGATTAAAGGACAAAGTGACATTGCGTCACACGATTTTCCCTCAATATTTCTTTTTTCGTTGCCACATGCCTGATGACAGACTGAATAAAATTATAGGGTCAACGAAAGAGCCTGTTGTGGTTGGCTCTAGGCCGCCCCATTGGCAATCGAAACGGTCCTATGATGACAGAAATAGCCTAGAGAGAAATACGAGGAAAAAACAAACAAAAATATTCCCCAATTTAGGGGTTACCTTGGTGCTTATGGTAACTGTTTTGGACGACGCAAGGTGACAGTGTGACGTATTATTGACAAATCACTGTATAGAGTGTATTCCGAATGAGTGACGTGACACGGCACACTAAATTCGATAAGGGAACTGACGTGATGGCGTGACACAATAGAGAAGTGAAACTGTCGTAGGTTTTGTTATGGTCACGCTTGTTCTTGACATTGTGTGTGACTGACGTCTGTCACTTGTCACAACACAATATGTGGATTGACTGGTTCAGTGAATTCTTCGTCCCAGACACAGAATTAACAGACTCGTTTCTGACCCTCACAGTCCGATTTTATTCAGTTCAAAAGAAGATTTCGGATGAGCGCTGGAGTAATGCTACCACGCTCACCTTCAAACTCAGCGAGGTGAGTTCGGTCCCCGCCCAGGGTTGAAAACCATCAAAACACTTCCAGCTGGCACCCTAGCCCTGTTTGGAAAGGAGCTGTGTGTATGTGTGTGTGTGTGTGTGTGTGTGTGTGTGTGTGTGTGTGTGTGTGTGTGTGTGTGTGTGTGTGTGTGTGTGTGTGTGTGTGTGTGTGTGTGTGTGTGTGTGTGTGTGTGTGTGTGTGTGTGTTTATGTGTATGTGCGAGTGTGTGTTTGTGTATGTGTGTGTACATGTATGTGCATTTATGGTTACCCATCTATCGGGCCATATGTGAGCTCTGAGCTCTCATTCGGGAATGTAATCGTTTTCGATCACGAGTCCAACACGTGGTCCAACCCAAGGATGAATATCTATTGAACGAGGTATCTTTCCTTTGGAAGACTCGGTTCTTCATCTGCATAGTATTACCTGTCGCTTCCTAGAATTTTTTTTTTTTTTTTTACAAAGTGCGCCAATATATCAAAAGATTTAATTGACTTTTTTTCTACAGCGAGACGGGGCCACGTCGTGCTAATAATCAAATAATAATGGAAGAAAAATGACAAAGTTCTTTGTTCTTCACGAATTCAATAGGCAATTTACCCAAAACCTTGCGAAATATCTCATGGTAACTTGTAGCGCTCTTTCGCCATCCTCCTCCTCCTCCTCCTCCTCCTCTTCCTCCTACTCCTCACCTCATCCCCATCCTCTTCTTCTTCCTTGTCCTCTATCACTTTCTCCTTCATCTACTTTTCCTCCTCCTCCTCCTCCTCTTCTTTCTCCTACTCCTCCTCATTCCCATCCTCCTTTTTTTTCTTGTCCAGTATCACTTTCTCCTTTTCATCCTCTCCTCCTCCTCCTTCCCCTCCTCCTCCTCCTTCTTCCCCTCCTCCTCCTCCTCCTCCTCCTCCCCCCTCCTCCTACTCCTCCTCATTCCCATCCTCCTCTTTTTCTTGTCCTCTATCACTTTCTCCTTTTCATCCTCTCCTCCTCCTCCTTCACCTCCTCCTCCTCCTCCTCCACCTCCTCCTACTCCTCCTCATTTCCATCCTCCTCTTCTTCCTTGTCTTCGATCACTTTCTCCTTTTCATCCTCACCTCCTCCTCCTCCTCCTCCTCCTTCTCCTCCTTTTCCTCCTCTCCTTCCTATCCTCCTCTCTCCTTTCACTCTCCCTATCCTCTTCTTCCTCATCTTCTATCACTTTCTCCTTTTCCTCCTCCTCCTCCTCCTCCTCTTCCTCTCTCTCTCCTGCCTCTCCTCTTTCCCGTCTCTCTACTGTAATACCCCCATGTAACAATCACTAATTACAGCGATAAAAAAAATCCAGTATTTATAATAAGAAAAATGTATCGCGTTCAAAGATTGAGAAAAGATGTGAAAGGTTCGACATAAGCAATCACATATTTCCGCTTCTGTCAAGTACAGAGGCTGGTGTACTTTGGGGAATATTACAACACTATTATAGATGCTCAACCAAGTATAACAGAATATTGATGGAGTGTAATCACATTACAATGAAAAAAGAAAAAATATATATATAGCTGCTTACTCATAGAAACAGCCCTAAAGCGTATGATAACAGAGGAGAGAATGTAATGTTTAGGTACTTTTTCTAGAGACTATACACGAAACAATCTCTTTTCTCTACGATGAATATGAAACAAATAATAACAATAATAATGATAATAATGATAAGCGACATTATGACGTCACAGCACATAGTTCAACATTGAAATACCTCTAAAACGGATCTAAAAAAAAAAAAAAAAAAAAAAAGTCCTTGACGAATCCGGTCAGTACGAGTACTTAACATTATCAATAAGGCATTTTGAATGGTTATGGGGTCGGAACAGGGCTTCTAGTTAAAATTCGTGTTATGAATGCATAAACAATATATTTGTATGGTACATTTCCAGTAATGAGTGAATATGCACACAGTTATACATATTTGATATGCACGTGTGTGTGTGTGTATGTGTGTGTGTGTGTGTGTGTGTGTGTGTGTGTGTGTGTGTGTGTGTGTGTGTGTGTGTGTGTGTGTGTGTGTGTGTGTGTGTGTGTGTGTGTGTGTGTGTATTTACCTAGTTGTATTTTGCGGGAAGGGGAGCTATGCTCGTGGTGTCCCGCCTTTGTATCTCGCAGTGTCTAGTTTGCTTTTAAACTCATGTGTGTGTGTGCGCGCGCTCTAACTCTTCCTCTGCCTTCCCTTCTCCCTTACATTCACTTTTCTTTCTCTTCTCTCCTTATTCCTCACACCTTTCTCCTCTCCTTCATCCTCTTACTCTCTTATCCATTTCATCTTTCATTTTGTATTCCATCCCATTCCTTCATCTCCTCACATCCTGTTTCAATTTATCTCACGCAGTCTTCCTCACACCTTCATTCGTTACCTACACTTTGACATCTTCCCCACATCCTCTCCCTTCCCCCTTAAATCTCCTCCTTCATTTCTACCTTACCTTTCCCCGTACCTTCATTCGTTACCTACACTTTGACATCTTCCCCACATCCTCTCCCTCCCCCCTTTCAATCTCCTCCTTCATTTCTACCTTACCTTTCCCCGTACCTTCATTCGTTACCTACACTTTGACATCTTCCCCACATCCTCTCCCTCCCCCCTTTCAATCTCCTCCTTCATTTCTACCTTACCTTTCCCCGTACCTTCATTCGTTACCTACACTTTGACATCTTCCCCACATCCTCTCCCTCCCCCCTTTCAATCTCCTCCTTCATTTCTACCTTACCTTTCCCCGTAACCCCCTACACGCCTCCTTGACCCCTATATGCCGCACCCTATCCACCCATGGATGCTGCATCATCTGTAGAACCTTCTTGTGTTTCGTCTTCACTCGTGACCTGAAATTTCCCGCTGCTTTCTCTACCTCCCTCCTCAGGTGGGAATGTACCTCCGACGTGACCTGACTGCCCGAACGTTTCTCAAAGTAGTTCTTCCGTTATCGGATTGAATTTATGCTTCATGAGCTTTGCTCAGCTGGGCATAGGCTCATTCGTAAGCAACTAGTGGTTACATTCCATAAGAATTAAACAGTTTCTTGACTAATCGCTCATTTCCAGTTATATGTTTACATTCTTATTCCGTTGGTTATCGGCCGACATCAGTCAGTCTAGTTGCATTCGTTCAAGTCTTTAAATCTCGCAACGTACTCTGTCTTGTGTACAGAACGGGGAGGATCAGAGACTCATGAGGTGCTTCTACGAGATGAGAGTTAGACGCATCTTCTTCCTGCTAATCTTCAAGAGTTATCGACATCCTTACTTTCGTCTGGAGGTCCATCACGTAAAGGCCGACTCTCGGTCCTCGTGTTGGACCTAAAATCTCCTTTTCCCAACTTCGACTCTTTCTCTCCCAGTTATGCAATCGAGAAACGCTGACAACCGGCAACCCATCCACCTTCTCTTATTACTACAAACTAGTGACATGAAAACAATTCTACTTTTAATATAACACAGGCGATTTAGGTTTAAAAAGGAAATAGGCAAGAATTGGTAGACCTATAGAGTAGTCAACGAATGGCATAGACTTAGTAACCACGTAGTGAGCGCTGAAACTATCGGTTGTTTTAAGAGTAGATTGGATATTTTTATGGATAATGATGATAGGTATTAAGGGACATGCAACTGGCTAGTGTAGGCCTTATGGTCACTTGCAACCTCCTCCATTCTTACGATCTTATGTTCTTATATCAGTCCAAAGTCTCTTCCCAGAGAGGTCTATGGGAAAGACCAGTGCCAGTTACTGTGGCACTGCTTGTCTCTAGTCAGACTACGTGGCAATAGTTCGGAAAAAATTGCAAACTTCCAGGAGATGCTTAAAAAGTGGAACAACGAAATGGAGTACACGAGCATAAAGGTAATTCAGAGAACGACCGAAGTAATGATGATGAGCAGGCAGAGGTGAAATAGGACTGGAATTGGGTGACGCTGTACTGAACCTTGTAGACGACTTCACGTACTTAGATGCGAAGGTAAATGGAAAACTCAAGAGGAAACTAGAAGTAACAGCCAGAATAAGCAAGTTTTCTAAGACGGTAGGACTAAGTTACAGTCTAGAACAAAAATTTTTACCTTCCCAGTGTTTTTCATGATACAAAATTCATATTTTTGTCTGACAACTTTTTGTTGATCTATCCAAGAAAAATATCTAACTGTAAGCTAAGTACTACACAGGAAAATATACCACGTAATTGACAAAAAATATATTGATGTTGTAAGAAATGTAGCGTGGATAAAAACTTTTGCACGTAACTGTACCTGCTACTAAAATAAAAACACATATCTGACACAGTTGGAACTATACAAAACTATCCAGAGACCATTTCTGGTACATGATTTTAAGTGCTTTGGGCTCGAAACGAAACTGAAAAGTAAAGTTCAGTGGGCAGAAATGATGATGTTGAAGCCTATTAATGGAATGACGCGACGAGAAAAAGATGATGACTCAAGAGAAGAGTTGGATGCGTGAACGTATACTTACGTTCTTCGAAAGAACCCAGCTAAGACGGCACGGCCACTTTACGCGCACGGATGAAAATGGAACACGTAGAACACGTGTGAAGTAGTCCGCAGGGATTCCGGCCAGGAACAAGAGACGCGTTAGAAGATCCCCAAAAACGACGGAGAGACGCAACCTGAGAGGTTGTTGCAGCCTGAGGGAAGACGCCAAAGCATCTTGAGGAGGCGGAGCTGCACAAAGACCGATGAGAATAGAGGACGTTAAGAACATAAGAATGGAAGAGACTGCAAGAGACCATAAGGCCTACACTGGGCAGTTCTATGCCCGTTACCACCTGTGCATTCAAGAGGCACCACGACAGACAAAACCCTACCTGACGTGTAGAGAGAAGGATGAGAATACCATTCTATTGCTTCAGATTGGTTTTAATGACGTATATTGAGTACAGTGACATTAAAAATAATGGACAAATTCAGTATT
>NC_134782.1:62923553-62926053 GCF_046742065.1 Oratosquilla oratoria | reverse complement strand
GTGTGTATGTGTGTGTGTGCGTGCGTGTGTGTGTGTGTCTGTTAGTGTGTGTACGTCTACATATGTGTGAACGGGGGTATATGTGTGCGTATGTGTATTTTTGTGTACGTGTATGTATGCGTGTGTGTTTGTACATGCGTGTGTATTTACCTAATTTACCTGATCGTAGTACGCAGAAAAGGAGCAACGTTCGATGGTTTCAATTATTTACTCTCCAGTTTATTATACCTAGCCTCAAATATTTACTTGTGAGTATATATATATATATATATATATATATATATATATATATATATATATATATATATATATATAAATGTATATATATATATGTACATACATATATATTTTGTGTGTGTGTGTGTGTGTGTGTGTGTGTGTGTGTGTGTGTGTGTGTGTGTGTGTGTGTGTGTGTGTGTGTGTGTGTGTGTGTGTGTGTGTGTGTGTGTGTGTGTGTGTGTGTGTGTGTGTGTGTGTGTGTGTGTGTGTGTGCGTGCGTGTACTGTAACAAGAGTAACCAATTTTTACTTAAGTACCTAAGGGCGAAGGAGGAGCGTGCGTCCGCTCACGACAACAGAACCCAAGAAGGTGACGCTCATGTAGTCACTCATCCAACACATTAGGTGGGAGGGGGAGGGGAGCGGGGGGGGAGGGGGGCTGTTGACGGGGAGAGTGGGGGGGGGGAGTGTTTTGGGAGGATTGGTGACCGTTATGAGTCGTACCTGAATATTCTTTGCAGTAACGTTTGTAGCTGACAGTGAACATGCAACAACTATAGTCACGCCTTAATTATATGCCTCTTCGAGTCTCTCGATATTGATGGCTTAGAATCAAAGTGAATTATAGTTGATATATATAAATATACATATATATATATATGTATATATATATGTATGTATATATATATATATATATATATATATATATATATATATATATATATGTATTTATATATATACATATATATATGTATATAGATATATATATATATATATATATATACTGTAATCATAGCAGTATACTTATGTATATTTCTGTTACAAAATAACTTCAAGACATTTTAAATTGTCAATTTTTGTGTACTGTTTTCTGGCAGAAAAACTGGAAAACAATGCATATATTGTCATTGTGGTGATTTCCATTTTGATTATCGTGACGTCATTCAGCTATGCCACAATGTTATCTTAGGATTAGAAGTTAATTACCAAATTATCTTAGAATTAGAAATTAATTATAATGGTATCGTTACGCTCTCTTTAATTTGTATTGCCATTTCTAGTATCAGTAAACAATATCACCGTATTCTAGTACTATCGATTATACATACATACATACATACATACATACATACATATACCAAGGCTTTTTCCCCCAAAAAGAAAAAGGCATAAAATCATTCCCACCCATTCCATCCCTGAATACACTCCACACCCCTCCACCCTCCCTCCTATCTTAGCACCTCCTGAATGACGGGTCATCCCTGCACCTTGTCCACTGCTCCGGGTCAGAAGCAGTGTTTGCGGACTATCGATTATAGTCTAAGTGATACCGTCAGTCTGTTGCTCACACAGTCATTTAGATATCACATCATTAATGATTTACACTCTGTACATTCAGTTGCTGAAAACAAATGACTAACTTCCGCAAGCGATTAGAGACTTTGAATTACCTCGTAAAGGGTTCTGAGCGTCCAAGACTGCTTGTAATTGTTTAATATCTTTATCATGGCGACGCACCTTATAGTCTTTTGCTTTCGGCAAATGTTGGGCGATTTTATTCCTCTGACGGGCGAACGAATCGCGACAAAGAAGAGGTTGATCAGTAGAGACTCCCTCAGAACCTATTCAGTTCACCATTTACTTAGAAAAATACAATTTGATGAGCCAATGTATTGCTACTGAACTATTGGCCATTATCTTATATAATCCAACATAGGAGTGGAACACCTCCAGAACAAAAAAGATAATATATTCAAAGCAGTAGCATGGATCACGTAGATGTACAGGAGTTTCAATTAGTTAATAGGGTAAACACTTATACAATAAAGAAAAAAAGTAAAAAAGGAATGTCACAGATGAAGGAAAAAATGCTAGGAGCACAGAAACTATATGCACAAAAAGTATACACACAATAAAACACACATACACACACAAACACATGCACACACACGCATACACACATGCACACACACATGCATATACACACACATATATACACACGCACACATACAGAAAACATACAATCCTGGTCGGTGACCTTAAAATGAGATGTGAACTGGGAGAAATGGGGTAATACACTACCATAATAACAATGAACAAAATGTAGCCCGATGGGTCAAAGAAACGACAAGATTCAGAGGGACGATACACCTGCGAAATTGGAATTCCTGCTTACAAAAGGATCTTACGTAACACATTCTTTGAAGTACTAGTGCCCCAATAAAAAAAAAAAATGACCATGAGTTCGATTTTTACATACCAGAAGAAAACGTAGACATAAG
>NC_134782.1:62913553-62918553 GCF_046742065.1 Oratosquilla oratoria | reverse complement strand
CACCTCATGGACCACATGGACCACATGGACCACCTCATGGACCACCTCATGGACCACATGGACCACCTCATGAACCACATGGACCACCACCTGGACCACATGGACCACCACATGGACCACATGGACCACCACATGGACCACATGGACCACATGGACCACCTCATGGACCACCTCATGGACCACCTCATGGACCACATGAAGGAAACAGGCAAGAACTGGTTTACTAATAGAGTGGTTAAGGAATGGAATAGATTCAGTAACCGTGAATTAAGTGTCGAAACTATAGGGTATTTTAAGAGGTTAGGTAATTTGATGGATGGGGATGATAGGTAGCAATGGACATGAAACTGTCTGGTGTAGGTTTTATGGCCTCTTGCAGCCTCCTTCATTTCTATGTTCTTATGCTCTAAAGAGGAGCAGACATCGAGGACAAGTCCACGAGGATAACGCGTCCTCCAAGTTGGTCTCGAGAGAGTAGAGGACAGAAAGGAGAGCGTTTGGAATAAAAGGAATAAGAACTAAGGGTTTCCGCTTCGTTATAATGCTAAACATGAAAAAGAAATTAACTAATAACATGAAAATGATAAAAAAAGAAAATCAGAGGACACAAAAATAGAAAAGGAATTCAACCAAGCATTGCATATCATATTTTTTTTTTATTTGCTGGAATATCTTTCATACGAGATTCTCCATAAGAAGTTTAGTTCACTCCTTAACCGTACAATATGCAATTTTAAAAGTAGGAAATGGGTACATTGTCTTCTTCCCAAAAATGGGAAGAAGAAGGAGAAGGATGAGGAGGAGGAGGAAGAGTATAAGGATAAATTGGTCAAAATAGAAAGGATAATGAAGGAAAAGGCGGAGAAGGAAAAACCTGGAGGAAGAAAAAAAAATAGAAGATCACGTGATTCAAGTCAGAATGAAGAAAATAGTGAAGAAGAGAGGAAGAAGGAATAAGATAGTGATTATGAAAAGAAAGAGTAGATAGGATGAAAAGAGGGCAAGGAGAGTACAAGGATGGAAAAGTAAATAAAAAATAAATAAAAATATAACAGTAATGATGATAGTGATGGTTGTGGTTGTGGTTGTGGTGGTGGTTATAGTGGTGGTGGTGATGGTAGTGATGGTTGTCGTCATCATCGTCATTGTCGTCGTCATTATCGTCGTCGTCGTCGTGGTTGGTGGTGATGGTTGAATTAGTGATAGTGTTGATGAAGGCTGAATTGAAGTCCACGATGGTGACTAAATTGGTGCTGATGGTGGTTGTGGTTGAAGTGGTGCTGATGGTGCTAGTTAAGGATGGTGGTGGTGGTTGTGCTGATTATTGAGGTAAACTTGGTGATGGTGGATCTTGATGTACTGATAATAGTGGTGGAAGTGATGGTGGTGGCGTTTCTTGAGGTGGTGGTAGTGTTGGTTGAGGTGTTGGTGGTGGCGAATGATTTGATGGTAGTGGTGGTGGTGTTGATGTTTGGGGTGGTGATAGTAGTTGATCAAGCGCGGATGGGGGGGTCTGAGTCAGTGATAGTAGTGGTAGCGGTGAGGCGAGGTGGTTGAGGTGGGGTTGGGGATGGTTGAGGTAGTGATAGTGGTAGTGGTAGTAGTAGTGGTTGATCAGATAGTGGCAGTGACAGGGCCACTAGTGAAGACTGGGTTCAATGAGGAATAAAAGGAGGAGGAGAAAGAGGAATATACAGTAGCCTGGGCAAGGTAGGTGGTGGTGCAGAAGGCCACTGTATCTTGCTGTCGATAGCCTTTCTGTAACCGGCTGGAATGACTTGGAAACTGTGTCAGTCGGCGAGCTGCGCGATTGGCGGAGCTGAGCCGATGGCGGCGCGGGGAGCGGGGGAGGAGGGGGGAGGAGGAGGGGGAGGCAGCGCGGCCTGGTGAGGAGGAAGGAGGGAGGGGAGGGAAGGAAGAGAGCTAGGAACAAGGTGTTCATGTGAGTGAGAGTGAATTTTAGATTGAGTGTTGGATGTTACACTGAGAACTCGAACGAAAAGTGTGACTTTTAGGAGGTAGACACCTGAAGGAAACGCAAGTTTAAGTGGATGGAAGTTCTGAGGTGACTCTTCATGAACGAGAGTTGTAGAGGAACTTGTACTGGCGACAGATGTGTTCACTATGATGACGTTTTTCAATGGTAACTAAATCCATGACGTTTCAGTTTTGTTATGAGATAATATTCCAGTGACGTTATAAGACTGGTCATAAAATCACGTCATTCATTTGATTTTCATTATTTCTTTTCCAAGCAAATGAAAGGTTTCCAAGATGTCCCCATAGTTTAGGGTCGGTGAGGGTGGTAGGTAGGGTACCCTGAAAGCGTCTCAGGTATCTATGGACCTTGCTTTAGGGAAGTCCTGATTGGTTGACATATTTGTTTTAGGACAACATTGCAGATGATGACGATGACGTCAACGATGACGACGACGACGACGACTACGATGATGATGATGATGATGATGATGATGATGATGATGATGATGATGATGATGATGATGATGATGATGATGATGATGATGATGATGATGATGATGATGATGATGATGATGATGATGATGATGATGATGATGATGACGACGATGACAACGACGTATAAATAAGTCTACAATTACGTACCTAGGTAGGTAGCCATGTGGATAGGAAAACACATAAATCAATGGCTAGCTGTGTACACGAACCTATCGACAGAGAGAGGGAAAGAAGGAAAGAGAGAGAACGAAAAAGATAATAAGATCAGAGGAAAAACAAAAACAGAGCTTGCAGAGGCGGCGTTAGCTAGTTGCCAACAATAAAAGGCCAAACAGTTAGCCAGATCCTTTCGCATGCCTCAGCAGCCAACAGCTCGGCATCTGTAGCCATGTCAGGTCCTTGAGTGGCCTTCGCATGCGAGAAGAAATGTCATAAACGCTTATCTCTTGGCCTGGAAATTTTTGTTTGTTGATTTAACTTTACTGCAATTTTATGTCCCCTTCCAGTGTATGCAGGTCATAATCCACATTCACTTATACTCCAAATGAAGTGGGCTTATGGGTAAATGAGTCGACGGATAGAGTGATCAAGCCGGCGGACTAAAATGAGCGATTTTATTTTCCAGTCGTGTGAAGGTTACTTTTAAGGTCTGGGGGCGGAGGGCGAGAGGAGGAGTCGCTGGTGAGGCAAATGTTATCGGTCAGGTTCAACTCTCTGGCTGGGCGAGACACCACGTCAACCGGAGACGGAGGACCTCGTGGACCGTAGCGTCGGGCCAGGTTTCACTTCGATGCCCAGTGGGGCTAAGCTGATCTCTTTTGTCGTAGATTGTCTATGTCACAAACTGAAGGAGCATAGGGAGAATTTGCCTCGGTGTTTGGAACTGGAGAAAAAAAAATTGACGTCATGAGACCTTGAATGTTTTGCAAGCTCTTTTTTTTTCACATCCCTGGAATCTCTTATTATATTGCTTTGTCCTTGGACTTTGTCTTGTACTGCCACATAATAGGCTTGACATCGTATAAGATTCCACTTGAGAGGAATTCTAATCATTTCGCTATGATGATATGGCATGTAGCTTCTTAAGCAAGACGAAATCTGATTCTGTATTTTTTTTTGAAAGATGTCCATTCTGTGTCCACTCTGTCTTCAGTTGTCTTTCGTTACCCACACACGAAAAAAAAAAATCTTATTACCTGATGGCATGCTTAAGAGGTTTTGTCCTAGTTACCGCTATATGATTTAATGACGACTTCTTCACTGAAAGAATTAGACTACTTCCAATGAATCCAGTAACTGTAAAACGGGTTATGACTAAGGTAAGGTCTAAGGAGGATTTTATTCTTCAAATTCTTCAGTATTGGGTGGTACATTTTCAATTTATCCTGGCTACTATCAGACTACTTTATTCACTTCCTTTTTACCCATTCTATAGCAAATGTGTTGTAGACTCTTTTGGTTCACTTTTTCCATGTGGACGACACATCTATCATTCCGGCTGCACTTATGATATTCTGTTCATCTAGGGTAGCAAAGGTGATAACTGGATTGCGGTTTACAAGGTCTGTCTGGGCCGTCTGCAATAGAAATAACCCTTCTTGGAATGTTGTCGACTCACCCGAGATTATATTGTGTCCAGAGTGTCTTGGACATATCTGCCCAGAAGGACAGCCAATAACAGGAGACGAATCGATGTTCCTACAAATAAGAACATCGATCAGATTTCACGTTCTCACCTGCACAAAATCCCTTGCTCTTCACAGGAGATAAGTCAATGGGTAATTATTACTGTGATATAACTGTTACTTCAAGTTTCACTGACTGGAAGCTTCGTAGCTCCACAGCAACCAGTAACGGTCCCCGAGCCCTTGTAAAAGCCTTACAGGGATGAAGAACTTATGGACTGCTGTCGTCTGTTTTGTATTAACTTAGTTCTGTTTCTGTCACCGGGTTTCTGTCACCGGGTTTCTGTCACCGGGTTTCTGAGAGAGGAGTTGGAGGACAAGGAGTAGGATGAGATGAAGATGATGATGAGAAGGATGAAGAGGAAGGGAAGGACAAGAAGGAGGGGGTAGAGGAAGGAGAGGAGGAACAGGAGAGGGAGGAGGAGTAGGAGGAAGGAGAGAACGAGGACGAGGAGGAGAACGAAGACGAGGACGAGGAGGAGGAGAAGGAGGAGGAGGAGTAAGTGGAGGGGGAGGAGGAGATGAGCAATAATCGGTTGTCATCATTCCTTTCTCAAAAAATATGGTGATACTTGTAAGTGTGTGTGGGGAGAGGTGGGGGGTATTAGAGACTGATAAATATCTTGTGCCCAGTCCAGTGATGAGATGCCATCCCTTCGAGGGAGACAATTCTCTCTGACGTCCATCTCACAGGACCACCACTGGCCGGTGGTCCAACCTCACTGTTTTGAAGTGGCTCACACTGACCCAATTATTGCCCGCAATTTATTGTTCTTGTATCTTATACTGGACACTTGCGGCCTTGGGGAAGAGTAAAATACCTGAATCACTAGATATTTT
>NC_134782.1:62883553-62903553 GCF_046742065.1 Oratosquilla oratoria | reverse complement strand
TGACGAGATGGATGGATATATAGATATAAATCACTTGCTATGGGTTCTGTAGGGGGGATCCCAGCACTATATACTGACATTGGCTTCCATGGTTTCCGGGAAGCTCTGGCTGACACTGACAAAGACCCGCGCGTGAGCCCTACAACCTTCCTCGGTGGCGGTCGACGGCTGTCTGCCAGCTGCTTCTCGCTCGTGGCTCCTTCGGCCCCAATCTAGGTCTCCACCAATCAGGCACGCCGTTCTTCCTCCTCCTCCTCCATCTCCACCTCCTTCACCTTCCGCCCTTCACCACCACTTCCACCACCACCTTCTCCACCACCACCCCCTCCTCTTCCTACTTGGCCTTCTGTTCCTCCTCCTCCTCCTCCTTCTCCCTTCCTCCTCCTCCTTCTTCTCCTGTTCCCTTTTCTATTCTTTTCAGTCCTCTATTTTTCTATTTTTTCCTCCTCTTCCTCCTCCTGTGGATTCTCCTCCTCTTGTTTCTCTTTCACTTGCTCCTGCTCTTCCTAATGCTCTTTTCTCCTTATCATTTAAATCTCCTCCGATTACTTCTCCTACCTCTCCTTCTCTTTACCATCTTTTATTTTTCTCTTTTTCTTACTCTTGTTACTGATCCTTCTAATCCTCTGTTTTCATGCTCCTCTTTTTTCCTCCTCATTCTTTTCCACTTTTCTACTTTCTTTTCCTATTCCTCCACATCCATTTACTTCTTTTATTATATTACCTCTCCTTGCGCCTTCTCTTTCTAACCTTATTCATCTTTATCTTCATCTTGCTCTCCTTCACTTTTTCTCGCTTTCTTCTTTCCTTTTCTATTCCTTCTTTTCTCTTTGCCCTTCCTAACTCTCTTTTCATTTTTTCCTCCCTCTTTCTCTTCCTTTCTTCTCCTTCCCTTGTTTTTCTTTTTTCTGTCTCCTTTTTTCACATTTATTTTTCTTCCTCCTTCATTCTCATTTTCTTTTTCTTCTTCTTCTCTTCTTAGACACATTTGTTCTTCTAGTGACACCATATAACCCATACTACCTGTCACATGGTCGGGTTGTTTGCGAATAAACAGCTCCTCCATTAGTTTTACGACAGTGATGAGGGTGTATTGGACAACCAGATGGACAAAAAAAAGAGAACCATCGAAAGTATAGAATAATTATTTATGAGTCGGTAGCCACCTAACCCTATCATGGGCCGCAAATGCGTTTGCCGTTTGAGGCATCCCTGCAGGGCCTGGAGACGGACGTCCTGGAGGCTGAGTAATGTCTCAATGATGTGGTTGTACTGAAGACACCCAACCACCCACCCGCTCACCCACCCCGGGAGGGATTGCTAGCAATACATTTCTCTGGTCTTCTGTTCAGGTTAGGGTGGGTAGTCCCTTCTGCTTGAGAAAGGCAAATTGTCTGGGCTGCTTGACTTGGAAAACTGAGTCAAGCACATTCTAAGCCAAGCAACTGACGCCTGGGCCAACACCGTCAAAGTGGTAATTGTTTATATTCTCCCACGACTCCTAGGACTCCTGGGTTAAAGACGAATGCCCAAAACCTAGTTTCCCCTTATTGGACTATACGATGGGTGAGGTCGTGGGGGGACATATCCCAAATCATATACGGTATAGGACATCCATAAATGACGTTTATGGTGTGGATGGGTTTGCAACCATCCCCCGTTAAAACTATCAGTCCTGTTGCATGGGCTGCTGGGGTGTTGCAAATGTAGTACATATATGTCTAACCAAGCCCAAAGTGATCCTCCTTCGGGCTCTCCATTAGGTGCATTGAATGCTCTTTCCCCCTCCCAGGTTGATCGACTACCTTTTCTATCAGCAGAGCCCAGGAGGCTTAAAATGGATAGAGCTGCTCTCTCTGAGATGAGGGGACCAGACATTAATGACTTAAGTAGTGAGAGCTAGACTAGAGAAGCTGTAGGTACATCTAACTAAGACACGGCATGATTGTACTTACTCTGGTTCAAGCACACCTTGGATCTCATCTCTCTTGTTTGAGTATATACCTCCATCTGGGTCTATAAGCTTAAAGAGAAGTAGATTTTATATTCCAAGTTTGACTCTCTAGTTGACCAGTGCCCACCATGGAACAAACTTGACGTTATGGGAAACTTCAATGCGGTTATTGGCATCGGTAGAACTGGCTATGAAATGTACTGGTCTCCATGGCTTTGGAACAAGGCACATTGACGGTTTTCTCCTTTTGGAGTTTGCAAACTCCAGAAGGTTGATGATTACTGATCCTTGATTCCAGAGATGAAAGCCACTATAGGGGGTTTTGTATACTATACGATGCCAATCTATAATTAGTTTGAAATGCTTGGTGCACTTGAGAACCCTGAAGAACTGTAGGATACCTTCAAACGTAAAACTCTGAGAGCTGCTGAGGCGTGTATCGAAAGAGTCCAAGATTGAGAAGTGGTGTGACATCGTGAAAAAACTGGAGAGTACGGAGATGGTACGTGCTACAAGATTGCCTAGGGGTCTGGATCGATATAAGACTCAAAAAACGGCAAACTAATGCTCTCATTGGAATAGGTAAGGATGGATACGTCATTGGAGTCGCTGAGAATATCGAAAGTTATTCTAATGGAAATTACCATAAGCCCATCTACCGAGCCCTGAAGAAACTTCGCACTAAATCTGTGATCCAGGTGAGCACGGTTCGCACAGCTGATGATCAATTAGATTCAAACGCAGAGCGTTGTAATTCTATTATTGAGTACATTGAGATGTTACTCACAGATAACCCTCCGAACAGCCAGCTATAGCTTACTGGTATTCAGGTTGCGGTTGCCGTTCCACCAAAAAAATTAAACTCCACCCTCTTTGGGGGGGGGGGTCAAAGGGGCTGTAATGTGAAGGTTATAGATACGAGCGGCATCAGTAAAATCAATGCGAGATTGCTGAAATCCGGAAGTGAGGCCATGATCCGAAGATTCCATACAGTGTTGCCTGTTGTTTAGCAGCCGGTGCCATTAACTCTAACTAGAAAAGGGGTCTGGTTCTCCCCATTTGGAAAGGGAAAAGGGACTGGTAAAACTGGATTAACTACTGCGGTATTACATTTCTCAGTGTCCGGTCAAGGTGTTCGCCCATATGTTGCTGGCACAGGTTCGTTCATATCTAGTGAATTTTCAAAGGCATGAGCAGTCTGGTTTCATGCCGGTAAGTCAGTAACTAATTGAATCCTAGCGCTTTCAGTTATTTTAAAGCGCCAATGTGAGTTTCAATAACGATTTCTTGCACCCAATATTCTTGAGATGTTGGATTTAGTCCATCATGGCGATGCTCTGGGGTCTTTTGTGGATCAGTGGAACTCTTACAATGATTATTGTTTTAAGGTCTGGCTCATACCCTGGGATAGAGATCACTGTGAATAATGAAGGAGACGTATTCAACTTATTTTCTATTCATTCAGGTGGAACAAGGGTTCCGGTACTTTTCAACACTTGCATGAACTGGATATTGGATGGAGTTGTCAATCAATGTCACTGCGAAGCATTCATTGGCAACACTAAGTAATTGGTTTTGTCTTTGCCGATGATACTGTATTTGTTGAAGGTCGTGGTCCCAGCCCTCGAGTCACTGCACGGTGAGGCAAAATCGCTTGGGCTACAGATCTCATGGCTCAAGACTTAGATCCAAAAGTTAGGTCCAGGCGTTTGAAGGTTCACTGGATGAGAGTTTTGTCTGTCCATGCATGTGTCAATTACACTGAGATCTTGCGAAACTTCACATACATCGGTATTATAGTACATAAGAGTGGTGCGTTATGCCAAGATGTCATAATTTCACTCAGCAATAGTATATGACGTTTTCAATATTTATAAAGGAGGCATAAGATTATCTTCTATTCGCTTGTGTTCCCTGTCTTGGTGCTTGGTTATGTAACGAGGATATTGAAAGCTGACTTGAAGGTGCATTTCGACATCTTTGGTACCATTTGTCTTTAGAGAATCACGGGATTTTACTAGAATAACTCTGTATCAAACTATAAATTGTTTTCTGATCCTTAATCAAAGCCAGTGGTCATCACGACTATAAACGCCAACTCCTGTTATAAAACCAAGTGATACGTTTCCCTAATGGTGACCCCACTGAACGTTATCTATACAAGAGACAACTCTAGATGAAGGAAATGAAGGGAACGCCCACAGAACACATGGCTGGGAGAAGTCAAGCAAACCTGCTGAGAGCTGTTCAGGATGGATAGGGTGGTTGCATGGGAGTTTGCTCAAGGAATCCGTGGGGATTGGTGATGGCCTGCGAAAGATGCGACGCGTCCCCAGGTGTAATCTCCCAATTGATGATGATCCTCGACCTATTTTCACTCTACCTTTAATATTATTTTCTTATTCACTTATTTCCGTTATTTGCCATAGTTGACAATTATATCTTCTTTTACTCCATCTCTGATTTTACTCATCAGCTAGAAATATGAATAAATAGATAAATATAAATAAATAAATGATATACAAATAAAAAAATAACAAATAACTAATTATGAATGAATAAGTAAATAGATATACAAATGAACAAACAGATCAATAGATAGATATATAAATGAATAAATTAATTAATTAATTAACAACTAATCAAATAAGTAAATAAATGAATGAATAATTAAATAAGTAAATAAGTATATAAATAAATGAATGAATAAATAAATAGATAAATAGATAAATAAATATATAAATAAATAAATTAATAAATAAATAAACAAATAAATAAATAAATAAATAAATCAACAAACAAATAAATAAATAAACAAATAAATAAATAAATGAATAAATAAATACATGGGTAAATAGATAAACAAGCAAACAAAATACAATAAAAAAATAGGATCAATTCTTTACCCCATGTTTCTTCCGGTTCTCCTCAATTTTCCTTTTCTCTTCACATCCCATCATTTAGCATCTCTTTCAATTCCTCTACTTTCCACCCTATCACCTTACTCCCCCTTCCCCTACTTTCCTTCTTTCCTTCCCTTGCCTTGCTCTCTCAGTTCCCCTACCTTCCCCTATCCTTCCATTCCACTTCCCTTTCCTTACTCCCCGTCTCCTTCTAACTCTTCACCCCTATGTTTGCCACTACTCCTCCCCTTCGTGATTCTCCTGCCCCCTCTCCCCCTCATATTTCTTCCTCCCAACCCGAACGCTTCACTCCTTGTCACTATTCACCTCTATCCCTTGCCTTTCCTCCCTTGTCCCCTTGTCTCTCTCCCCTCAGTCTCCTTTCTAACTCTTCACCCCTATGTTTGCCACTACTCCTCCTCTTCGTGATTCTCCTCCTCCCCCCTCTCCCCATCATATTTCTTCCTCCCAACCCGAACGCTTCACTCCTTGTCACTATTCCCTCTATCCCTTGCCTTTCCTCCCTTGTCCCCTTGCCTCTCTCCCCTCAGTCTCCTTTCTTCATTTCCCGTTTTCTTCCGCTTGCGTTTTTCTTTTTCATCCTCCCCACAATCCATCTTCCACTTTCCTAACCTTCCCTATCATATCTACCCCCATTCCCTCACCTCCACTCAATTTTCTCTCCCTCAGTTTCTATTCCTTTCCACTCCTTCTCTTCCTCTCCCCTCTTCCGTTCCCGACCCCTTCTTTGTCCTATCACTACCTTCCTCTTTTCTATTCCATTCTTTTCCTTAGCATCTCTCCCCTTCAACTCAGAAACCCTCTCCCGCTTCCTTTCCTGTCTATTCTTATCCCTTCTCTTCCTTTTCCTTCTTTCTTTCCCTCCTCTTCTTCCCCTACATTTCCTCCTCTTTCTGTAAGTGACTGGGTGATATTGACTTATACCTGAAGGTTTCAGGTTGAGAAGGTTTGGATGCAAACATGACTATCATATACGAACATAACTTTTTTGGTTTCTGACTCTCAACTGAAACCATATCCGAATCACACAAAGCTAGTCAGACTGTAGTTCACACAGTGGAAGTAAATCTAATCTTCATTAATATTTACGAGCTGAGGAGCACGTAGAAATAAATAAATCGTTCCTTAGTAAAGTTATTAGGATAGTCAGTCTATATGCCACGCCCTATTCCAAGGAGCAAAGTTAATGGCTTACTGACCCCGAGGTCAAGTAGGATAAAGTTAATGTGATCTGAACTCAAACAACGTGATACCACTTCGCCAAAAAGAAAAAAAAAAAAAATCGACATTCTCCGATCAGTCCCAGCATTATGTTTACGATATAGAGAAGGAATCAAAAGACACGAGCACGTTCTTACTCAGACATCTAACCAAACTGTTCTAAACACGATGTTATATTTACTTTATTTTCTTCTTTTTTTCTTTCCTTTCCTTCTTACATAAGAACATAAGAATGAAGGAGACTGCAAGAGACCACAAGGCCCACACTAGGTAGCTCCGTATCCATCACCACCTGTCATCACCATCCATAAAGTTGTCTAATCGTTTCTTAAAACAACTGATAGTTTCAGCGCTTACTACATGGTTACTAAGTTTGTTCCATTCGTCGACCACCCTATTTGTAAACCAATTCTTGCCTATCTCCTTTTTAAATCTAAATTTGTCCAGTTTATAACCATTACTGCGAGTCCTGCCCTGTTGTCTTAATATGATTACCTTGTTTGCATCACCCTTGTTAAAGCCTTTGATCCACTTGAACACTTCTATTAGATCACCCCGCACTCTGCGTCTTTCCAGAGAGTGTAAGTTAAGGTGCCTAAGTCTTTCTTCGTAAGGCTTTTCTTTATTTCATCACCCTTTCTTCCCTCCCGTCTCAAATCCTAGCTTCCTTTCCCTGTATTTTCTCATTTCAACTTCCCTCTCCTCTTTTCTCCTTCTTTACCTTCCCTCCGTCCCTTTCCTTCTTTTTCCTCCAACTCCCTTCTCTTCTCTTCCTTTCCCCTTCGCTAACTTCCATTCATCTTTCTTGTCTTCCTGTCCGTTACCCTGCCCTCTACTGACATTCTATTCTCCACTCCTTCCTTTTTTGTCCTCACCTTTTCTTTCTTTAATTTTCCTCCTGTTTGGTCTCTTCTAAATCTTTTTCTTATTATATGCCAGATTTACTCATATTTTTCATGTACTGATAAACTACATAAACCTTGCTATGCTTAAATTCTGACAATTTCATTTAGCTTAATATGGTTTCGGAATAAGTTATGTTACTTTTGCTCTGAAGTCGTATCAGTTCTACTCCTAATACCAAAAATTACTCTCAAACCCTTATTTCAAAACTAATTTTACTGTAATAGTAAAATCCCTCTACCAGTAAGTTGGAACACATTCAAGGAATGTTGATATTTTATAATTATTAATTTATTCATAATAGCCGTTGCTAGGGAATATCCGCCTCGTCTTTTGTATTTACCGTGAAAGAGAAACGTCTTGGAAGTATAGGAGAACTTGCCTAAATGGAACAGCGATACAGTTTGTGACTGATTGCGTGAAGAAAAATCTAAAACCTACAGTTGAAAAGACTTTTTCCTTTCCCTCGTAAATAAAGGTAGATATGACTAGATTTCAATATCAGAGGAATGCTATGAGAAGTGGGAAATATTTTTGTTGGATGTAATTTTTTTTTTTTTTTTTTTTTTTTTTTTTTTTTTTTTTTTTTTTTTTTTTTTTTTTTTTTTTTTTTTTTTTTTTTTTTTTTTTTTTTTTTTTGTGATAGAGTGGCCATGTTGCAGCAAGGGTCTACAGTAGGAAGTAACCAAGGGACCTTTAACTGGAATGATGTCAGTTATTCCTAGTATGAAGAGTAAGTCTATCATTCTTACACTGTACCAACAAGCACATTGCTAGCGTCTGCTGAATCCTTGAAAGGTTGACGAGCCGACGAGAGTGCAAAAAATTGGTGTGGTAAGGATCTAGTGATGCGGAAGAGATATTATAGTGATATCAAAGAACGATGAACATGTAAAGGGGGTATCTACTTTCTGAATGTAAGCATTTTCACTGGGGCACTGTGGAAGGCACCTGTTCTAAGCGTAAGCAGAGAGAACATGTAGAGTCTAATACTCAGAAGGTTGAGTAATGCAAAGATAAGGCTAGGCTTGACATCCATAGATAATTTAATTTTGTATGTGGCTTTGATAGAGATTCTAAAGGGACCATCGTTCGGTTTGCTAGTTTGTGTGAGACAATAATTCTAGATCATAGGTTCGAATTGTTTAGATGCTTCAGGGGAGGGACCGAGAAGCATCTTGGAATCGAATCTGTTCAATGACAGAGTGTTTTTCCAACAGTGTCGTCCACAGCAGAAGTGCATGGTAACTTATTTTGAGGTGAAAAAACAAAATCAGTGATCTTCAGTCCACCGAGGAGCCTAAGGAAAAGTGAATTCTGGGTATATTGTAGATCTAGTACTGCGAACCATTAGGACTCAAGAAATATTTTTATGTGTATAGACATAGGTCGATAGAGATGTAAATAAGAGTTCGAAAGTGAAAAGTTGTGGGTTGTTCGATGTTAAGGAGAGAAAGTGAGTTAGAAATGAGTAAAGATGTTATCAGTCTACCTCTTGTGGTTGTGATAATGTCTCTTCAAAGAGATTATCTGTCGTTTAAGTCTATTGTTAGACGGTGGAGTGGAGGTAAGCTATGTAAGGACATCAGATAGTGTTTCCGAAATAAGTTTTACTAAACAGGGAAGCTATAGAGAGCAGACAGTGAGTAGAAGGTGTAAGGAAAGTTTGGTTGCGATGGCTTGAGGAGGAATATAGAGCCTGAGTAATAATGATAAGACATCCAGGTACAAAAACTTACAATATCTTAAGTGAGGATATGTATGTATACCTACTTGGATTTCTTGTAGGCAGAGGCAGTTGAGTTTGAATCATTTGGGGAGAACAATTAAGTTTTCATAGTATAGGAGGATACTTCGACATTGTAGGATTTAATACATCAGTGTTTGGGTTGATGAGATACAATTATCAATATGGGTTGCGTGCGTGGGAGTTGATGAAGGAGGAGAGTTACTGTCGTAGGAGTCTCTCAAGGAGTATGGGAGTTGGTAGGTCGTGTTTTGAGGGGAAAAGGATATTTTTAATGAGGATGGGTAGGTATTGAAAGGGAAAATTCTTTAGATGTATGTTGATGGGGGTGTATACGATATTTTGAGGAGTTCAAGGGGAGGGTTCGGTTTCGTAAGAGCTTGCGGTTGATCAATAGTAATTCATTCCAGTTGGGTCTGAGTGTATTGATTAAAGTAAGCCTTTTTCACGTGTTTTAGGACCATATGGAACTAATTTACTCTTTAGGGTGGAAAGAAGATTTTTTTGTGGCTCTGGTATAGAAATTATATGAATTTTGGCTTGAAATTTCTGTTCTATTGGGTGGAGAATGTTGGTGGTAAAATAATCAGTGTTTGGGATGGAGCTGTTTTAGTGACACTTTTGAGGCGGAAAGGGCACAGGTGTGATGCCTTGCCGGGCTCTTCTCTGATGCATCCTTTCAGGTAAGAAGTTGAGTACCTTCTTTGGACGGAAGATTAAATTCTTGGTGATTGTGTGTAAGTGGAGGGAGCAAGGGATGGATTCATCGTGGAAGGACGTGGTGAGTTAGTACAAATTGAGACTGACTGTGCATTTGTGCGGGGAGTGGATGGGAATAAGAGGCTGCACCATGGGCTCTTCTTTTGCATTTATGACCTCACTTCGTGAGGCTGCTAGAACAAAAATATCGGATAGGGTTTTGCACCAGGGTGGCGGAACATAGTGTTTCTGCCTGTGTAATTCCAAATTTAGCCATCATGGATTTTACTTGTTTTTTTGTCTTCCCAAATACCGATATGTTCCGAGTTTCGAAAATACAAGACTTTGCATTCAAAGTGGTACATTATACAGCGTAAAAAGGGCGCTGCGTGGCCTTAGCCTCAGTTTGCGCGTTTGGAAGAGTCTTGACACGGGGATCCGTGTTTAGAAGCCGAGCAGTGTATACATATGCCTGCTAGACGGCGACACCGCTGCTCAGTATAGCAAATGAAACGATGGCGAGGACGTAGGTAGTAGTTCCTTATTTCGTATCCCAAGTCTCTTACATGATGGTGGATTTGGAGTTAAAGATGGGCAAAAATCAGTATGAGTGTTGGGGCGGAGCCTTTAGAAATTTTATTTTCATCTCATATTTTTGTACGAAATAATTGTATCATGCTTTGTTCTTAGAGTCTGTATAAGATTTCTGTTTCTGAGTTATCCCGCAGTCGTCAGATGCTACTCCTACGCTGCTATTGAGTGTTACACGGGGTCCATATTGAAGTCGGGCAGTAGCAAGGGTTGATAGGGACTGGACTCTGCCATATTGGGTTTTTAATTCTCGTTCAACTACTCCAATGACTGGTACGTATAAATCGCTGGAAACTGAAATAGTGACGTGGACATGCCGGATGATACTTCTTTATGTCATAGCTTGGGTAATTTACGTAAAGATGGGTTGGGAGTTGGGGCTGGGCAATTATCATTACCAGTGTTGTGGTTGGAATTTTTGCCCTGTTTATTTTATTTGTTTATTAATTTATTTTTGTAATAAGTTTTTGTTACTCCCTGTTCTGAGAATTCATTTAAGAGCTGTTTTTGAGTAATCCCGTGGTCGTGAGATATCAATTACTGATATGCTGTTGTTGGATTTTATGTAATTCATTCTGGACATCTGTCATATTGGGTTTTTATATCTGATTCCATTATCATGGATTCGTTTGTTTGTGACCACAGTTAATGGGACCTTTCACACGAGATAGGGAGGTCCTCTGACTTTAAAAGGACATTATGCAGCAAAATATGGTCCACTTTTAGAGTTTAGGTGCCAAAAATATTGGGTAATCTAGGTCGGGATCCACTTCATCTCGGTATGGGTCGAGATGTAAACCGGTAGAGCGGGGCAAGTCAGGGAACGTGATGTCGCTTAACGGGATTAGAGGAGTGACTAATGGTTGTAGTTCAATGGTCACTCTCTTGAGTCGGTAGCAGTTACTATTTCCCTTTGATTAAGTGGGGTAGGGGGAGCTTAATAGCCATTGGGCCGTCAAAACACGTTGGTTTAAGTGTGAAGGAAGGCTTCATTGCTCTGTTGATAAAAAAATGTCACAGAGCATAGAGGAGGTGCGGAAGAGCTGTATTTGAGAAGACTTCTGCTTACTCCTTGTTTTTGTTGTTGCTATGCTATTGTCCTTTGCTACGCGAATTGGGTGACCTAGCTGGGGGAGGCTTTACAGTCAGGTAAATATTGAAAGGGGAATGATTAGTATACCTTTTCTAAACGCTTCCTAAAGGATCCTAAAGAGGACTGCTCAGGCCTACTGGCTGCTACAGAGCAATACTGTATTTTCAGATCCCTGGACCAGTATCTCGTAATATGTATAGATTGTAACTAAGATTTTCCAGCTATCGTCATCTCCTACCTCCACTTTCAAAAGAACATCGCCGGCGGACTGGTGTTAGTAATGGGAAGAATAAAACTAATGTTAGATAACAAGGAAATTTTTTACCCTGAATTGATATGATCTCATTCTTACACTTAGTGTTAACTTCCCTGGCGGGTTTAATCGCAGAGGACACGCTGAGATGATGAGGCAGTAGCTAGATTTTACTATAGGATTAAGTAGAGCTTAACCCATATAGATAAGATGAAGTTAGCTTGGTAGGTTATAGGTTTATCATGAAGTAAGACCAGGGTAGAGAGATGGAGTTCTGTAAAAATCGTGTGGTATCCATAATGCTAATAAGAAACACTGGTAACTTGTGTTGGATTATGCATGAGTGACCACTTGGAAAGAAAATAAAACTAACAAAGCAGAGCGATTTCGTGCATTCACATCCTCAGTACGTTGGTCACTCCTGCTTAACTGAAAATAGATTACTGGTGTTTCGTCACATATTCTTTTCTTACCCAAACTATTCCATCATTCTTTGATCAATCCCATGTGCCAGTTCTTTCCAACTCCACATCACTTCTATATTTCTCACTCTATTCATCTTCGTAACTTATACAATAGCTTTTAAGTGTTTCATTTTTTATTGTTCCAAAATATAAGTCATTGCCCCAGACTCGTAGTCTTTTCTTTGTGTTCACCCCAAAGTATTTATTTCTCATGACTTTCTTATTCCCCCAGATATTTACTTACTTTCCTTACTCTATAATTACCCCTCAATCCCAACTCTTCCATTCCCTTCGACGTGTGACCCTAATATTAAAAATTCTCAACTTCCTCTAGCGTTTTGTTCTTTAAGCTTCAGATCTGACCCACCGCTAACTCACCTCTTATGCGTCACATAACCCTACTTTTGCTCACATTTACTTTCAGGTTCCTCCTCTCACATACTTCTCCAAACTCACCATTAACAGTTTCAGTCTGTGTTTCGACTCAGCTACAAGCGAAGTGTCATCTGCAAACAAAAACTGGCTCACCTCCCAGTTCTCGCCACTCTCGCTTACCAGTTCCGAACCCTTGTATATCACTCTCGCGTCTGCCTCCCCTATTCCCACATCCATATAGACATTTAATAACCATGATGACATTACACAACCATGGCGCGGTCCCCCACCCTTACTTAAAACTACTTATTCTCCAATCCCTACCTTCATACAAGCTCTATTCATTCTTTCCATGTGTCCAAACCGTCCCAATACTCTTTCATTAACCCTGTCTCCCAACTCCCTTTCCACCCCCGTTCTCCTTCTCACCTCCTCGTTTCTCACTCTATCCAGCCTAGTAACCCCTATCATACTTTCCAGGAACATCATCTCAAACACATTCAAACTCCTCGTTTCTTCATCTCATATGTTCCATGTTTCTGCCCCAAACAGTGCTGTCGGTACAATCACCCAACTCCCTTTCCACCCCTGTTCTCCTCCTCACCTCCTCATTTCTCACTCTATCCAGCCTAGTAACCCCCATTATACTTCTCAGGCACCTCATATCAAACACATTCAAACTCCTCCTCTCTTTCTCTCTATGTTTCATGTTTCTGCCCCATACATGCTGTCGGCACAATCACTCCTTCATAAATCTCCTCTTAGCATCCATTCCCAAATGTCTATTTCTCGTTATACTTTTTAATCCCTCAATATATTTACTCGCTTCTCTCAATCTACATTCTACCACCACCTCCACTCCTCCCTTTCCCGACACATTCACACCCAAGTCTCTAAAACTATCCACTTCCTCCAGTCTCTCTCCCTTAATATTCACCTCCAGTCTGCTGCCACTTGCTCCCCTTTTACATCTCATTACTTTACTTTTACCCACATTTATCTTCAACTTACTTCTTTCGCACCTCTTCCCAAACTCTATCACTAACTTCCTCAATTCCTCCTCTGATCCTACTACAAGCGCAGCGTCGTCAGCAAACAACAACTGGATTATCTCCCACTTTTCTCCATTTTCTATAACCACCTCCTATCCCAGACCCACCCCTGCATTTACCTCTCGCACCACCCCATCCATGTATAAATTGAACAGTCAGGACGACATAACACATCCCTGACGATGTCCCACCTTTACCCACCTTTACCTCAAACCATTCACTCTCTCCATTTTTTATTCTAACATAAGCTCTACTGCTCTCGTAAAAACTCTTGACTGCTCTTAAGAGCTTTCCTCCTATCCATATATCTGCAATACCTCCCACACTGCCTTCCTGTCTACCCTGTCATCAGCCTTTTTCAAATCCATAAAAACCCAAAAAACATCCTTATTTTTTTTACTAAAGCTTTTTCACATATGTCTTACCACAAAAATCTGATCCATGCTACCCTTACCTGTCCTAAACTCACACTGTTCCTCACCAATTACTCCCTCTGTTCCTCTCCTAACCCTCTCAATCAAGATCCTCTCATAAGCCTTTCCAACTACATTTAACAAACTGATCCCTCTGAAACTACTACACTCACACTTGACCCTTTTCCCTTGTAAAGTGGAACTATACAACTCCTCCATTCCTCTGGCACTCTACCCTCTCTCAAACAAACATTAACTAACCTCACCAGTCAGTCCACTATCAATGTACCTCCTTTTTTTTAGACATTCTGCATGGCATCCATCCAAACCAGGTGCCTTGCCTGCTCTCATCTTAACAACTGCTTTTACCCCATCTTTCCTTATTTCTCCTCCATTTTTCTCACTCATCACTCTCGTTTTCTTAGCGTTTCCCACTGCAATTACCTTTCCTTCCCTATCCTCCTTCACATTTAGCAACTCTCCAAAATACTCTGCCCATCTTTCTTTTATTGGCTTCTCTTCCATTATCATCTCTCCACCTACACCTTTTGCCTTTTCTTCTCTACTTGATTCGCCCCTACATCTCCCTTCCCAGTTTTTCCTTCATCCACATTAACCATGAAGAAACCTCTCTCCACTCCACTATACTCTTACCTATCTCTTCACTTACTAGTATAGCCACCCCTTCTCTCCCTCGTCCTCTCTTCACTCCTGAAATTTTCCCAACTACACTCCCAAACTCAAACTCGCCCTCCCTCTCAGCTTAGTTTCATTCAATGCCAACATATCCATCTTTCTTCTCACAAGTATCCTGCCTACCTCTTCCATTTTACTGTCATCTGTACAACATCCACGTTGGCCTTGCGTTCTCGCAAACCTCGGTTCGAATCCGGGGACGACTGTCGGAATTATTTAATCGACAAGATATTTGCACAACGTATGTTTTTAGAAAGAAATCGAGAATACGATAAAAATATGCACCTAATTTCCATAGATTACCGATAAGTATATTATAGTATACACAAACCTTTTATGTTGCATGTACTTAAAAAGTCTGTCTTCCCAAGTAAGCTGATATTCCTTATTAAAGCATCTATAATAATAGTAACTGCAGCGTGGGAGTAGTAATAATAAAAACTAGTTTTTTTGAGATTAGAAGCATCCCCAGACAAAGGTGTATGCTTTCCCAACCCTTTTTAATTTAGTTCTAGAAAAGTCCATGAGCTATTGTACATATACAACAAGATCCAACACTTGACAACATCTATACCAATATTCTTACGCATGCTAACGATGCGGTGTTAATATCAGAAACAGATGTTGGACTGGCTGACCTATGCTCCCCGTATTCATGGAAATGGGAGGGAGAGTTGGCTTAAAATGCAACGAATAAAAGACTAAAACGATGTGTGTATCCCAATGAGATAGAGTGGCTGACACTGCCAACATTGGAGAAAGAAAAATAAAAAGTATAGACACCTTTAGATACTTGGGGTCAATTATAACAAGTGACGTCACTGATAGAGAAATCAAGGAATGGATCGCCAATGGAAGTTGATGCTCATACTCTCTACATATGGTATTAACAAGCAGACACATATTCAGAAGGGCTAATCTGCTAATGTGTATAATGTGATTATTAAGCCCACCATTATACACAGTTGTGAGACCTGAACATTTTCAAAGGAAATAATAAGAAAACTAAAAAAAAAAAAAAAAAAAATGAGAACAGCATTCTGTGAAGAATACATGTGCCATTGTACGATGTAGAGCTAGAGTCTAGCTCTACATCGTACAATGGCAGTATGTCCATTGGTCTAGCTGCTAGACCAATGGACATACTGCTGTCCTCGCCCAGGTAACATGGCAGCCTAACCTACAAGGAGACATTGGATCCAGACTTTACGATGAACATGACACCGTGTCAGGATGCCAAAAGTTCGGCTACCCAAGAAGACTATGAATGACACAGCACAGGGAAGATAGCCAGATGACAGACCACTGGGCGACAATGCTCGAAATGAGGTCTAAGTTGCTACATCCCAACTAAACGACTGGCAAGCAGCGAGTTGAGAGAAGGATAGAGTAGAAGGGGGAAATATTGAAATGATTGAAAGGTTGGGTAGGATATGGTGAGGTTAAAATAGATGAAATGAAGAAATGGAAAGAGGAAAGTAGAAGAGAGGAGGAGATGAGGTAAAGAGAAGTCAGGATGGGTGTAGGCAAGAGAAGGGAGAAGTGGTGAGGGAGAGAGAGGGAGAGAGGGAGAGAGGGGACGAAGGAGAAGACCGGAAGAAGGAATGGAGGGAGGACGGGTGGGGTGTGGGACAGGCCACCACTCTCGACTCTCACTACGCGTATCAATCCTGTAGCGGTCCTGTAGCGGTCCTGTAACCCAGCTTTCTTCTTCTTACCTCCCACGTACGTACTGTAGAGAAGATCTGCCCTACCTTGTTCTCCAACTACCCTTCTTTTCTACTTCCTTATCTCTTTCCCTTCCCAATTCATTTCATTTTGTTTTCTACTTCCTTTTTTTTTTCTTCCCCATCTTTTTCTCCTTCGCTTTTTCCTTTTCTTCTCTTCTTCTTCTCTTCCTGTTATTCTTTTGCCCTACCTTTTTCATACCTTTCTTCCTATCTTCTTTCCTTCCCTCCATTCGTTTCTCTATTCGTCTACCTCTTATCCACTCCCTCTCTTGCTTCCCCCTCTTCCTTCTCTCTTCCTCTTTCTTCGCTCTTTTTCATTTTCTCCTCTTCCACTTCTTCACCCTCCACTCTTCCCTTTTTTTCATCTTCTCTCTCCAATCAGGTCATCCATCTTCACTAACAAGAAGTATGACCACCTTCAATACCACGACAAACAATAGAAAATAGTCGCTACTCATCAAGGGATTTTGACTTTGAGGTCTCTACATGTCTAGGTTTGGTATACGGAATTACTGATAGTCACCATATGAAAAGAATATCTGTGCAGAAAGACTGGAGCCAGTGTCGTTAACCTCATTATGATTCATATCTTGCTGTAGGGGTGTGATACTAACTCTCACCAAGGCAATGAAACTTCTTCCGGATGCTGTTCCTTCACAAGACCAAAAGATCAAATAAAAATAATCTGCATATTTGTCTGAATGTGATTATTCCTGCACTCACACATCTAATTGTTCTGTCGCACAACAATGTATTTCATCTAAGTATGATCTATATATCACAACAATTGCATAATTCTATTTCAGCAAAATTTATTCTTTACATATTATCATCATCTGCGTAGGTAATCATTTATATATATATTATGGAACCGTAAACTATTTGCTAAGTCTATTCAATTTTGTGTCTTCTTTTTGTTTGGCTTAATACTTCAGTAGCCTCGTCATCTTCAGTTTACTCGACTCTTGTTTTACTTATTTTACTCACAGTGGCATTTGGATCTTCCGGAAGCAAACTCTAAATCCCAAACTCTTGCTTCATCGTAACTCTCGTGACCATTACCGCCTGTAAGTCTCCTCCTAATTTATTTTTCCTATATTTGATACACTATAAATCTCCATGCCTCATTCCTCCCCGTCTTGTCTCCACATTAACTTAACTTGCGTAAACATTAACATGAACGGAGTCTCATTGTTTGATGCCTGACCCGGATGTAAGTATTGCCAATAAGGAAAAGGCCGTACAAGAAACAAAATAAATACGTGGTACAACCAAACCCTAGACAAAATCCATGCAGAGAGGCACATGATAAGCCTGTTTTTAACAAACCACACATGACTACAAAATATAAAACCGAAGACAAAATTACTAAACAAATCGTTAAACCTCACATAAAGCCTAGAAGATAGCGTAGATTTTATTATTTATTGTAAGAAAACTTCAAACCTCTTGTAGAACAGTTCTATCAATAAACACACTGAGTTATTACGCAGTAATTTTCTGAACAAATCAGTCAGTTACTGCCTCGAGTTTCACTGGACAACCCCAGGATACTAAAAAAGTGCAGACCCACAAGGTTCTCGTTGTATCATTAGAGAGCACCTGCGATGAATCTGCAAGGGACCCAACTGGATTGGTGGCGTTATTGGCCCAGACTGACAAACCAGATGCACCTGATTGGCCCATACTTCCCCATAATCGACTCACCCGATTGGCTGACCCAACTTCTCATGCTCCAGTTAGCTATATTTGCCTAAATTTGTTTATTCATATGTACATATATATCTATACATACACACACACACGTATATATATATATACATATATATATATATATATATATATATATATATATATACATATACATATACATATACATATATATACATATATATACATATATATATATATATATATATATATATATATATAATGTGTGTGTATGTGTGTATATATATATACATATATATATATATATATGTATACAAATATATATATATATATACATATATATATACATATATATATATATATACAGTATATATATATATGTATATATATATACACACATATATATATATGTATATATATACAGTATATATATATATACATTTATATATATATATATGTATATATATACACATACATATTTATATGTACATATATATATATATATATATCATATATATACATACTATCTATACATACAGTATACATACGTTGATTCTAAACTGGGATGACCTGATAACCTGGGATTGACTGTACCTTGGTGCGAGGGCGTTAGCGGGTAAGCGCCCCTTCACCTACATTCCATACCATCATCGTCACACATATGAGAAGTGGTGAGAGGCAGGAGGCGCTGAGTAGCTGCGGCCGAAGCCGTCATCTTTTCCGTATGCGCTTGGACTGTTGGGGCAGGTAACAGTCACAACTGGGAATCGGAGAGAAGTACGGGACTCGAACCCACAACTAAGCAAATACGAGGCCAGCACACTTCAGTCTACGCCACCAGTGTACTTTTAATAACAGAAGAACATAAGAATTAAGGAGACTGTAAGAGACCATAAGGCCTACACTAGGCAGTAACATGTCCATTACCACCTGTCATCCCCATCCATAAAGATGTCTAACCGTTTCTTAAAACAACTGATAGTTTCAGCGCTCACTTAATAGTTATTAAGTCTATTCCATTCGTTGACCACCCTATTAGCAAACCAGTTCTTACCTATTCCCTTCTCAAATCTAAAATTGTCCAATTTAAATCCATTACTGCGAGTCCTACCTTGTTGTTTTAATACGATGACCTTGTTTCCGTGACCCTTGTTAAAGACTTTGATCCACTTGAACACCTCTATTAGATCACCCCGCACTCTGCGTCTTTCTAGAGACTGTAAGTTGTCTAAGCCTCTCTTCGTAAAGTAAATTTTGGAGCCTATGTATCATTTTGGTCATTCCCCTCTGTTACCTTTAAGGATAGAAACGCTGGTTGTTGGCGATAAAGTACAATTATCTTATATTAGAATACCTGGAATGCATATTGACTCAATTTCAACAGAGAACCTTGTTGAAAAAAACAAAAATGACCGTGGGAAAATATGTAAAATATTGTATTCGGATCTCTGCAATGTACCTGTTGATGATAGAATTTAACAAGCGTAACAGAAAACTTCAAAAATATATAATAAACGAGCTTAGAGGGAGGTCTGAATAGGAAACGTAAAGATAGAACAGAATAAAATCATCTATGTATAAAAGCCAGTTCCCCTGTACACCATAATGCACAAGAATTGAATCCTGTAGCAAAAATATGGAAAAAATATCAATTTCTGCCACAACTACTACTATCACTACCATTACTATCACCAATATAACTACAACTACCACTGCAACTACCACAATTGCTACCACTACCGCTAACACTACCATCACCACCACAACTACCATCACCAACACAACTACCACTACAACTACCACTACCGCTACTACTACTACTACTACTACTACTACTACTACTACTACTACTACTACTACTACTACTACTACTACTACTACTACTACTACTACTACTACTATTACTACTACTACCACCACCACCATTGCTGCTACTATTTCCGGAACCGCGTATTCTACATTTTGTTCAAATCATGAAACTCGGGACGGCATTACCATTTACACTTGAGCAGGTCATTCCAATTTCGAAAGAGCCTCATTACCCAAAGCATCATCTGATCAACTACTTAGGTAAGCATGGCTTGACATACTTCTGAATCTCGGGGATCAAAAGGGTTGGGCATTGCTATCTACATAATGTAACCACGGGAACGTTACGAAGGAATTAGGTGTGTGCGTCCGCCACGCAAAGACTTTATAGTCCTTGTAGTAAAG
>NC_134782.1:62848553-62878553 GCF_046742065.1 Oratosquilla oratoria | reverse complement strand
AATATATGGAGTCCAACCCCAATTTAACTTGTTTCTCAGGATCGTGATCGTGAGCTCAAACGCTTAAATCAAGTCAATAGTTCTCAACAGTTTCCACCGTTTACATCCACTTTCAATTCGCAAGCAGCCCCGTAAGGACCAATAGGTCTCTTGCTGTTTGTATCTCTTTTGCATTCCTTTGTATTCTTTTGTCAGGATTGGTAAACTTGAGCGGTCCTCACAATAGCTCATAACGCGACCTCACGGAGTTCCAGCTCTGTCCTGGGAATATCCATCGACTCATAATTTGAGTGCCAGGGTGTGACACGAATCTCAAGTTTCAAATATCATGGTTTGAGTAACATTTTGATTTCTACACAGAATTTAGTATAATTTTGTTTAAGTAATGCACAAAAAACTAGGCAATAGTAGACTGCTTGGTTTATACAAATATTTGCTTTATAATTCTGATAAAATTGCCCACTATGCTTATGACAAATTGAAGATAGATTAAGTAGGATATATTTGATAGATATTTGAGCTAATGTTAATTCCTTTGCTCCAGTAACGTACTCTACAGATTTTATGTTAATATCAGGTTTTTATACAGATAAGAATGCATCTCTGCTACGTGGCAATGTGACTTCAAAAAAGCAGATCCATCAGACTTCAAAGAATTTCATCAATGTGGTTAACCCGACTATTGGATCGATGTTCGTTACGGAGAAGTACCGTAACGTTAAGAAGCCTTATATTCTTCTATAAGAAGTCATGTGAAGATGTCAAATGGAAGAAGAATCGTACCATCGCTCGTCAGTCTCCATGATCACTGCCACGAACCGCTTTTTGCTCATCAAACCATCAACGTCAAATGGCAGCAACAAGAAGCTACAGAAACGAAAATCGTGTACCCTGTAACGGAGAAGAGCAAAGCATAGAAAGAGATCAAGGAATACATCAACAAAAACATCATTTTAGAAATTCAGTTAGATACAATTTCATGATTTTAGAGCAAAAGCTTTATAGATAAATGCCAATTCGAAGGAGAAAAGTGTCTGATCCATAGTCATTCCTCTCATGAATTGCTTTTCTTCCCCAGCCACCGGCCCGATGTAATATACGAGAGCGCTCTGTTTTGATTGTTTTTCTTCGAAATAGTTATTCTACAATTCAATTTAGACCACACGTCTCCTCTCTAATGTCTTTATTGCATATATATATATATATATATATATGTATATATATATATGTATATATATACATACATATATGTATATATATATATATATATACATACATATATGTATATATATATATATACATACATATATGTATATATGTATATATACATTATGTATATATATATCTATATATACATATATATATATTTATATATACATATATATATATTTATATATACATATATATAATGTATATATATATATACATATATATATATATATATATATATACATATATTTATATATATGTATATATATATTGTATATATAATATATATATATATATATATATATATATATATATATATATATATATGACGACATCTTGACAGGTTGTGAGAGAGGCAGAGGGGAAAACACACAAATAGAACGAGAGTTTATTCTTTAACTAGTTTCGCACTATTGTGCTTCTTCAGAAAGAATATTCTTCAGAAGCACCATAGTGCGAAAGTAGTTAAAGAATAAACTCTCGTTCTATTTGTGTGTTTTCCCCTCTGCCTCTCTCATATTATATATATATATATATATATATATATATATATATATATACATATGCACAAATTTCACAAGTCACACGTGAATCACAAATACGTAGAATCCACTAGGAAAAGGAAATACACACGGAGTCCGAGCGCTTTTGTGATATATTCACATAATCAAGGAGTACAGACAAATTTGTCTGTACTCCTTGATAATGTGAATATATCACGACAGCACTCGGACACCGTATGTTTTTCCTTTTCCTAGTGGACTCTGCATATATACATGTACATATACATATATATATATATATATATATATATATATATATATATATATATACATATATATATATATATACATATAATACATATATATGTATATGTATACATATACATATATATGTATACATATACATATATATACATATATGTATTGTATATATATATATATATACATATACATATACATACATATATATATGCATATATATATATACATATATATGTATATATAAACATACATGTTTGTATATATATATATATATATATATATGTGTGTGTGTGTGTGTGTGTGTGTGTGTGTGTGTGTGTGTGTGTGTGTGTGTGTGTGTGTGTGTGTGTGTGTGTGTGTGTGTGTGTGTGTGTGTGTGTGTGTATTCACCTCGGATCTGCTGCAGTCTCTGCCGAGACAGCCAGACACCACCCTACGGCAGTGAGCTCAGAGCTCATTATTTGCCGATCTCTGGGCAGGTCTGAGACCACTCACACACCACACACCGGGACAGCAAGGTCACAACTCCTTGACTAACGTCCCGTACCTAGTCACTGTGTGTGTGTGTGTGTGTTTCATTTCCGGAGGTTACATTTACCTTCATGATTGTAAGAACGTAGTTATGGCTCCATCTGGGTTCTTCGCGAACACAACAGCGCCCCATCTTGCTTTGCCTCGAGTCCTTCGTCCCTTCGTCGGCAGAGAGCGAAAGGTCAAGAGGGATCTTCGGCGGCGAGCGTAGGGTGGCGAAGGACTGCGAGGGCGAGCATATGACATTCTGACCTTTTATCCGAAGGAAACAGATCCTCGGCGTGGACGTCGAGGGCCGGGTATCCCTCCTCCAAGTGTGACAGCTCCCGCCTGAAGTTCAACCACTTCTTCTTCTCTCTGCGGCCCGGGGACGCACTCGTGGCGGCGATGGCTCTCCGAGGCTGAGTGGAGGCCATCATGCCACGAGGCTCTCTGGCTGTAAGCGCAGCTGGAGAACAGCGTTCGTTTAGCTGGATAAGGTCCTGCGGTGGCGGCTGACCGGAGCGGAATAATGCATGGGTCGCTATGTCAGGGAGCCAAAGTCAAAGAGAAAATACTGACACGACGAGGCCGGACGAGGAGTAGTGCACCCTTCTCCTCACTTCCTTATCTCACCGAGAAAAAAAAAGAGAGAGAAAGAAAGCCAGCGAACAAGGAACCAAAAGAAAGAGAAAGGAGCAAAAAATAAATAAATAAATAAATAAATAAATAAATAAAAGAAAGAAAGAAAAAATTGGAAGCCGCTTCGAGTTCCTCCTTCGAACATCCGACCCAGAAGCCGCACCAGCAAGGAGCCAACTCCGACCATGACAGAAGTCGAAGGCCGAAGAACCTAGCCGGCCTGGATTCCAAAGACCAAAAGGTCTTCCGGGCGCCAACGCCTCGTAAGCAAGCAACCCTTGTTCCATAACTTGCCTGTCAAGAGAATCAATCAAATGACGTCATAACAGAATCAACCAGTGACGTCACATGGGGATCTAAACGACCCAATCAGTGACGCCATTTAAGAAATTTTATGAAGTAGTAAAAAAATTTACAACGTAACAAATCCTTTTAGACGTTAATGGAGATGGTGCATTTATTTACGATGGCAAGCAATCTGGGGGACATACATGTAACCTATACTATACGTATATATTTGCATGAACATGTAAACACATGTATGACCGTACAAAAATTGAAGGCACAAAGGACAGAACCAGAAGCAGCTAAGGATAACGTGTGTAAAAAAGGTGGCGGGAGTAATTTCCGCGTGCATGCAGAACGTCAATAGGATGACTGAAGAGTTCCCCATCACGTCGAAGTTTGTTGAGCTGCTCTCTCGCCCCTACGCTCTCCTCCTTATACTTAGCCTCTATGTTCCCTGATACCCCGCCAGACAACACTGGCCTCGACATCCGGTATCGTTTCGATGGAGGCATTATTAACACTGCAAAACGTCGATCACGCAGACATACCAGCACCCGATCTATCACGGATCTCCAATGTGTAGACGGCAATGCTGCTCCCTACCATTCTGCTGAAGACCTGCAACAATCAGTCAACATCTTCAGCAGTGGGTAAAGTCGTTTTGCCCTCACCGTGGACGTCAAAAAGACCAAGGTGCTCGCCCAACCTGCTCAAAAAATACCTCTTCCGAATTACATCTGCATCGTTGAAACTACTCTTGAGCAGGTCGAAAACTTCCCATATCTCGGAAGCACTTTGTCATCCAATTGCACTGCCGAGAAGGACGTCGACCAACTAGTCGGAGCTGCGGATGCGGCATTCGGAGATCTTGCCAAGAGAGTCTTCAAAAACAAAGACCTGAACGGAACCATCAGAGTCATGGTTTACCAAGCAGTAGTCAGGTCCACCCTGATGTATGGCTGCGAGACCTGGACCCTATTCTGGAAGGACCTGAAGAAGCTCGAGCGATTCCACCAACAAGAGCTTTGCTCTGTCCTCAACATCAAATGGGACGACTTTACCACAATCATCTTCGTCAGGGGGCAAGTCAGTTCGCAAATCATCGAGTCCATGAAATATCGCCTTTGTTGGTTCGGACACGTTGCAAGGGTGAATAACGCTTGCCTTCCACGACGACAACTCTGATAATTTTCATGACAGTCGCATGTAGGATTCGAACCCACTGCTTTCTGTCACCTGTGGTGGAGTGGGTAAAGGATCTGTGAAGGCAATCATACGGTGAGCGAAAGCACTGGGTTCGAATTCTACATGCGACTGTCATAAAAATGATCATATTAATGTCGCCGAATTTCTCTCATAGTTACAATGACGAAAACGTGAAAGGAAGTATATATACATATATATATATATATATATATATATATATATATATATATATATACAAGCCCCTGGCTTCGCCAGCCCGGCTGCGCCGGGGGGCTTGGCCTGCGGCGCACCTCGCTTCGCTCGCGGAGGGCTACGCCCCACCTTCAAACAAAGGCTATAAAATAAGCAACTGTAAATTATTCACCTCTTTTATTTTCGTCATTTTTGTTTTTTAGAAAAATATTTTTATTTAGACTTACGCCCAAGATCCGCTCGAGTCCCAAAGATCCGCTCGAGCCCTCAAGATCCGCTCGAGTCCCAAAGATCTACTCAAGTCCTCTAGATCCGCTCGAGTCCCAAAGATCCGCTCGAGTCCTCTAGATCCACTCGAGTCTCAAAGATCCGCTCGAGTCCTCTAGATCCGAAGGAGGAGAAGAAGAAGAAGAAGAAGAAGAAGAAGAAGAAGAAGAAGAAGAAGAAGAAGAAGAAGAAGAAGAAGAAGAAGAAGAAGAAGAAGAAGACGAAGAAGAAGAAGAACGCGAAGACGAAGAAGAAGAAGAAGAACGCGAAGACGAAGAAGAACGCGAAGAAGAAGAACGCGAAGAAGAGGAGGAAGAAGAAGAACGCGAAGAAGAAAAAGAACGCGAAGAAGAACGCGAAGAAGAAGAAGAACGCGAAGAAGAAGAAGAAGAACGCGAAGAAGAAGAACGCAAAGAAGAAGAAGAAGAAGAAGAAGAAGAAGAAGAAGAACGCGAAGAAGAACGCGAAGAAGAAGAAGAACGCGAAGAAGAAGAAGAAGAAGAAGAAGAAGAAGAAGAAGAAGAAGAAGAAGAAGAAGAAGAAGAAGAAGAAGAAGAAGAAGAAGAGGAAGAATACCACCTGACCCCGACTTCTTCTTCTTCTTCTTCTTCTTCTTCTTCTTCTTCTTCTTCTTCTTCTTCTTCTTCTTCTTCTTCTTCTTCCTATTGGACAACCTTACACCCACCCGATGTCCCCAAAATACCACGGATTGAAAAACGGGAAAAACTGGAAAGACTTTATTTTTTAAGTTACATTGATATATATGTATATATATATATATATATATATATATATATATATATATATATATATATATATATACTTACTCGTATATATATGAGTGGAAGGGTGGTGAGGTAAGCACCAAAAACCGTTGGAGTTTTATTACTGACGTTTTGTCCTAGAAGGACTTATTCAGAGTGTGCACAAACGACGGTGGTAAGAGCAAAGCCTCCCCTCTCGGGAGAGGTGAAATGCCTCCGCATTCCACTTAACATTACATAAATATAATATCACGACACCACGGAGGGAGAGGGGGGAAAGGGGGAAAACAGATAGAAATGACGGAAGGAAGAGAGAGATAGACAGGTTGCCGGGCTTCCGGTAAGTAGGTATTTCCTACGTCAGTTACTGAAAGAGGGGTAGAGCCCATGTCGCCCAGACAAAGACGGAAAGGTATGTGTATGTGTGGGTGTGTAAAGAAATATAATGACAGCTTAAATACTCCCAGCTTACCCCGTTCCTCTCCGATCACCGTCGCTCCTTCCACACCTCCGCTCAGCCTCGCTAAGAACCAAGTGGATTGCTATACTCGCTAACTTGACAAATCCATCACGGTGGTTGTTACAATAGAAACTGATGTAGGCTGCCTCAATTGTCCTTCTTTCTTTCTTGGGTAGACCTCTGTCTTCTCCTAGTCTGGTAGGTGGCCAAAGTTGTTAAGGTGGGCCACTAAAGAATCAGAAGTCCGGTGGGCTCTGACGTCACTTTTGTGTTCATATGTCCTCTTGGCAATCCCTCTGCCCGTCTCTCCGTAATAACTAATGGGACAGCTTTTGCACGGTATTTTATAAACTACGCTGTTCTCTTCCGCTTCGGCCTTGTTATTACCTCTGTTTTTTACAATATCATTTATCCTGGTGCCAGTACTGTAAACAATTTTTAACCCCGATTTAGTGGGAAGCTGTCCCATCTCACCCCGTGATTCTAGAGTTGGGGACAGACAAAAACCCACCGATGTCAACCTTGTTCTCTCCCAATGTGTCACTTGTTCTCCTCTTTGTTATTTTCAAGGCTTTATCGCTCCTCCCACACCACCTTGCGGAGGTGTGGGAGGAGCGGCGATGATCGGGGAGGAACGGGATAAGCTGGGAGTATTCAAGCTGTTATTTTATTTCTTTGTGCACACTCTGAAGAAGTCCTTCTAAGACGAAATGTCAGTAATAAAACTCCAACGGTTTTTGGTGTTTACCTCACCACATATATATATATATATATATATATATATATATATATATATATATATATATATATATATATATATATATATATATATATATATATATGATGTAAGCGGAATAGGAAACACAGGAGTTACCATACATGGTGGCGAATGTGAACAACACATTGTGGCTCACGTAACAATGAAGACATTTTTACAATTAAATATGATAACACTAATACCAAAGAAATTATTAATAGAAAATGTAACAATAGTAATGATAACGATGAAGATAAATATTTAAATAATAATATTAACAATAATAACAAAAATGATAGTATCAATACAGGAAATAATAACAATAAAATAAAAGTAATAATAATAAAAACAATAATAAAAATAAAAATGATAATACTAATAACCAAGAAATAAACATTATTAATAGTAATTATGACAATAATAGTGAAAACAATGATAATAAAAACGAAAAATTAATTAAATATTTAAATAGTAACAATAATAATAACAATAATAATAATAAAGATAATGAAAGTAATAATAATAATGAAGGTAATAATAAAAATAAAAATAGAAATGTAATGATAAAATTATAAATATACTATTGTTACATTTTCTATTAATAATTTCTTTGGTATTAGTGTTATCATATTTAATTGTAAAAATGTCTTCATTGTTACGTGAGCCACAATGTGATGTTCACATTCGCCACCAACTATGGTGTGTGTGTGTGTGTGTGTGTGTGTGCGTGTGTGTGTGTGTGTGTGTGTGTGTGTGTGTGTGTGTGTGTGTGTGTGTGTGTGTGTGTGTGCATGGGTGTGTGCGTTCCTTCGTGCGAGCATGTGTGTATACTTTTGTATGTATATGCATCCACGTATTGTGTACGTGTGCGTGTGCATACATCTTTATATATATTTTGGTGCACTTGTAAAGGAGTTTACAGAAGGCCGTATGTTGATAAATCAGCAGACGTGACGATGATTATCGTACAATTGCAAAGTTTCCTGGACGTGACAATATTTCAAAGAATTACACCCACATGCCCAGTCTCAGTGGTGGAATGAACATAACATAAGAACATAAGAATGAAGGAGACTGCGAGAGACCATAAGGCCTACACTAGGCAGCTCCGTATCCATCACCACCTGTCATCCCCATCCATAAAGTTGTCTAATCGTTTCTTAAAACAACAGATAGTTTCAGCGCTTACTACATGGTTACTAAGTTTATTCCATTCGTCGACCAACCTATTAGGAGTAGATAGATGTATATGTTCAGACGTGGTACAATAGTCGCTTATTTTCTCTCAGGTCCGGCTATCATTATGAAGGTTGGTATTCTATACATTATTAATCTCTTATTCATATCAATACAAAGGAACTTCACGTGCCAATGCCAAGATTCACACAGCTCCTTCTTTTCTTATTTCTTCTTTTTTTGTTATTATCGTTATTGTTATCGTTGTTGTTGTCATTGTTGTTATCGTTCGTTATTATTGCTATCATTATTATTGTTATCGTTGTTTTTGTTATTGTTATCGTTAGTTTTAGTATTATTTTGTTGTTTCTGTTATTGATATTTATGTTGTTTTATTTCATTTTATTGTTGCTATTAATACTATTTTGTTATTTTTGTTATTGTTGTAATTATTCTTTTTTGATTTTCTTGTTGTTATTCTAGTTATTGTTACTGCTAGATATCATTATTGTTATTGCTAATGCTGATCATCATCATCATTATGATTATCATTATTGTTATTATCATTGTTATTATTGTTGTTATTATTATTGTTATTATTTGTTATTATTGTTTTATATTATATTTTTCATAGATATGGACTGGAAAACCTTGCTCGTCTAGTGACCCGTAGTTTTCCTAATCCCTCTAGGCAGGTGGTGACTTGCGGTCGTCAAATAGGTTGACTTCGTGAAGTTCTCTACCTGAACGGTCTGCTTTGTATATCATTCAAGCCTGTTCGTGCCCCCACGTTTGCAGTATATTGTTCCCACCTGCCAAGGCATTCAACGTGGAGGAAACATTATCCAGAATTCTCTTGACACCAATAGAAAACGTATTGTTGACTCAAGGGGAGATTTTTTTGTCCAGTCATTATAAAGTAAAGATAACTATTACAATGTTTTCAAGTTGAAATGTTCCTTTGACACAATCACACACGCATGACAAATTTTGCGACTGCCGAATTATATATAGATTACTTCTTCGCTAGGTATGACACACAATGAAACTAAGCTGATTTTTTTCTTGATTGCATGTACACCCACATACCAGCATAAGAGAAATACATGGAAAGACAGATCAAATTTCCAATTGTTTGTTTGTCTGTGTGTGTGTGTGTGTGTGTGTGTGTGTGTGTGTGTGTGTGTGTGTGTGTGTGTGTGTGTGTGTGTGTGTGTGTGTGTGTGTGTGTGTGTGTGTGTATTCACTTGGTCTTTGGTCTTTGGATCACGTGTTGGACTCGTGATCGACAGCTATTTCCCTCCTGGAAGAGAGCTCAGAGCTCGTAGGTCCGATCTATGGGTAATGCTATGACCTTGCACACACACACACCCACGAGAGTCAGAGTAACGACCCGAGGCACAGCGATACCGAAATAATTTCGGCCCTGGGCAGGATTCGAACTGGTTACTGGGAGCACTTCTGCTTCCCAGTTCAGCGCTCTACCAACTGTGCCACCGAGTCGGTGTGTGTGTGTGTGTGTGTGTGTGTGTGTGTGTGTGTGTGTGTGTGTGTGTGTGTGTGTGTGTGTGTGTGTGTGTGTGTGTGTGTGTGTGTGTGTGTGTGTGTGTGTGTGTGTTTGTGTGTGCGTGCGTGTATGTATGTAAAGTAACCATTAACCTTAGATCGGGCCATATATGAGCTCTGAGCTCTTATCTGGGGATGCTATAGTTGCCGATCACGTTATCTAAACCAATGATGAACCACACACAGACATACATACCCATACACACACACATGAACACATCCACACACAAACACGCACGCACACATCCACACACACACACACACATACACACACACACACACACACACACACACACACACACACACACACACACACACTTATGTGCACGTACGAACACATACGAAGGTATAATAAAAGAAATGAGTATAACAACAAGGGTCATTGGAAGCAAAAGACTACCAGGTGTCCGTTGTATATAAGCAGAATCCGTTCTCGCAGCTGATTGGACGAGAAGTACAGACGACATTGCGTCACTGGTGAGAGGAGATTACTTGCACAAACCAAAACAAGAACTATAATCAATTAGAGTAATTGTAACAGTACATTGTAACCGTGACGCAAATTGGTCATCACAGTAACGCAGGAATACGCAGTTATAGTGTAGGATGAGAGGAAGATTGTCGGGGTCAGGCTTGAGACAGTGACTGTAATGAGGATTGGTTGAAAGTAATGTACTTGAGATTTAGGTTACCATCACTGTAATAGTTATGGCTTAGATTGTGATAGCCGTAAGATTGTTTGGAATAGGAGAGGTGGAGAGGGTTACAGTGGAAGTGGTTATAGTAGTAAAAGTGTTGGTGTCATCAGGATAAAGAGGAGATATCGATGGATCAAGAACGCATTCTTGTCCCAAGTAAACCTCGCAGCGTTGCTGAATACGATTGCTAGACCTTAAGCCTTGGTCACACTATCACGAATCAAATGAGTTCGTTTGATTAGAAACGACTTCGTTTACATTTTCTTTATTTTTCGAATCTCCAAATGTCATATTACCTTTGCGTCATATGTTGAGATGCTGAAGAACGAACTAAGAGAAGTTAAACCTAGAATACAAATACTAGACACATTGTTCAATTGTCCTTTGTGAAGTCTAGAATACTGTAGGCAAAGTCGTCCTGCTTCTTTTCAAATCCACAACATTTGACGAGAATCGTGATGCTATGACTGAATCTCGCTGACTGAGCGGGTTAGGGCGTCGTTACTTGCGGCGAAGGTCGAGGGGATGGCGGTTCGAATCCTGCCACCGGCGAAGTTGTACCAAGAGCATGGTCCATTAAATTCCACGTTACAAAGTCCTCTGTAAGGGGCACCATCCTAGCCTTCTGTTGGAAGGAGTTTGTGACGTTAAACCATATCATGACTGGGACTTTGATATATGCAAAACTAGATTTATGTGTCCGTACTCAAAGGGGTTTATATGTGAGAAAAAAAACGTGAAGTGGGGAATCGATGAATAAAGGTGTCGCTAAATAGATGTGAACAACATAATCCAAACTTTGCTGAACAAAATGTGAAAATCAACACCGTGTGAGATCGAAACCTTTATTGGTACGACGTTTCGCTTGTTACAGCTTTTTCAAGTACAGACATGTGGCAAACACTCTGAGTACATATAGGCCGACGGGGAAGGAACTGGGAGAGGTTATCAGGGATGGGTGGGTGGTAGGTGGAAGGGCGGAGGGGGGTGTGTGTGTGAAGGGGACGGGTGGGACTTGGTGGAGAAAAAGGAGGACATTTCGGACAGTTTGTTGAAATGGACTAAGGGGGACATTTCATACATTTGTATAATTCGGGTAACAGATGAACAAAATAACCTGACCTGACCCGGAACAAGGATTGAGAAGGAAAAAACTTGAAAGCGCACATTTCATATTATTGAATGAGTCTCCAAGCCTGGATTCTTCTTGTGAAAAGTTTCCATCAAGTTAATCTGGAAACATGAGACACAGTAGATTACAAAGAAGGTTTCTGCGTTGTCATCCATGCCTCCGGTATGGCGTTTAATCTACAATCACAAACGTTTCTAAAGCACATTGAATCCTGAAGTAAAAGTAAAATACAGAACCAGTTACCTCTAAGTAGTCATAGATCTGTGTGTAATAGAACTTTGAAAATTAATCAACTCTTCTGATTTCCTTCCTTTCTCCCGCACGCCTTTTGCTGTCCCTCAGATTATTCTAGATTTCGTAATTACTACGCGTTTCATTTACAGTATCACAAATATTTCATTTCTATGATTTTGGACAACTCCTCTTTCTATATCCTTCCCATACATTGGATCCTGTCCTGGTGTCGTGTGTGTGTGTGTGTGTGTGTGTGTGTGTGTGTGTGTGTGTGTGTGTGTGTGTGTGTGTGTGTGTGTGTGTGTGTGTGTGTGTGTGTGTGTGTGTGTGTGTGTGTGTGTGTGTGTGTGTGTGTGTGTGTGTGTGTGTGTGTGTGTGTGTGTGTGTGTGTGTGTGTGTGTGTGTTTGTGTGTGCAAGATTACGTATTCTGAATTCACTCATGGTTTTAGCATGAGGTATATATTGGTCTAAATTCTTTCAAGTGTTACCATGTTGGAGTGCACGCCAGGAGGGTAAAATAATCTCAATGAAAATACAGTGGGCAATCATTTGTTCACAAATCTTAAAGTCTTGGCGTGGCCTTCAAGTGGTTACATCATACAGATAATCAAATATAAATTCTTCTGATCCACGCCATTTAGTATTGCGTCAACATATGCTTACCAAGCACTTGGTCATGTGGCTCAGGTCAGTGAGGCTCTTTCGACATTGGAATTTTTTCTGAGTGTGAGAATGTCTGGATGATTTAGACATAGGTGTCACGACTTAGATAATATAGATACACGAATACACAGGAGCTGATTCATCTATACTAAGAAATGTTCCTTGACACTTATAAGACGTGCGGTTCTTTATAGAATATTTCCCTAACTTGCATTTATACTGAAAACAATGTTTGTTTGTTTTTACATTTATCAAACATGTGAGCTTCTCCAAATTATTCCCATAATATCTTGACTCCCTCTCATTTCAAACTAAGAGACCTGTGTAATTGTCATGCACCACTATTACCCTAAACACGATGATCATATAATCTTTTTTCTCTTCTTTAGTTTAATGGCGGCAAACTCACAGCTTTTAATCTCGGATGGAAACCAACATGATTGCTACTTCATTGTTTCAATATTTTTTACATTCCCCACTTTTTGTAGGAATCATACTATTACTGCATATTTTAATCTAAATATGATCTTTCTTCTCGTCCATGTCAAAAATTACTTTTATGTTTGTTTCTCTTTTGTTTATTTCGCCTCGATTTTGACTGAGTAATCAACTCATTTCACATTGAATAACTCACTGAAGGGTTTATAAACTTTTACCTATTTTCAATAATTTTCTTTTGTTTGTCTTTAAATTAGTTTTCCTTACAAAATTACCAGACATATTTTCTAGCTGTTGGTATAACAGTTCAAAATCTCTCTCGCCTTTAACTCTTATCGTGATACTTGTATCGTCCACAAGCATGTTTCTGTAACTTATGTCCCATCCATGACGTCATTTACGCAAACTAAGAACATCACTTATGCTGGAGATTATCCTTGTGCTACATTGTTAGTCACAGCACTTCATACTAGTGTCCTCTTCTTTCCTACTGTTCTTATATGCTGCTCTTCCATAAAGTCTTTTATCCATTGAAAGGATTTCCCTCTAATTCCTTCAGTATACTCCAATTTCCACAAAATTTGATCGTAAGGTACCATGTCGAATACTTTCTCTGGATCTAAGTGGGCACACTCCACCCTAACCCTTTCTATTATCACATCAACCTCGCAAGATTACGTGAAAGACTTAGTAGGTTTGACATGCAGGATCTTCGAATCTTAACTCGAATTGTTTGTCTACAAATACGCTTATCATTTCTAGGTATTTGAAATTTCAAATTCATTTTTGTTTTCAATTCTCTCGCAAAATATTCTTATTTTGCTGGTCATATGCACTGATCTGTGGCTCAAAGACTTCTCTTTACTTTCAGTTTTCTAATACTATTCCTTCCTCTAATGAGCATGCAATTAGGTTATGAATTTTATCTCCCAGTGCCCTGTATGTCTTAAGTATTCTGTGTTAGATCCTACCACTTTCCTAAACGTGTCTTACGTTCTAAAAGTTTCTTTATTTTTTTTATTTTCATATTTACTTCATGCAACCCAGCATTATTCTTTACACCTCTTTTTGTACGACATTATTTTCTTCCTCGAAAATTAATAGGAAACATCTGTTCCTTATTTCAGCCTGTGTTTATGTACCTTCATAAGTCTAATCACTATCAGATTAAAGACGCTTCTATGTCTCGATTGCAGAGTAGGATAGGCTCTGCTTTGCACCTGCCAAGAGAACCTTCTCAAAATTCTCTTCGTCAATACAGATTACCGTATAATAATCTCTAGCCCGCTTGCACATTTCTCTTTTATTTTATTTTCTATTTTCTCCATGCTACATCCTGACAATTTTTAGCTGTCCCATATTTATTTTCAAACCAGTCTCTTCATGTATTTTCTTTTCTATTGATCTTTGTCACATGTTTATTCACACTCTAATTGTAGGTTTTACAAAAGTTTTTCTATTTTTTTAGTTTCGTTGACACTTATGAATTGTCCCCAATTTTGATTAATAAGAAAAAATCCAAAACCAGGAAAAAAATGTAACTGCCTTGTCTGCATGACTTTTCCTTTGAATGTGTATCTCCTACCAATTGGAATTCAACTGCTAAATGGCCACTCTTTCTTATGCACAGTTCGTCAGTTACTAAAGTCAGGTTCCTTAACAGCTGCTGTAATCTTGCTAGAGCGTAATCTCCATTTATTCATGTCGCTTCTTTTACCTACTGTGTGTGTGTGTGTGTGTGTGTGTGTGTGTGTGTGTGTGTGTGTGTGTGTGTGTGTGTGTGTGTGTGTGTGTGTGTGTGTGTGTGTGTGTGTGTGTGTGTGTGTGTGTATGTGATTCATCATGGTTTTGGATCACGTGTTGGACTCGTGGTCGACAGCTATTTCCCTCCCGGAAGAAAGCTCAGTTTGTGCGTGTGTGTGTGTGTGTGTGTGTGTGTGTGTGTGTGTGTGTGTGTGTGTGTGTGTGTGTGTGTGTGTGTGTGTGTGTGTGTGTGTGTGTGTGCGCTTGCTTTCGTGTGTGTGTGCGCTTGCTTTCGTGTGTGTGCGTGTGTGTGTGTGTGCATCCGTGCGTGTATGTGTGTGTGCATGCGTGCGTGCGTGCATGTGTGTGCATGCGTGTGTGTGTACATGACCATGTGTTGGGTCACCTCGCTGTTCGCCTCACGTGTCCTCCTTCGAGAAGATTGACAACTATTTTCAATATTTTGTTCATCCAGCTGAACTGCTCTCTCCATATGAACTTATTTCGTAGATTTAAAAAAAAAATACCTTTCCTCTATTCTCCCCTGGATATGCAAGATGGAAACCTGTTACTGGAGGACAAGCCTTGCTTCATGTTTTGAAATTGGTAACACATATGTACTGGAAATTTCCAGAACGTGGGCACTCGGTACACATGATTCGATGTGCGAGATCACGTACCATATAAACACCGTTGTACGCTTGTCCATAGTCTTTTTACCTCTCACTGTCTACCAGCCCGGCCCTTGACATTTAATGTCTTTTCTAGGTCGTGTATGGTAGTTTTGTTTAATCTAACCAAGCTGGACACGTTACAAAGGATTACAAAGGTGGAGCATGTCGACAGGAGACCATTTGGTCCATATCAAGGTCGGATGCGAAAAAAAAATAATGATAAATAAATAAAAACTGTAATAAAGTAAATAGTAATAAATAAAACAAATGCATCGGTACAGTTACGAAAAATGGACGGAGTAAGACATGAGGAAAATGAAATCAATATTTTCATACACTGTATTTTACCAGCGCTTCTATCCTTGGCGGTAAGGAGGAGACACGATCTTCAGATTTTTTCAGATTTTTTCTTCAGATTTTTTCAGATTTTTCTTCTTCAGATTTTCAGATTTTTTTCTTCTTCAGATTTTCAGATTTTTTCAGATTCAGTTTGGGGAAACCGGTTAGGCGTCGCAAGCAAGAACGGAATAAGAAATGTGGACATAGAGAAGGAGCGAGCCTGGGCGGAAGGGAAGTTCTTGGATAAGATAGATCAGAGTACCTAGAATCCAGGTCCTAGATGGTTCGGGCATATAAAAAAAATAAACAGAGAAAATACAGAGTGTAGAAAAATTTGTTTGTGATGATCGAGAATTTGGTGGATGGATGAGGTGTGTATGAATGGATGTACACGGGATGTCTATTGAGAAGAGTGTGTCACAATACACTATACATATATATTTCACATATTTGTATATGGATACCTGTTACTTGTGTTACCTTATTCTGGTTATTTACTTATATCTGTAAATCTTTATTGTATACTGTGGTGTTGCAAAGTTTAGGATTAGATGATGAAACCAGTCAAGTGTTTTAGCTAATCTGACCGAATGGGTATAGAGCGTCACTACTTGTGACGGAGGTGATTGCGGTTCGAACTTCGCCGCCAGCGAGTTGGACCAGGGGCGTGGATCATTAAACTCCACACTACAAAGTCCTCTGTAAGAAGCACCGTCCTAGCCTACTGATAGAGGGATTTGGTGACGTTAAACCGAAGCATATTCATCTCGTGAATTTAGTCCTAATATTCTGTTAGTTTTAGTTCCTAATATTCTAGTCCTAATACTCTGTCGCCACCACAAGTTGGTATTCTTAAAAAATATATATATTTACTTATATAAATCTTATATATATCCTTGAAAAGGAAAGATTTACATAAGGAAAGATTTTTTTTATAAGAATACCACCGTAAGAATGCCACAGTAAGATTCTTACGGTGGTATTCTTAAAAAAATCTTTCCTTATATAAATCTTTCCTTTCCAAGGATTTATATAAGATTTATATAAAGATTTTTTTTTTATTTTTTTTTTTTTTTTTTTTTTTTTTTTTTTTTTTTTTTTTTTTTTTTTTTTTTTTTTTTTTTTTTTTTTTTTTTTTTTTTTTTTTTTTTTTTTTTTTTTTTTAAAGAATACCACCGTTAGTCCCTCGGAGTCACGTGGTGCTATGTCGCCACCACCTAGTTCCTCGGCGTCACGTGGTACTCTGTCGCCACCACCTAGTTCCTCGGCGTCACGTGGTACTCTGTCGCCACCACCTAGTTCCTCGGAGTCACGTGGTACTCTGTCGCCACCACCTAGTTCCTCGGAGTCACGTGGTACTCTGTCGCCACCACTTAGTCCCTCGGAGTCACGTGGTATTCTGTCGCCATCATCTAGTTCATCGACGTCATGTGGTACTCTGTCCCCATCATCTAGTTCCTTGACGTCACGTGGTACTCAGTCGCCACCACTTAGTTCGTCGGAGTCACGTGGTACTCTGTCGCCACCACCTAGTTCCTCGGAGTCACGTGGTACTCTGTCGCCACCACCTAGTTCCTCGGGGTCACGTGGTACTCTGTCGCCACCACCTAGCTCGTCGGCGTCACGTGGTACTCTGTCGCCACCACCTAGTTCCTCGGAGTCACGTGGTACTCTGTCGCCACCACCTAGTTCCTCGGGGTCACGTGGTACTCTGTCGCCACCACCTAGTTCCCCGACGTCACGTGGTACTCTGTCGCCACCACCTAGTTCCTCGACGTCACGTGAAACTCTGTCGCCACTACCTAGTTCCTCGGAGTCACGTGAAACTCTGTCGCCACTACCTAGTTCCTCGGCGTCACGTGGTACTCAGTCGCCACCATCTAGTACCTCGGAGTCACGTGAAACTCTGTCGCCACCACCTAGTTCCTCGGCGTCACGTGGTACTCTGTCGCCACCACCTAGCTCGTCGGCGTCACGTGGTACTCAGTCGTCACCACCTAGTTCCTCGGAGTCACGTGGTACTCTGTCGCCACCACCTAGTTCCTCGGAGTCACGTGGTACTCTGTCACTACTACCTAGTTCCTCGGAGTCACGTGAATCTCTGTTGCCACCACCTAGTTCCTCGGCGCAATAATAGAAGATTGTACGAGTATCACCTACTGGGGATCAACAAATCAAGGAACAGTAAAATGGGGACGCGTCCTCCGATATAAGTTTGCGTTTAGCAGTGCTTTTGATCTAAGCATTGCGCACACTAACCCACATTATGCCCTTCACTTTCCTATTATCTTTGCACATTCTAATTCCTACTAGTGTTAGTATTCCGTGCACAAGATCAGTACCGGTTGAGTAAGACTCTTCCGCAAATTTAACTTGAGTTTCATGATTTTCTAATCCAAGAGGAGCGCAATGTTAATTTCATATTCTTTAATTGCGCATCAGTAATTAACCACTTACCTATGAACGTGCTAGTTCTCCCAGTTAATATGATTTTGTGTAATCACATCGATAAAGAATAAAACTAAACCAAGAATCCGATCCATGTCTCCACATTATGAACAATTACTTTCGCGTTTTACCTTCGTGTTTTTGGTCACTTTTTTTCTTTCTTTCTATTTATCTGTTTATATCTATTATATCAATATATCTGTATATATCTATTATGTTTTTGTTAGGTATTTTGCTCCCAACTCCTCTGGAGAGGGTCTTATGGGCCTGAACAAGCCCGAATAACTTAAGCTTGCCTAGGATTATAGCCCCTACCAAGCCCGAATGAGCCTTAAGACTCGCTCTACCCTGGCAAAAAAAAAAAAAAAAAAAAAAGAGAGAGAGAGAGAGAGAGAGAGAGAGAGAGAGAGAGAGAGAGAGAGAGAGAGAGAGAGAGAAGAGAGAAAAAGAGAAAAAGAGAAAAGAGAAAAAGAGAAAGAGTGAGAGAAAGAGAGAAAAAAAGAGAGAGAAAAAGAGAAAAAAGAGAGAAAAAGAGAGAAAAAGAGAGAAAGAGAGAGAGAGAGAGAGAGAGAGAGAGAGAGAGAGCGGGCGAGCCACGGACGTTGGTAAAAGTATTTCGTATCACAGGGTGTATCAGAAGAAGAAGACACAGATATGGACCACCGCCCTTTTACTGACCTACGCTAACTTATTAGATCGGCAGAGCGCAGTGGTAGACAGATTCGGGGCTTACACAGAACATTTGAGGCTTAGTTCAATTAGCATAAACACAGCAAAGGAAACATGGAGTGTTTATTCCTGACGTTTCGTTTATTGACTTTCGCAAATGAAACAGACGAAACGTCATGAATAAACGCTTCACTTTCTGTCCATGTTTCCTTTGCCGTGGTTATGCAACTTGTTCACATGGATTTCCATTAATTCAGTTACTGCAGGGGATAGTACGCGGTATTTTCAGTGTGGAAGATGCTGTGAAGTCCGTCCCCATTCGTCTCCCCCCCCCCCTTTTTTTTTTTTTTTTTTTTTTTTTTTTTTTTTTTTTTTTTTTTTTTTTTTTTTTTTTTTTTTTTTTTTTTTTTTTTTTTTTACACCTTACACATAACTGCTCTCCATAGATGGCTACTCAAGGAATGGATCTTACTAGCCGCCACATGACAGATTAGCAGAAAGGCACAAGGATGTATTTGCCTTGCTAGGCTTCCCTAGAACAAATGATTCCAAGACAGTACAAAAACCATCCTTACTACATACCAGCTTAGTTTTGAATCCTACACAAGAGCGACTGTTTTAGTGCCAGGCATGACGGTAACTACCATGTAGCCGCTCTGTCGTGAATACCTTAAAAGTGATTTAGAAATTGGCTATAAGGTTCTAACTGTAGTTGTTGGTCAAGAAGCTGAGGCCATTCAGGCTTCGGGTTTCGTTAAGACAACAATAGCCTCTCCTGAAAGATTGGCAGCAAAACGTCTATCAGAAAACATGATAGATTGTAGAGGAGATCTATTTTGTTAGAGAAGAAAACGGAAACAGATATAGAAAGAAAAGGAGGTAACCGAAAAACAGGTATAAGTAAAGCACCTCTCAGTGACCCATTAGTTTTGACTTTGGAAGGCAGTAAAGCGACACCGGCAAGGTGACCATTACCTGCTTGACCATGCTGGATGTAAAATTAAACCCATACTCTGGTTGCATTTGGAAAGGTAGATTAATTTATGTAAAGAAAATATATATATATATATATATATATATATATATATATATATATATATATATATATATATATATATATATATATATATATATCAGGGCAGGTAATTTAGTGCGAACGACTGATGAGCGATGGAGCAAGTGTGTTACTGAGTGGACCCCGCGAGATAGGAAGCGTGGAAGAGGGAGACCAGACAGAAAGTGGAGGGACAAGATAGAGAAGTTTGCAGGAGTGACGTGGCAGAGGTTGGCGCGGTCGTGTGAATCATGGAACGCTATGGAGGAGGCCTTTATTCAGTAGTGGACTCAGGATGGTTGATTTGATTGATTGATTGATTGACATTACTCTCTTTACTGATATAGCCTCTCAAGGTCCGGTGTGCTCGCTTGTTGTGACGTTTTACTGCTTTCCAAAGCCATAGTCAATGGGTTAATCGGAGGTTTCGAGCAATCCTAAAAAACATGATTAAGAATTTTTGTTTCAGATAGGGTAGGACTAGGATGTGGGATCGACCTACTACTCGTAGTTTCCAGAGACTTCGTTCAGGGTTTTATTCTTTTTTAGTTAGTATTAGGCTTTGAGTCTTAAGCCGGGTCCATACTTGTTGCATTTCCACGTATCGTATCATCTTTGCGTACCACCTAGTGATACGATACGGTGCAACAGGGTATTGTACCCACTTGTTGCGTATCCGTATACAGCAGGCGGATACGCAACAAGTGGGTACAATATCCTGTTGCACCGTATTGTATCACTAGGTGTTACGCCAAGATGATGCGATACGTGGAAATGCAACAAGTGTGGACCCGGCTTTTTATTACCGACGGGGAAACGTGGTTTAAAATCAGTGATTACTTAGCGATCCTGAAATTCGCCTACACCCACCTTGGCAAGAAATAGATAAGATATCAGTCTTACCCTCGTCATGAAAAAATAAGTACACAAGAATGGAGCAGACTGCTAGAGACCATATGTCCTACACTAAGCAGTTCCATGTCCCTTACCACGTATCACCCCAATTCATAAAGTTATCTTAATCTTTTCTTAAAACAACCAATACTTTCAGCGCCCACTTCATGGTTACTAAGCTCATTCGTTCATCACTGTTGGTAAACGACATATTGCCCAATGCCTTCTTGAACCTAAAAAGTTCCCTTAAATTGCAGTAATTTGTAGTGAAGTGTTGACACATCTATAAGGATACCCCTATAAGAGTAGAATTCTATGAATACTATGGGTACTTCGATTGCAAGTGTACTGTGGTAGCAACATGCTCTGAGGGCAAGAATGGTAAGACCGACCTATCTGCTTCTAGGTTTAAGAAGAAAATAGACAAGAACCGGTTTACCTACAGAGTGGTTAACGAGTTACAATTGGTTCCTTTAAGAGATGATTAGATAACTTTATGGATAGGTATGAAAGATGATAAGGGACATGGAACTGCCTAGTGGAGGTCTTATGGTCTCTTGCAGTCTCCTTCGTTCTTAGGTTCTTACGAGTATGCTTATAAAGCACCTAAGTTGAAAAATTCAATCATTCCAACACACAATGTAGACAGACGTAACTTTCTTCCTGAGGAGGCATAGTTCTTCTTCAGAGACACCTGGCAACAGTGGCCCCTTGATCACCACGACGGTGACGCTGAAGAACCCCATCTAATTCACCAGCCACCCTCCTGACTCAACTCACAAAAGAAGGTTTTTCTGGAGGATGAGGTACAGAGGCTCCTGCCACTGGACATCGTTCGACCAAGAATGAGTCTTTGAGTATCGCTAGTGGTTATTGTGCCAAAGACGGTAGGAGACTTCCGCCTTTGCGTGGGCTATCTTCGGGTTTACTATGTTACCACGTCACGCCTCCTACAATCTCCCATATATGGACGGCAAAATCAATAACATTGGCAAGGCCTTCTTCATCATAAAGGCAGACCTCCTCCAGTACATTTTCTAGGTCCCTCTGACCAATCACGTCTACATATCTCCGTCCTTCATACCACATTTGGCCTCCTCAAGTTCGCAAACCTAGCCTTCGGCCTTAGGAGCGCCTCTACAGAGTCGCAGAGCCTCATTAATCATTTAACGTACCGGGTGTGCAGGTATAATTGGTTGACCTTGTCAATGAGAACCATTTTGAAAGGACCATCTCCATCGCCTCAGGATTTTTTTGTTTTGTTTTTTCTGTCGCAAACTTAACTGTTGGTCTCGACAAATGGAAGTACGGTCAAGCCTGTGTAACCTTTCTAGGACACGTGCTCGTCCAAGGCCAGACCTCTTCAGTAGCATTCAAGGTGGAGGTCACTTCTCATTGCCCCATACAAGTCAATAATAAAGGAACAATATTTCTTGTGATGTGGGTTTTTAGATAAAGTTCCGTAGAAGCATCACCGCGCTCGCTGCCCCTACTCACCTACCTGCTGAGTTCCGAAAAGACTTTCCGGTAGCTAGACGACTATTAGAGAGCCTTCAGTGGTCTGAAGAACTTCCTTGTGAATGCCCTCGTGGTCCATGCATTTGACTTCCAGCAGCCTCTATTCCACACTGACTTGATTCATACAACCTGTCTAGAGCTTCCAGTATCAATTCTTAATCGTCTTCATCTTTAACTATCGTCATAGCCATGGCGTCATTCATGAGTAAATAGATCGGTGTAACATTTTGTTCAATTCGTCGTGTTGTTAACTTAAATCAATAAATGATCAGATCCAGCCGTGGTGAATCCTCGAACTCGGGACCTCATCATTAAGAGTCCAGTCTACTAAGATCACTTCAACCTGTGTTTCATAATCATATCAAGAACATCACGGGTGCCATAACCGAGACTTGTGAGAACAAACTACTTATCGCCCTCCGATCTAATATTCCTCCACGACTTTCCTCAAGACTTTAAGATTACGAGTCCAATGTGGTGCCATCACTGCAACTTGTGATATATTCCATGATTATATCAAGAATGCTACAGGTGCCAACACTGATCCCTGTGGGACCAAACAAGTTACCACTTTCCAGTTAAATGCCCTGTCTTCCACTATTTTCCTGAAAAATGTTTTCTTCAAGAAGTCCATTCATTCCAGGAAGCTTTCTTGAAGTTCTCGGATATATTTAAATTTTATCAATAATGTTTGTAAGATATCTTATCAAAAACTTTATAAAAAAAAAAAGTCCGTAGGACGGAGAATTCATTTTTTTTTTCCATTTCGTAAATATAATCGAATTTCTTTCCTTTTATTCCTATGTCATGTTTTTACAATGAAAAATCTGATAATAAACGCCAATTCCTATGAAGAGAAAACCTCTTATAACAATTCCTACATACATATGTAAAATGACTCTATCCTATCTAATTCCATATCAACGAGTCACTTGAATACATAAATCGATGTAAGATTGAGACACACTGCTATAGTTACAGATATGCATAGTCCACGCAGCCTTTCTCTTCCTCGTAGAACATCAATCATTCGTAAGTAAAAGTTAACAAACCTGAGAAAAATTTCTCCGTTTTCTGAAACCAACGTAGTTCCCTTCCAATCTAGCACTTGGACGGGAAAGGAAAAGAAAGCTTTGAGTGTTTGACGCCCTTCTCTTTTCATTTTTTATATAAACAATTCCATTTAGCCAACACTCTAATATATGTTTTGGTTAACCTAAATTAATATGTACTCCATGTAGCATTGCTATTTTCGTTTTTTTTTTTTAATGTTGAGTGACCTTTTTCAAATGAACCCCTGACCTTCAAAGAGTCTGTGAACGTCACTGAACACAATTAACGATCATATTGGTCAAGGTCACCGGTACACAGTTCACAGAGCTGGGCACGTTCCTTGATGCGTTCCTATGTGCGTTCCTCAGCGCGTTCTGCTTTAGTTTGGCCGCGGTTAGCACTCCCAAACTATTAAAGCTTAAGGGACAGGTTCATACCGAAATAAAAGTCCGGTAGGCTACATACCAAAGAAAAATTTCGTAGGCCACATCCAAAAGCTAGGCCACATACTATACCGGCACCTATATTACTTTAATAGTTTGAGAGCGATAATCGCGGCCAAACTAAAGCGGAACGCACCGAGGAACGCACCTAGGAACGTACCTAGGAACGCGCCCAGCTCTGATAATTCGTATCCCTCCTTGTTTCCGCCCTTATAAATCGGAACCATATTGGTCTTTTTTCCGTTCTACAGACATTTTACGTCTTCTATTGAACACTAGTAGTTCCCTACATTCTTTGAGTGTGCAGTTGGGGAACCTATCATGTTTGATATATATATATATATATATATATGTATATATATATATATATACATATATATATATATACATATATATATATACATATATATATATACACATATATATATATATATATATATATATATATATATATATATGCTTATAAGAACACGGGTACGTGTGTTCACTTATGCAAAGTAGACCACTTGGAAAAAGAAACTAACGAAGCAGAGCGCTTTCGTATATTACATCTTGTTGCACTGAAGATGTAATATACGAAAGCGCTCTGCTTCGTTAGTTTCTTTTTCCAAGTGGTCTACTTTGCATATATATATATATATATATATAATATATATATACATATATATATATATATATGTATATATACAAATATATAATGTATATATATATTATTATTTTCATTTTTTTGCATAGCGTGACCAGCATTATATACATTTCCCGCGCTTTCTCGTTCTTACTTTCCCTTTTAAAGCCACTTACTTTAGTGAATACAAACTGGAATCTTATTAAGTGAACCTGTGTTTTTGCACCTTCATAGCCATCCACTTTCGTCTTGACGATTCCGTTCCCTATGTCTTAGTATATAAATAACAAATCTGTAGGACAACTTGGGTCCGTCTTTGAGCTGTTTACCCTTTTCCAAAATCCCTCCTTTGTAATTCTAAAACATTCAACTCTTTGTGTGTGTGTGTGTGTGTGTGTGTGTGTGTGTGTGTGTGTGTGTGTGTGTGTGTGTGTGTGTGTGTGTGTGTGTGTGTGTGTGTGTGTGTGTGTGTGTGTTACATACAGTATGTATTTCTGATGTACAAATGAGTATGTACGTATCTGTGCATCAACAATAATCCCATGATCCTCTGAACTTCAATATGTTATTTTTTTTCTTATTTTTTTTTCATTTTTTAAGCATACGGTGTCGTTGAAGGTAATGCACGCAGGATGAGGAGCTCCATTGTCATAACCAGATGTGTAATATCACCATTTAGAACTGACGTAGATCCCAAATACGATTGAAATTTGCATATCCAACAAAATAGATTGAATAAGACGTTAGAGATACGTTTTATTTTGCCAGCCACTATAAGATCTGCAGAGGTAATGAAGAGTCTAAACACCAATAAACAAAAAATTAACAAGTTCATGTACTTATAAAAAAATAAACATGTTCATGTGCTCATAAACAAAAAATTAACAGGTCCATGTACTCATAAATAAAATATTAACAGGTACATGTACTCATAAACAAAAAATGAACAAGTCCATGTACTCATAAAAAAAGAACAAATCCCTGTACTCATAAAAAATTAACAGGTCCATGTACTCATAAAAAAGAACAAATCCATGTACTCATAAAAAAAAATTAACAGGTCCATGTACTCATAAAAAAGAACAAATCCATGTACTCATAAACAAAAAATTAACAGGTCCATGTACTCATAAATAAAATATTAACAGGTCCATGTACTCATAAACAAAAAATGAACAAGTCCATGTACTCATAAAAAAAAGAACAAATCCCTGTACTCATAAACAAAAAATTAACAAATCCATGTACTCATAAAAAATTAACAGGTCCATGTACTCATAAACAAAAATTAACAGGTCCATGTACCCACAAACAAGAAATTAACATCTTCATGTACTCATAACCAAATAATGAACAGGCCCATGTACTCATAAACAAAAATTGAATAGCTCCATGTACTCAAACAAAAAATGAACAGGTCCATGTACTCATAAACAAAAAATGAACAAGTCCATAAACTCATAAACAAAAAATGAAAGGTTAATGTACTACCTCTCTTAGAGTTTGTCTTTAGAAATATCAAGCTAGAAGTTAGGCCCCAGCGTGTAAAGGGTCCGATAGATTTATTTATTTTATTTAAAGGTGAATAAGTAAATAAATAAATTACTAAATAGATAAATGATCAAATAGTTAAATAACTAAATTAATAAATAAATAGATGAATAGATGAATAGGTAAATGAATAAACAAATAAGTTAATTAATTAATTAATCAACGAATGAATTGATAATAAATAAATTAATTGATAAATCAATTGATAAATTAATGAATAAATAGACAAGTAAATAGATAAAATAGATAAATAAATGAATAAACAATGAGTAGATGAATAGACAAATAAATAGATACACGTGTAAATGAATAAATAAATAAATAAAAATAAGAAAATAGAAAAATCTAGGCTTGGTATGTACAACAGTTACTGAAAGGAGCCATTGAATTCTGAAGCTCTGTATTTACAACAATTACTGAAAGGAGCCATTGAATTCTGAAGCTCTTTAACCATAATTTAGTGCTTGCATGCAAGGTCCATCCCTGAGAGTATGTCGTCGAGCCGCATTCAACTCTGAGTAAAGGCAATGAGGTATAATACGAGGGTGATGACGGATGAAGCAATTTCCATTTTTTTTTTTTTTTTTTTTTTTTTTTTTTTTTTTTTTTTTTTTTTTTTAATACAGAAAGACCCTAGAAGAAGCGGAAGACACGCGACACGGAAGACCCACAAGAGTCCGGCTCCCGAAGACCGAGGTGAAACGGTTGACGAGGTAAGCGAGTTTGTGGAACTGCGAACAGCGGGCAGTGGATAGTTAGCTTGCTAGTCGAGCCGGTGGGCGAAGGGCCGGCCGGGCGGCCGCTGCTTCGGTATAACGAGGAGAAACGCTGACCAATTACCTCTTTCTATGCTTCCAGAGACGTGGCTTTCTCGAACCGCGAAGGAGAGCCATGGTTCCCCCCGTGCGGCGCTCTGTTCTGTTCTGTCTCAGGAGTGGTATGTAAGGAGTAACTAGGGCGGACCGACTGGTTACAAAATGTACATACATACATATATATATATATATATATATATATATATATATATATATATATGTATATATATATATACATATATATATACATATGTATATATATATATATATATATATATATATATATATATATATATATATATATATATATATATATGAATGGAATGGTGGTGAGCTAAACACGGAGAACAGTTGGAGTTTTTTATTCACTGACGTTTCGTCCTTACCAGGACATTCTCAAAGTACATACAATCTCAAAAAACGAACACCTTATATACTTCATCCTTGCCATGTTCCTCTCCCTCCATACCCTCATCCGTTCTCAATACTTCTTAGGCGACTCCGAGCATGCCGCTTCTCCCACCGTTCTCAATCGTCCTCTTGACCTCTTAATTGATTAAAGTGCTTGCTGCTCCTGGTAATTTTATAAACCCATCCCCATGGTTGACACAGGGGTGGGAAGTTATGGAGGCTACCTCCACTATTTTCCTTTTCTTTTTCCCTGGATCTTTGTGAGCACCTCTATCCTGTTTCAATCTAGAAGATGATAACATTAGTCTAAATGAACCACTAGCGAGTTGTAGATTCTATGAGCTCTGACGTCATTTTTGTGTTCATATGTCCGCAGGTCTACTGATCTTCCCGTCTCACTATAATATTCTATTTTTGCTCTTGATAACATCTCTGTATTTCGTACCCGTGAAAAAGGCAATTCTTACACCCGCTTTTGTGAGAACATGTCCCAACTCCTCCGCGTACATGTGTGTGTGTACAACAGTTGGAAAGGCACATGGAAGCGTGTTAATTGAATGGATTAGGAGAGGGATAAAGGGAGTAATTGATGAGGAGCTGTGTGGGTCAAAGAAAGGTGAAGGGTGCGTGCATCAAATTTGCAAGAAATTTTGGATTTGGGGAAGACTTCTGAGAGAGTAGACAGGAGGGCATTGTGGGAGGTATTGCAGATACAGGGGAAAGGGGAAAGATGTTGACCAATTAATAGGGTTGGGAATAGTGAGAGTGAATGGTTTCGAGTTAAGGTTGGGCTGCGTCAGGGATGTGTTATATCTGGTAGAGAAATGCAACTAAGTTCGATGTGACCATAGTCACGTGCACTCCCTACGGGATGCCATACCAGGGAAATTGCTGTAATTATCTTTGTCTCGATATATATATATATATATATAGAGATATATATATATATATATATATATATATATATATATATATCTATATCACATGTCATTTTCCATTTTACTTTCATGACCTCATAAATGAAGAAACGGGAAGACTATCGCGACCTTTTTAAACTACATAGCAGCCAAAAGCGATTCTAGGTACCCCTCTAGTATTTCTAACTTCATTCTAATCTAGTTTCCGTTCGTTTATGCACTGATTCAACGCCACCGCTCTTTCCTGCCCAACTTCTTTCTGTTGTTTGTTCCTCACCAGAAACCAAATGTTGCTCAATTCTGCCCGTCGCTCAACAGCAGTCCCTGCGTCCCAAAGAGAAGCGTAGTTCTGGTCGAAGTTTATGTTCCTGTTCATAGTTTCCGAAGCCAGTGTTCCAACTCTCGGGTTCCTTACCACTCTCATTCAGCGCAGTCAATTCAGCGTCTCCAGGTTTTGCCAACACCTTCCTCCTTTGGGCCTCTCTTTTCCAGTTGAGTATCAAACCTCTTATTGATATTGTCACATACTTTGGTCTCCCCTTTGCTCTTAGTATATGTCATGTGGTAAGTGTATTTTTGTTAGGTTTTAGGTATAACAAACATGAAGAGACATGAAATATAATATACTTTCACTGATACCCCTAGCAGTTTCTCTTACCTTCCGTGCAAGGCCATCGTATCCTCAACGTTTAGTGTTGTCGCCCTCCTAGTAATAACTGGTCGTAATATTATGTATGCATGTATGTATGTATGTATGTATGTATGTATGTATGTATGTATGTATGTATGTATGTATGTATGTATGTATGTATGTATGTATGTATGCATGTATGTATGTATGTATGTATGCATGTATGTATGTATGTATGTATGTATGTATGTATGTATGTATGTATGTATGTATGTATGTATGCATGTATGTATCTGCCTATCTATCTGTCTATTTATTTATCTGTCTACCTACCTATCTATCTGTCTATTCATTTATATACCCTAGCAACTGGTGGTATAGAAATAGCTCAACACTCACAAGACACATACATGAGTCAAGCGTTTCTTTCTGGATGAATTAATAAACGAGTTCGAGAGGTACAGCCGTAAGAATACCGGTTTTGGTTAAATGAATTTAAAACAAGTAATCAATAACTGTTAAGAAAGCCAAGCAATGGCGAGCTCCTGTCTATCCATCTTCAATCAAGTTTTGATATTTTGATTCATTTACGTGGATAGCGGTACTTTAGTTTTTCATATCAAAGCTTATGAATAAAAAAATTCCTAAATAAAATGTATTTATGAGAAGATTACGGAAAGTATAAGATTGTAATACGATAATGCATAATGTCATATATGCAATCATATTATACAGGGTTTTCATCATACAGAAAAAGAAATCATTGCGTAACAATAATTTTACTGTGACGCTATGAATAATTCACAAATGGCTGACGTGTGTGTTGTTTTGCAATAGCATGATTTATCTATATTTCACAAAATTACTAAGGGATTCTAAGTATGGCACTCACACCAGTTCATACTGCCCCTTATGTTGTCATATATATTGCAAACCAAATTGTATAGATAATGAAAATGTTTTAAACCGAGAGTTAACTTCCATATAGCCTCGTTAACACGGAGCTAGTTTAGCAGCCGTTAGTGCTTGATGCAAGTTAATTTACCCGGCAAGTAAGTGTTGACACTAGGATAGTATGGAGGCAAGTTGACTAACTTTCCGTTCACATTGGGCAAGTGGAGGGGTCGTTTGCAAGTCGCTAGCACTAGTGTCAACATGAATTATGGCTCAGAACTTCAGTTTTCGTAAAAAAAAAAATTAATCAATAAAGAAAAAGTTCTTCATTTAATATTTCATGCCCGAGCTGGA
>NC_134782.1:62836053-62843553 GCF_046742065.1 Oratosquilla oratoria | reverse complement strand
AAATTAAGGGCCTTAAAATGGCACAAAAAAGCAAAGCGTATATTTACGTACTAAACACTGCATGGGTTAAAATCGAATTTGTCAAAGACCGATGCTGTGGTGGGAAATGGAGATTTGGCTCACTAAAAAGTGGGGAATTGGAGAAAAAAGGTTAAAAACCCCCGGTCTAGGAAGAGAACCAACCCAGCCACAGTATTGTGTTTAAGATAGCGTAAGAACTGGCTAGCTTTTTCTCAAGATGAATAAATAATAGATGATAAGTAATACATAATGAATTATAAATAGTATATAATAAAAATGTATAATAAATAATGAATAGTGAATGATATATAATGAATAAATAATGAATGATGATTGATAAATGATGAATAGTAATCAAAATAATAAATGATAATAAATAATGAATAACAATAGAAAAAAAATCATGAATAAATGATTAATAAACAATGAATAGTAGATAATAACAAATAACAAATGATAATTCATAAATAATAAATAACAAGTTATAGATAATAAGTAATAAGTAGAAATATAAATTATAAATGATATATAATAAACAATGAATGATAAGATATATATAATAGAAATAGATAACAAATAATGAATAATAAATATAATAAATAATAAATTATAAATATAGAGAGTAAATGATAAATAATAATAAAATGAATGATAGATTATAAATAATTAACAATAAATAGAAAATAAAATGTGAATAATGATTAACAATAAACAATAAATGATAAATGAATTAATCATTAAATAAATGAATAAATAGTACGGAGCTGCCTAGTGTAGGCCTTGTGGTCTCTTGCAGTTTCCTTTATTCTTATGTTATGTTCTTATGTACCTATTTCCCAACATCGATTTCCACCGCTGAACACATGGCCAGAATTTCATTTAGAAAATCAGAAATGAATCATTTCAAATGATGCTCATTAATTTTTCCCTGACGAGAAAAGCTGTACAACTATATCTCTTACATGGTATAGCCTAAGAGCTAATTTATTTTTCGAAGTTTTGGCAACTGTGACATTGACGAAAGTACGCGCTTTCTGTTCTCTAGTATTACGTATGCAGCCGGCGGAGTAGGCCCCTGCCATCTGGGGTGCGTTGGGAGTAGTGATGCAATTTGTATCTGTGACAGCCTTTGTAAGTAACGACATGACGTCATGTCAGGTATCAACTTTCGTGCAGTGAATCTCAGGTTTCTGAAGAAATAGCAATGATATAAGCCTATGGTATGAGAAATACACTAAAATGGAGAGAAAATGAATGAGATAGAAAAAAATATATATATATAGGAAGGCAGTGCAGACTTTTGGAAAATAAAGTTTTCCAACGCTGTCTTTAGAGGGCAGAAACGTGACGTTATAACAAGCATGAATGAGAATAGATAACCACCCTATCAGTGGTGTGGAAATTCATATAGATACAGAGAAAAAATCGGGCGATAAACGTGGATACAGGGGTGATAGAATTAAAGAAAAATTAAAAAGAAAATATTAGCCACTACCCTGCATTCCCTTCCCGTCTATGCACGCGTCACAAGCAATAGATCAAGCTCCACCATTCTACCTCACTGCACCTTCCGAGTCTGTTACGTCCATCCTGTATTTGCACCTGGATGGCTAATTTACCTAATTGCATTTACCATATCCTAATGAACAGGAAAATAGATACGTGTATGAACCACCATTTCTTTGATTCCATCACTCAAATCTGGTAGCGAAAAGTCTGGCACCTGGAGAACTAGATAAAATTCTTACCATCCAATTAAAGAACGTACTTCCGGAGTTCATTAAGGTTGTTTGCCCCGCGCTACCATCAAATCTTGTTTTATTAGAGACGATAAACCACTTGAAATAAATTCCCAAGTAGTCAATAACATTTAAAGGGTTAAATGAAATAGATTTAAATATTTTGTTTTAATAATAGTGAAAATGGTTGAAAGTAGGCTTCCCTCAGCTGAATGAGGTAAGGTTTTATCTCATCGCAAAGGCAAAGGGCAACTATCATTACCTTCAAACATACCAGGTTTACGTCTTTGCACTATAACTGACATCATTATGAGACACTGGTTTCGACCACCTGGGATTTTCATAATGATTGATTATTACAAAGGATTACAAAGGCGGATCATACCGACAGGAGACCTTTTGATCCATATCTAGGTCGGATGCGAAAAAAAAAATCATATTAATAATAAAATGATAAGATTTTTATATATTCAGAGGATTCTTTGCTTGAAGTATGAGACGTATATGTTTGTGGTGCTGGCCCATGTAAACTGCTTGCATAGGAACCAACACTTCAGAATATTCATGTCTAAGTAGTGTTATGGTCCTTTAGGCCACTGTGACAATTGATAGTTAAAGTAGAGGATAGTGTTAAGATTGATCAAGTTTTGGTGGCTAATGTCACAGCTGCCATCTTTTATAGAAGTTCGTTGTAAGTTTTTGTTGCCCCATACAAACGTTTATTTCGCTCCACGCATCAATAATCGTCTGAATGCTAAAAGTAGCCAACTTAAAGCAACAAAAGTTACTAATATTATTACCACTTTAGAGTTAGAATAGACTTATCCTTTCTGTAGAGAACATGAATTTGAGTTTCGCAATCAAAGAATTTGCATTGGCTGGCTTAACACTCTTATACCAACATCATAAGTCAAAGCAAACCGTTCCTCTGCGCATGCGCCAGAATATCTATAAGTAAACTGGCGCAGGGCATGTCAGGTCACTACCACTTTATCATATCATATCTTAGGTCACTTCCTGAGGTCTAGGCCTCTGCTCGACCTTCCTAAATAAAATTTTGTGAGACGTTGTGTTCTTTTGTATTTCACATTTGACTGAACTTGTGGCTGTATTTATACATATATATCCAGTTCGATGTACAAACTACTCCAAATGAACAACTCGCTCATCGGTACGAACCGAACATTTTTCAGTCCATCTGTGACATTGTAAACACGAACATAATACGGGGTCCTGTACCAAACAATGTGAATAGGAGAGAGTGTAGATAAGTGTGGTGTCACCCTTATACTACCCTACCTTCCATGACAACCAAATACCCTATTCACACGGTCAAACATCACTTCAAACACTTGTTTGACAAACCGGGTTTGTCAAACCGTTTGACCGTCTATATGCCCCTTTACACTACCCTACCTCCCATGCACCGTGAGCCAAAAGAAATGCGTCACTCCCCAATAATTCCCACGCGCTGCAAGCCAGTTGCTGTGCGTCGTTCTTCGTTTCTTAGGCGTTATCACACTTGACTATTTTACCTCCGATTGTTGGAGCAAACTTGCAGCTCGCAGCTTTCGGGAAGAAATCTTATATGCTGGAGGAAAATAATTTTCCTCAAGCATATCAAATGGCCTTATATGTAAGTTGTTGAGAAAAAAAATAGTTTGCTATAATGATTTTACGGCGGAAAAAATGCTGGACGTGGGTGGTAACGCCGATTAATCGGAGGTTGGAGGGAAAAATAGCCCGGTGTGATAACCCGTACGGCAGAAGGTGGTGCGTCATTTTTCACCATTTTGGAAAGTGGTGCATTCGGTCTTTCACCACAAACCCACGCGTTGTGAGAAGCTATTACCCATGTACCTGTGTGGTGTCTTGGCTAATTTGTATGGGTTAGTTTGGTCGTAAGGTACATGTTCGGAGCACCAGCCCATGTTTGTGAAGTAAGCAATGGTTTCGAAGCAACATTGTTCTTTTCTGGAAGCCATCATGTTTGCAGAAGAGGAATTTGCATCCATGGCAGAGGTTCTGCGAGAGCTGACAAAGGTCCAGTGGGGTGGGGGCGGGGGTGAGGTGGTGTGGTGTGGGGGTATAGAATACAATTATAACGTATTACATAGGGGTAATGTTTAAAAAAGGGATTCTGGATCTTATGGTAGATGAGGGGATTCTAAAAGAAGGATGTTCTTGCCCTACGGGAGGCGGATTTAGAGACAAAGAAAAGTCCATAAGCTGCATACATACATATACCAAGGCTTTTTCCCTTTTACAAGGGAGGTAGCCAAAAAGGGAAAGGCATAAAATCATTTCCACCCATTCCATCCCTGAATACACTCCACACCCCTCCACCCTCCCTCTTAAGCTACAGAAAGTTAAAAAAGTTGCTGTAGAAGAACCTTGTTCACGAATGTGAGCTTCCTGTGTTCAGGGAACAGAGAAAAACGTTCCAGAGTAAAGAAGACCGTATGGATTGTCCCTAAGTTTGATGAGAAAGAACCTGAGACGGTTTTCTCCTATTTTGAGCGTACAGCTTTACTCCATAAATGACCACAAGCTAGATTCATTTTTTTAAACTTCCATCGTCATTGTGTGAAAGGCACAAGATGTTTACACCTCTCCCTCTACCACGGCACGTGACTGATGCTGTCAAAATGGCTGCTATGGATACCTGTCAACCTACCTGGTTACCTGCCTGGCCACTTGCCTGCTTGTCGACCTGCCTGCCAGCCTGTCCGCCTACCCAACCCTCTGCATGTCCGTCTGGATCTCTCAACTCTTTCCAACCTTCACGACTGCACGCTTCTTCGTAATCCTATATACTTGTTTGCTTGTCTGACTTAAAACGAGTAAAAGTACTACAACAACAACAACAACAACAACAACAACAACAACAACAACAATAATAATAATAATAATAATAATAATAATAATAATAATAATAATAATAATAATCATAATAATAATAATAATAATAATAATAATAATAATAATAATAATAATAATAATAATAATAATAATAATAATAATAATAATAATAATAATAATAATAATAATAATAATAATAATAATAATAATGATGATAATAACAATAATAATAACAATAATAATAATTATAGTAATAAATTAGTAATGAAATAAGATTGAATAAAATAAAATAAAACTATCAAGTTACCACGTAATTTTCACCATTTATTCATTTCCCTTTCTGACTGAGGAACGGACTACATTAACGAAGACTAGAGTGCAACATGAACCCCTCGACCTCAAGAAATTCTTTCCAGATAATGCTCCTCCTCTGACCCCAGACGATTTTTTTTCAGCCGAATAATGAGCTTAATCCGGTTTGAAATCGATCTCGATTAACCGCTTTGACCAGATGACGTCTTTAACCGAGTTTCTTCTGGATATAAGTGGTTTTAATCAAGGCGCTGACCTCCAACTGAAGAGGCTAAGGGTCACACACACACACACACACGCAATTAACAGCTGTCAGTTCGACCCGAGTTAACCTGATCATGTGACGTGATGCTAAGCGAGTTTGTGCGTAAGAATAAAATATTACATGGTAAGACGTCCTTTCGTACTGCAGAGCTTCTGACCCGGACGATGGATAAGGGACAAGGATAGTCATTCATTCATAAGTTACTAAGGTAAATGGGAAAACATAATGGGAGTTGAATAGGGGTGGTGGGGGGGAGTTGCATGCCTTGGCTGGTTACCTCCCATGTAAGGGGAAAGAAGCACTTATGTATAAATGTATAAATAGATTGCGTGATTATAATTCTCAGCAGTATTATACTCCTCTCTGCTTTATACATACAATGTAACGTTCGGAGAAACCTCGGGGGTTGCCAAATTCTACATACATTTTACATAAATACAAGGATTGCCATATTCACATTAAAGAAAAAAAAACTCGTCACGTCGGATTGAGCGAAGATAATAGGCGCCGGATAGGCGCCATTTCAATTGTAGTCGAGGAGCGTGGTCTCTTTGTCCGGCGCAGATGTCCTGGGCGTTTTACCCGAAACGCTGGTGGATCCCATTGTCCAAGCAGGGAGTTCTGGGCGTTGGCTGGAAGCCTAGTCCTCGGGTCACTAGGAACAATTGGATGTCCATTGGCGTCAGATCCCAAGGAATAATACAGGGTCCCTCGAGAGTTGGCTTGAAGACGTTGAACTAAGTCTTGCTCCATATGCGTGTGCGCGCGCGTGTATATGCTGGACATCGAAGAGGTTGACAATACACATCACCCAAGTTCTTCCCAGATATAACAAAATATTTTATTTTTCTTATGGTGCATGTTAATGTCTCAAAAGAAATGTACAGTTTGCTGCACAAGTCTTGGAACCTACTGTATAAGTACATATTTTGGCTTTGGAGCATTTCCTATATAGTTCTTTTCTCCACAGTTATTCCCATTAAACCACAAGGCAATTTCTTATATAGGAAAATAGACTAAATACTCAGCAAAAGTCATACTTATATTGGTAAAAATCCATAAAGTACCAAGACTTATGCCACAGACTGTATGACGAGTATGGTGGTCTCACCCAATAAGGGTGATGTTCCTTTGCTGAGACCAGGCAAACCAGGGGCAACAGATTGATTGATGTGTTTCCAAGTTGACGAGGTGACCAAGGACACTCGTACCAGGCAATGGATGCCAAAGGAGGTAAATATGGCACCCAAAGACAAGTGCCATGAATGTCAAGGGACTTCCCCATCACCCAAAGCAGAAGACGAGAACTTCTTGAAACCAAACCCCATTAACACTTTCGTAGGACACTTCATTCCCACCTCTTCATTCAGCCTGATACTCAGCAGGTCTACACATCACCGTAGCGTCTCCCTTCCTTTCGCAATTAAGGGTTCAAGGGGATGTGTAGTAAACTTCCAGGGTGATAGACATATGGGAAATAGTTCTTCTTCTAAAACACGAACACACGCACAAACATACATATGTAAATGCATATATATATATATATATATATGTATATGTATATATATATATATAAGCATATATTGCTGATAACCACAGGGAAAAACGGAAAAGAAAACTAGAATTCCCAAGCGCTTTCGTGATATTTCACATCTTCAGGGGATTACAACAAAGAAAATTGTCACATAGGTATATAAGAGGTAATACAATAAACTGGGAAAGGAACGGACATAACACATGGAGAAAATGTCACAAACATTGAACACTTACAATTAAATCATTTTTGTAATGATTTAATTTGATTACAAATTTTGTCAATGATAAAATTATCTAATTTAAACATACCATAACTAATATTAATATTACATCCTTCAGAATTTTTTATCATGCAACTTTCAATGATATTTCTTTTGGCAAATGAATCACAATTTATGATAGAAGAGGCATTGGTCCAATCGATACGATGATCGAAATCTCTCATATGGATAAACAGCGCACTAGACTTTTGTGCTGTTTTTACACTGTACTTGTGTTGCTTGACCCTAGTTGCGAGTTCTTTGCCTGTTTGTCCAAGATAATACCTTTCACAATCTCTGCAAGGGATCCTGTATATGCAACCAACTTAGAAATTAGGTGAAAATTTAATTATTAACTTCTTAAAAGTATTTGGATTATTAAACACAACTTTAATATTCCATGTTTTAGGAATATGGGAAACTTGAGCAAGATTGTTACAAAAAGGTAAAATCAAAAGATTCTTATAGTCGAAGGGGGGGATGTTTGAACACTATAAAAAGTTTT
>NC_134782.1:62821053-62831053 GCF_046742065.1 Oratosquilla oratoria | reverse complement strand
GGACCCCTAGAAGAGCCCCGGTCCTCTGGAGGATCTCCACGAAGAGAAACCGTCGTTTTGCGGCCCCATTTCTACATGAATTGTTTGCTTACAACCTAGTCCCCCTCGTATGTACAATTTGTTTCGTCTAATCGGCCCCTTGTCCCACATTAGATAAATAATATTGAATTAAGATTTATGTTCATTTTACATCGAATAATATGTCTAGTTGGCTGTTATATTTTTTGTAGTTATGCATGAATCTACAACTGCATCGTCCTCTGGAGTGGTTTATATATCATCAATTTTCTTGTCTTACTTTTGCTGTATTATTTATGATATATTCTTCAAAAAAAAAAACACACTTGGTCAGTAGTGCAAATTTTATATATGGATTCTTAAGTTCGGATAAGGTGATATACTCCATGATGTTACAGATTATATGAACGTGTGTGTGTGTGTGTGTGTGTGTGTGTGTGTGTGTGTGTGTGTGTGTGTGAGAGAGAGAGAGAGAGAGAGAGAGAGAGAGAGAGAGAGAGAATGACAGAGAGACCAAAAGAGCGAGAGAGCTAGAGATCTAGAGAGATCTAGAGAAAGAGAGAGATCTAGAGAGAGAAAAAAGAGAGAGAGAGAGAGAGAGAGACATCGAGAGAGAGAGAGAGAGAGAGATCTAGAGAGAGATCTAGAGAGAGAGAGAGAGAGAGAGAGAGAGAGAGAGAGCAGGAGTTCATTGACGTCTTAAAACCTTCGCAATCTGGTCACGCCCCGGTCTTACTCATCCGAGTCCGGGGGCAAGAATCGAAAGTTTGCAGACCAAAGACCTAATGTATGTCCAGATTCATTACGAGTAGATCTCCTGCGTTCAGTTACGAGGCGAGAGGCACCTTTTCTACCTCCTCACAGCTCTTCTTCATTCTTTCATAAGTGTGATTTCTCTTTTTCGTTTCTCTTTAGCAATTTCTATTTCCCCTTTCCTCCTTGCTAACTGCTCTTCTTCACTCTTTCACAGGAGTCGTCATCTTTTTTTTTCTTTTTCTCTTTAGCTATTTCTATTCCCACCTTTTCCTAAAATTGCATTCCCTCCAGCAAAGTAATAGCCCAAACTATATTTCTTCCATTTTTGGTTCTCAATATTTACTTGTAAGTCGAAAATAATCAATAAAATGCGATAAAGCTAGATTGCTGGGCACAAGAAACATAACACTGTTTATATTCGCCTAAGAAGCAGCACTCGAACTATTGTATATGCTACAATTAAGTGATTAAGTATTTCACCATAATAATATACTTCATATATTCCATTTTATCTATTTTCAAACTATTTTATTTAGCTTTTCAGTGACGACAAGATAAAAGATTTTTAAAGACTTCATCAATATGTTTTGGGGACGGAAAAAGTAGAAACAAATAATTCTAGACAATATGCGTACATTGAAAGTTGTTTATGGGACTTAACATGATTCTTTCTTACCTCTGAATTTCTTGCCCTGTAAGATCTATTTCATATTTACACCAAAACCGTTTGAATATAAACGCCTAAATTGTTCTGTTAAAGTTCTGAAAAAAAAATTACGTCCGTGTCTGAAATACTTTTCTTATGCAGATATCAATCACTGCGTCATGACGATAGAGAATTCCACTTTCTGATTGAAAGTGAATGATTTCTCTTACAAGATCTTTTTGTCAATACAAACATACCCATGAATATTATGATTGCGGTAGAAGTCACTCGTGCAAATCTTTACACACGTGCATATATGTATGTATGCATTGGAAAATAATGATGTTATTAAAAACGCAATAGTTTAAGTAGAAATTTACATTCGCAATTATATATATATATATATATATATATATATATATATACATATATATATGTATATATACATATATATATATATATATATATATATATATATATATATAATGTGTGTGTGTGTGTGTGTGTGTGTGTGTGTGTGTGTGTGTGTGTGTGTGTGTGTGTGTGTGTGTGTGTGTGTGTGTGTGTGTGTACATATATATGCGCTTGTAGCAGGATCAGAGGAGGGATTGAGGAAGTTTGTGACAGTGTTTGAGAAGGTGTGTGAAAGAAGGAAGCTGAAGATAAATGTGGGCAAAAGTAAGGTGATGAGATGTACAAGGGGAGAGAATGACAGCAGGCTGGAAGTGAGCATTAAGGGAGAGAGACTGGAGGAAGTGGATAGTTTTAGATACTTGGGTGTGAATGTGGCAGGAAAGGGAGGAGTGGGGGTGGAGGTAGAATGTATATTGAGAGAAGCGAGTAAATGCCTTGGTGGATTAAAAAGTGTAATGAGAAATAGACATTTGGGAATGGATGGTTAGAGGAGGTTATATGAAGGAGTGGTTGTGCTGACAGCACTGTATTTCCATTTTACTGGAAGATCTTCTCTCGGACACAGATACCTACAGTCCAATTTCTGAACAAAAAGCAAAGGATGAGGCCATTAGATTCAACAAAGAAGTGAGGAAGACACTAAAGAAAACAGAGAGGGGAAAACGATTACTACACCTTCTTGAGGAGAACCCGAGAATACCAACAATGAAGGGTCTTCCCAAGCCTCACAAACCAGAGATTCCCCTCAGACCCATCACCTCTGGTATTGGCAGCGCTCCACATAGACTGGCCAAACGTCTTGCAAAACTCTTGTCTTCACTCCTCGGAAAAATCAGTGGGGTACATCTTAAGAACTCGACTGATTTAATCAACAAATTACAATCAATAGACTTCAAAGACAAAATACTTGCAAGATTCGATGTGCAAAGTCTCTTTACGAATGTTTTAATTCAAAACGCTATCTCTGCTATAAAGAAAGTCTTGCCTCACATCAATGGAGAAGACTTTCCTATCAATAAGAAGGACTACTTAAAACTAATTGAAATGTGCTTCAAATGTGCTTCGGTTTCTTTCGACGGCAAAACATTTCACCAACATGGAGGCTTTCCCATGGGGTCCCCTTTAAGTGCAGTAGCCGCATGCCTCTTCTTAGAGACACTAGAAAAAGAAGAATACATGAACATCATCCCAAACGACAGCAAGTGGTACAGATACGTGGATGACTGCCTTCTCGTCCTCCACAAAGACACCAACATTAGTGACATCTTATCACGTCTCAACCAAGTACACCCTAAAATTCAGCTGACTGTAGAGCACGAGGTCAACGGATCCCTACCATTCCTGGATACCGTCATCATCAAGGAAAATAACTCTGTAAAATTCAAGGTATATAGAAAACCTACCCACAAAGATGTTTACATTCGTTATTTTAGTGCTCATGACAAAAAGACCAAGACTGGTGTAGTCATGGGATTTTATCCTTAAGCATTCAGGATATGCAGCCCTGAATTCTTCAGTGACGAATTGCAACATATAACTAAGAGCTTCGTAAAACTTAGCTTTCCCGCTGGTCTTTCCGCAACCTTGAAGAAAGCCAGAGCCATAAGGGAGAGGAATAATAACAAAAACCAAAACAAGAACAATACAATGTACATAGCAGTCCCCACCTCAGACTTGGCCTGCGCACTCAGTAAAGAACTGAGACATACGGACATCCACATCTCTTGTGACGCATGTAAGAAAATTAGTGACCTTATCAAACCAAAGATAGAAAATAACAATACCGAAAGTTTAGTTTAGAAAATTCCATGTTTGAAGTGTGACGTTGCATATGTAGTAGAAACATATAAACATATACATACACACACACATTATATATATATATATATATATATATATATATATATATATACACGTGTGTGTGTGTATGTGTGTGTGTGTGTATGTATGTGTGTGTGTGTGTGTGTGTGTGTGTGTGTGTGTGTGTGTGTGTGTGTGTGTGTGTGTGTGTGTGTGTGTGTGTGTGTGTGTGTGTATTCACCTTGGTCTTTGGATCACGTGCTGGACTCGTGATGGACAGCTATTTCCCTCCCGGAAGAGAGCTCAGAGCTCGTATGACCAATCTATAGGTAATGCTGTGACCTTGCACGCACACACACACACCCAACTTCCCGCCCACGAGAGTTGGAGTAACGACTCAAAGCACAGCGATACTGAAATCATTTCAGCACTGGGTGGGATTTGAACCCGGACCACCAGGTGTGTGTGTGTGTGTGTGTGTGTGTGTGTGTGTGTGTGTGTGTGTGTGTGTGTGTGTGTGTGTGTGTGTGTGTGTGTGTGTGCATATGTATATATAAATAGAGGAAATAGATGGGCACGGTTAAGGTCGGGGGTGGGGTCATCAATTACGTCATTGACCGGGCTACGTGACCTAGCCTAACCTGTCAACGGTCTCCACCACCTGGGCTATCCGCAGGACCCAAAGTGGAATCGTAGAACTTGCCCATTTGTTGCTTTTTAACCTTAGATTAACCTAACTTCACTGAGGGCTACCTAGGTTGTCCGCAGCAAAGAACCTGGGAAACATCTTAGAACTTACCTTATGTACATTGTGGAGGGATTCGTCCATCAGTCTGTCGAACGCAGGTGAATCTTGTTCTTGAGGATTTATCTACGAGTATAAAATCAGTAAAGGAAGAAATGGGTTTTGGCATTCACGTGGTTTATACCTGATCAATGTGCCCACAATATGAGCAAATAAATCACAATAAATGATAACTCCATTAGTGCAAAGACTGAAAATAAGAAAAAATAATAATTTGAGTCATACTCTATAATCCTGCTTATGTCCAACCACCAAGTCATTTTCATCACTGATTGCACAATGCACTATAACTCAACAATATTTGCTGTCATCACACGACTGGCAAAAAATGATTATTGGAAGGACACCGTATTCATTTTAAAAACACTCTGAACACCAGTTTTCACACACAAGAAAAAAAAACACAAATCTTAAGACTAAACATTCACACTCGGCACAAACTAATTCAAAACTAAGTTGGCGCCCGACTGATTTCGTTGTCGTTATGAAGGAAAGCACTGTGATTGGCTGAAACCGGTCACGGTATTGAAAACAATTAAGTTATTGGCTGAAGCGATTGCCTCCGCAAACAGATAGTAATATAGAGACGACTGCAGCTGTATAACGAAAGTCAAGATTATTCTATTTGATAATATGAGAAAATTCTAGCAGACGAATTCAGTTCCTTTTTCTTTATTTTCCAAGACGGCTCGACATTCTCTAGACTCGTTTCTAGTGGTAGATGTCTCCGCAAGATGGCTCGTCCGGGTGAACGCGAAGAAATTGTAAACAACAGACACTTGTCATTGTGTAACGAGAGCCGAGATTATTTTCTTTAATTGCATAACAAATACCTAACAGACGAATTTCATTTCTCTTGTTTTTCTCTCTTATTTTCTAAGATGGTTGGATCTTCCCTAAACTCATTTCATAAGCTAGGATACTTAAGATCCTTGGTGAAGAGCGAAGAGTAGATAAAGAAATATATATTAAAGAGAAAACAAACAAAAAAAAATTACGTAACTAGGAAATAAACAACGGCACCCCGTATTAGCCAGAAAAAAATCTACAGGGTCGTTAACATTCCAAAGGGGTTTTCCCTTAGGCGAATGGAATAACCAGGCAGCAGCCAGTAGAAATTAAGCGTTTAACATAGAAATTAAAGTGTTCATTAACTGAGGCGGCTTTAACCTACTAATATATCTAAAACCATTGTTCAGAAGGTGCCCGTGTGTGTGTGTGTGTGTGTGTGTGTGTGTGTGTGTGTGTGTGTGTGTGTGTGTGTGTGTGTGTGTGTGTGTGTGTGTGTGTGTGTGTGTGTGTGTGTGTGTGTGTGTGTGTGTGTGTGTGTGTGTGTGTGTGTGCGTGTGTGTGAGTGTGTATGTGTGTGTTTGTGTGTGTGAGTGTGTGTGTTTTAAAAAGATAGTGGTAGTATCTGTACGGATATAGTTTACCAGCGTTTCTATCTCCATGGAAAATCTCTCACTTTTGGCGTGTGAAAAAGGTAGTGAGAGTGAGAAGGATGAGCGTGAGTTTTTGGGACCGTCTATCACGGAACTCACGACAAGTTTGATGAAGAGGTAGGGGAGAAAGGAAAACCACTGTGTGTGTGTGTGTGTGTGTGTGTGTGTGTGTGTGTGTGTGTGTGTGTGTGTGTGTGTGTGTGTGTGTGTGTGTGTGTGTGTGTGTGTGTGTGTGTGTGTGTGTGTGTGTGTGTGTGTGTGTGTGTGTGTGTGTGTGTGTGTGTGTGTGTGTGTGTGTGTGTGTGTGTGTGTGTGTGTGTGTGTGTGTGTGTGTTGTGTGTGTGTGTGTTTTGTAGGCACAATCAACCCTTCGTATAGGCTCCTCTTTGCGTCTATCCCTAATTACTCATTATTCATTACCCTTTTCATCCCCCTAGGCATTTACTTGCTTCCTTCACCCTACAGATTACCTCCACTCCGATTCATCCCTTCCCTACTACATGTGGCAATAAATACTTAAAACTATCGCTCTCTTCCAGTCTCTCTTCTTTAAGACTTACTGTACCTCCAATCCACTGTCACTCTCACCTCTTGTTCATTTACAGCTTACTTTTAATAACATTTACTTTCAACTTCCTTTTCTCACATACCTCCATAAACTCCGTCACTAACTACCTTAGACTCTCCTCTGATCCAGCCATAAGTCCAGTGTCATCGGCAAACAACGACTGGCTCACTTTCAACTTCCTTCTCTCACATACTTCCACAAATTCCGTCACTAACTACCTTAGACTCTCCTCTGATGCAGCCAAAGTCCAGTGTCATCGGCAAAGGACGACTGGCTCACCTCCCACTTCCTTCCACTCCCTCTAACCATTTAAGCCCACTGCCCATCACCTTCGTAATTACCTCTTGCTCCACCCTATCCATGTACACACTGAATAACCTTGGTAACATAAGACAACCCTGGGGCAGTCCCACCTACACCTTAATTAAGCCGCTCACTCTCTCCATTTCCAATTCTAACTCTAGTTTTCCCACTATCCAATATGTATGCAATTTCTTCAACAATACCTTCCTGTCGATCTTGTCATAAACCTTTCCGAGATTCATAAAATTTTTCCAAAATGCGCTTACCTCTTCCCGAAAACCTCTCGCATATCTGCTTTACCACTAAAAAAAGATATCCACTTAATTTCTATCTTTTTGAAATCCACACTGTTCTTCACCAGTAACTCCCTCTGTTCCTACCTTAATCTTTTAAATCAACATCCTCCTATATGCCTTGTCAGCTACACTCAACAGACTCATACCTACAAAACTACTACATTCAGATTTGTTCCCTATACCTAAGTAAAACAGGACCATACACTCCTCAAGACCTCCTCCTATACATTCTTCCCTCTTTGTCACACATTAAACAACCTCACTAACCAATTGACTATAACATTTGCTACCTTTGTCTTTTGAACACTATACAATGTGAGGCTCCAATAGAAAAAAAATAGGATCTAGCTTGGTAGTCTTCTGAAAACCAAAGCTAATATACATACAATGGGGAACAGCTGGTCCTTGTAATGTGCGATCAGCTGTTCATTCTGGGACATTAAAACACTTTAGTACCGTGAGTGGTCACAAGGAGGCACGGGAGGAGTCTTGTTGTAGAAGTCCTGTACACTAGCAGTGGAAGCGTTGCGCGCTCTACTTTCCTTTTCGCACTAAGCTAGCCAGCGGCGACACTGAAAGTGAGGTCAAGTAATACATGCACCTTAAGAACTAAGAGAGACGCAGGGTGTGCACACTAACGCTAAATTACCGCACTAGACACATGAGTACACCATATGTATATATATATATATATATATATATATATATATATGTATATATACATATATATACATATATGTATATATATATATATATGTATATATGTGTGTGTGTGTGTGTGTATATATACATATACATATACATATACATATACATATACATATACATATACATATACATATACATATACACATACATATACAGTACATATACATGTGTGTGTGTGTGTGTGTGTGTGTGTGTGTGTGTGTGTGTGTGTGTGTGTGTGTGTGTGTGTGTGTGTGTGTGTGTGTGTGTGTGTGTGTGTGTATGCACAGATAGGTGGATAGAAAAATATACATACACACATATATACATACATACACACATACATACATACATACATACATACATACATACATACATACATACATACATACATATGAATATACACATACATCCTATGACATTTTAGCTGTGCAGTCTTTTAGAGGACAGGATGTTATGAAAGGCCATGAGTTACTGGACAATGAATGAAATAAAGAAATTCCATGTGGAAGAGAAAACACCATATGAAGATGGAGTCCATAATCATAGTACAACTTTTTCTTTTCATTTATTTTTTTCTGAGGAACTTTAACGAGTGAAACGTTCTTTGGCTAATGAAAGCTTAATCCTTATACGGTGTTTCTGCCGCCATATTTGTTTGGTAGTTGCCGTTTTCAAAGACAAAAGAAAATCTGGGGACTTATGCTTCGTAGGACAGTGCAAATTGCAAACTTAATTAATTTGGTGATGGAGTAATGAAGATGAATTGTTTTAAATTCCTTAAGGAGGTCGAAATAACCACATTCAAAAATCTAAGTGAAACTTTCTTGATGTTGAAACAAGAAAGAAATAAAGTTTCTTGACTTCGGGAGCTAAAAATACAATAAATACCACAGCAAATCTAGGATGAACCAGAGTGATTTCTGAGTGATTTTTATCAAATATATTTAAAGAGAAACTCTAAAGCAACGTTTTCCGACCTTTTCCGACTCTAATGGTAGCCCCTCCCCCCCCCCCGTAATCAGATAGAAGCAGCCTAGTACCCACTAACTAGTATCTTATTACTAGAAGGATAAAGGAAAGTGTAGTATGTATGCTTCGCTTCCCAACAACCCGTACACTTGATTTTAGCAACCCAGGCTGGGAAACGCTTAGTTAAAGGGAGAGCAAAAGTCTTCGAAAGACGTTTAGTCCCGACTCAAGATGTCGAACCGGTCTAAGGCCCAGGAGACTTCCGACAGACCTCCTAACCTCAGAAGAGAAGGGACGGACCCGGAGGCGTCTTGAATTCCAATGAAGAGAGAAGTGGTTGAATGGGTAGAAGGAAAGTTACCGAATTCAGGCCCGTGGGATCATAGAAAACGGGCCGCGGTTAGCTGAACGACAGAGACGAAGTGAGGAGGGAGGGGGTGGGTGTGGTGGTATAGAAGGAGGATGAGGAGGAAGAGAAGGAGGAGGAGGAGTAGCTGAAAGCGGAGGAGGAGGAGGAGTTGTAGTAGGAGAAGGAGGACTAGTAGGAATGGGAGAAAGAGGAGGAGTACAAAGAGGAGGAAGAAAAAGAGGAGGAGAAAGATGAGGAGGATGAGGAGTAGTAGGAGAGAGTGGAGTGGAGTTCGAGAGAAATCAGGATAGAGTGGGCAAACACAGGAAGACAAGCGTGTTATCATTCCCGTGGGAATGATAACATTGCATTCATTCCTTCATAGTAGTGTGTCCCCAGAAGCAGGAGAAGACGACGACTGAGGGGCCAATTTGACGTCAGAACGTTTTAGAAATCGGATTCTTCGGAGGTCATGTGGCCGTGGTGATGACGGAAGGTGGGCAGCAAGATCATCTGGCGCGGCTGATTCCGGATGCTGAACAAACGCGGGTCACAAAATTGCAAAGATTTGGAGGAGGATTCAGTTTTACGTAGCGACCCCATCCCCCTATCAGGAGGCTAGAACGGTGCCTATCACAGAGCACATTGTAGTGTGTGATCTGGTGAATCGTGCCCTTAGTTCGACTCGCCGGTGGCAGGGTTTGAACCACCATCACTTCGATTTCCGTCGTAAGTTGAGACGCTCTTACCCTCCCGGACAGCGAACATCCTTGGATGACAGAAGAATGGAATTTTGGAAAATAATGTGGATGGCGAGACTATGTAGAAGAGTGGAATTACTAGGAGAATGTAAGTGAGGGTGGAAGTCCTGTGGTTATGGGCAAGTTGGCTTAGGAAACTGAATATTGTTCAGAATTAGAGGTGAAATAATTAGGAAATCTAGG
>NC_134782.1:62808553-62816053 GCF_046742065.1 Oratosquilla oratoria | reverse complement strand
GGGCAGTGGACAGGATGCAGGGATGACCCGTCATCCAGGAGGTGCCAAGATAAGAGGGAGGGAGGAGGGTGGAGGGGAGTGGAATATGTAGGGAATGAAATGGGTGGGAATGGTTTCTATGCCTTTTTCTTTTTGGCTACCCCCCGTGTAAGGGATAAAAAGCCTTTGGTATATGTATATACATATCTATATCTATATCTATCTATCTATCTATCTATCTATATATATATATATATATATATATATACATATATAGACATATATATACATATACATATATATATATATATATATATATATTATATGTATATATATATATATATATATAAGTTATATTTCTATGGTAGTGATGACTCCACGTACATACATACCACCAACTCTCACAGTTTACACAGTGACACGTGTGAACCCATGAGCAGAGGCCGATATAAAGACAGACAGTCAACAAATTTAGCATAATTATGCTAAAGTTACCATATTTTCCCATAGAATGATATTATATTGATAAAAAGAAATATTACAGAAACTGACAGTATTAAGAGGAACAAAATTTTTAGCATTATTTTTTGACAATCTAGAATGATTTCTTCTGATGTCTAGCATATTCCCCTCTGGGAAATCTGGTCACTCTGGGTAGTTCTGAGCGCCAGCGAAAGATAGAGGTGGAGTGGAAGGAACCAAAGACTACATGGAGTGTCTGTCGTCACTGCTGAAAGCTTTCGTGTTATCGTGTGTGTAGTCTAAATCTTGTTCATCTCCACCAAGGGCAGAGAGATGATCAGTTTCTCTTAAAAAAAAAATTCTCTTCCATCTCTGAGTGAGTGTACGGAGCGAGACAATGTAATCAAAGAAAATGTATTTCTTGGTGACACGTACGCAAGGGTGTGAATCGTTGCATTATTGTGCGACAATTTTTAGAACTGGATTTCAAATATGAACAGATCAGTTGTTCATAGCACTTTCATTGGTCCGAGGAAATAAAAAATAGATAAATGAATACATAGATAAATAAGAAAAATCATTCCATGCCTTTTTTCATCTATGTAGATATGTAAACATGACTTAAAGTCACTTTTTAAATGTATTCAGAAAAGGACAAAAGACAAATGTCACGTACACTAACGTTTTAACCATTCATAGAATATTTCCCTTTCAAAGTAATTTTACGTTTCAGTTGTACGCAGAACTTCCTTTAACTGAATGAAATCATCTGACAAATTCGACAGTTGTTCGCTCACGGCAAACAAAAATGCTTTAGATAGATTTCGGTTCTATAACAAAAGCGTTTCCTTTAAGATAGATAAAGCGTCTGACTTTACGTTGAAATAATCCATTTATATTTTGTTGAGATAGATCCAGTAAGTTTTGAAATTCTATGACGAAAAGTGCCTCCAAAATTGAATCAAACTGTCTTCCAGTGGAACAAAATTCTTTAAAACGAAACAAATTCTTCAAAGCCGTCCATATACGAGTTATTGAAACAAGTTGATATAATGATTATTAAAGCTTTAACAATGAGGTTATCCAAGAGACAGAAGTAAATTATTTTTGAGTGACAAATTCATCACAGTCGTGTGGTTAAGTTTAATCGAAACAGATTAAATATAATAGTTTTTCTAGAATCACGAAATCATGGATATCTAATATGAAATATATGTCGTACAGCAGCTCCTAACCTAATATACCCTAATCTAACCTAACCTAACCTAAATTAACCTAGCGTAACTATTCCATAGAAAAAATGGTCCTTTCAAATGTAAAAAAGAAAAAGTTAAGAATGTACGTAAACACGGATATCTAACACGAAAGATACATTGTACAGTAGCTCCTAACCTAATATAAGCTAACCTAACCTAACTTAACCTAACGAGGCCATTCCATCGAAAAATTCAATCTTCCAACTGCAAAAGAGAAAGAAGGGAAAAACGAGTTTGAGTGATACTTCGCTTTTAACCTGTCTAACAATGACTGAATAAGACCATCTAGTGTTAAATATGGAATTATTTTATGGACGATAAATTCGCCACAGTCCTCCATTTAAGGTTTTTCGAGACCTCCACAACGAAAGGTTCCGCTAAACTCAATAACATTGTCTGGCGAGTAACAAAAAACAAAAAATTCCGTAAGCGTGACAAATTTGGCAAACTCGTCAGTTTCAAGCTAATCATCATCATCATAAATTTGGAACATACGCCAGGAGGCGCGTCGCTTCACTCACATGCCGACACCAGTCCCACGGGTTTTCCGGGCGAGCTTCCATGCACTCACACTTCTTATTACAAACAGCTCTTGGCAGGGCAGATCGAATTCTTTAGAAGACTCTTCCACCGAGAATCGTGCCTTATGGACATTACTTTGTAAGCTAAACATTAAGAAATTGTGTTACATGCCCATATAACCGGATTTAGCATTTACATAATATGCTGGTAACAGACCTAAGCTAAATCTCATAGAATAGCCTCTGGTTTGATACATAGTCATTCCAGCAATACCCTCTGATTCTCTAAAGACACTTACCGCCAAAGGAATCAAGACTCCTCTTCAAGTCATCGTTCAGTGTTTATACTTCAGAGCCGAACACCAAGACAGTGACCACAAGCAACTTGAAGATTCGCCTCTCAGTTTTTCTACATAAATACGCCGTAGACTCTGGTTTACTAAGTCATTAAAACATCATGCACCATGTCCATGTTTTGAAGGATTTTCTAACGTAATCTATCACTTCTACGCACTACATGGACAAAGTATATAAAAATTTTCAAGGCCTCATTGTTGTCGTTAGATGGATGGCAAGTTGAACTAAGTCATTTAGGATCACCAAGAGCCTGGACTTATTTCAGGTGACCTGGAGTTGCAGTAGTCTTGCCTCCTTGTGTAGTGACCCAAAGGCTACAACTAGGATCTCCAATGACTCCTCAAGAAGACATGGCCAATGATCTTAGTATTGCCTCTGGATGCTCAACAATGATATTGGTAGACTACTCTACCCATCAATCTGCAAAATACTCTCGAATACCACATGATACGTTGAATCAAACGCGTTTTTTGAAATGAAAGAGGGTGCAAGCAACGTCAGTTAAAAATCACATCAACAGTCTACAGGAGTATTTACTCTATGGAATGATTAATCGTTGACCTGCCGGGCGTAAACCAAGACTTCTCAGGCCTCTGAAACTCTAACAGATGGTGACAAGTCCGTATCAGCAAAAAGAGGAACGAGCATTTTGGTCTGTATATTGGTCAGTGTAATACTCCAGTAATTATTGTAGTTCTGCTGATCCCCTTTCTCCTTCCAGAGATGGACCAGCCTTCCACTTTCCAGTCAGAGGGAATGGTATCGGACTGCCAAACGGCAAACAACACCATATTTGTTCCATGGATCACGGTCTTGCTTCCAGGTTTCAGCAATACTACGCTGAAGTTGCAGATACTGTTGGATAGGTAACGGACACTTAAACACCAACCAGAAGAAGCAGGCCGCTATGTTAGCTCCCCGCATCAAAAAGTAATCGGGTCAGCATCTCTACAGCAATCCATGCCGGACATTAGTTGCCCATATGAGATTCGGATAAAACTCACTTGGGTCATAGAATGGGATTCGGTTTTCTTCAGGCCTCGTTAAGAGGTTTAGATATTTCAAAAAGAGGTCGAATCCGTCTTAAAAGGGTTGGATCTTAAGGTGGTTGGATTCTTTCTAGAGAATTCGAATCCCTAAATAGGAATCCAACCCCATTAAGAAGGATCAAAATCCCAATAAAAAAGGATCTAACCCCGTCAAGAATTATCCAATCCCAATTTTAGAATCTAATCCCCTTAAACAGGCCGGCTTGCCTCTAGAAACACGAGGGCCTGCCCACTCGTCCTGGCCTGAAAGAGGGACGGAAGAGGAGGAGTGTTGCTATCCACAGGTGAGGGCCTGCCTAGGAGTATCTGGGTCACAGGGGCATTACTCAGATTCCAGAACTCTCGTCTATAGGCCCTCTGGGGACGCCAAACAGCTTTATTAGGCTTATAAGGACTTTTGATCAATGAATGGCGACAGATATCTCGATCCAGACCCTTGCTGCTCATTGCAACGAATTTGAAACGTTGAGGGGTTTTTGTTGTAGATAGGGTGGGGAAATGTTAATCACCGTTGGTCTTTGTCTCATTGACAGACGAATAGGACAACGAAAGCTGAATAAATTCGTCTGTTCTTAGGTGACGAAGTGTTAACTATCTTTCGTTTAAGGTTAATAAAAACAATTCAATCGAAATTACTCTTATTTTTGTTAGCAATAAGTCGTTCTTCGTATTTGACTAAAATTGTCTGTTTTCACTCATTTAGGAGTAATAGATTAGGGGTACCTGTAAACCGAACGAAACTTTCTGAAAGACAAAAAAAAAAAAAAAAAATCCGTGGCCCTTCCTCGGGACCAAAGAAGTTATAGAATTTTCCTAGCCGTGGGTTCGAATCCCGCACTCCTCTGCGATTCCCAGCAGTGACTTGCCGGAGCTACGCACCTCCTTAGTTTCCTCACCTTTCGTTTCGTTTGATAGTTTCCTGTTTATTCTTGATACTATCAATCTATCATATTCACCCTCACCCCTACTCTCCACCCTAATTGTGAAAAAGGAGTTAAACTTTTCGGTCTATCATTAGACAGAGCATAATATGCAAGAAAAGGATCAACCTTCATGTTAGATAAAATCATTCGGCGACTGACTGGACAAGCAAAACAAGTATTGTTTATCCAATCACACTCCGGCCCCAGCTATAGTCTGTGCCAAATCAGCCTTAGCATTTGCCATCTATTTGTTATTTGATTTTTTTTGTACATAGTAAAGAAAGTATAGTACAATGAGTACTACTTTTTAGAATTATGACAAAGATTTTAATAAATTCAATGAAACGTAGCAACGCTTCTTCTCCTCCCATGTTGCCCCGCCGAGCAGGTGCCACCGGTAAGACTAGTGGGATGGGGCATAGCTAGTCGTTGTTATAATGCTAAAACGTGATATTCATTGTACTATACTGCTTCCTTTACCATGTAAGAATATAGAAAATTTAAATAGCATATACAAGAGAAATAAGAGAGAGAGAGAGAGAGAGAGAGAGAGAGAGAGAGAGAGAGAGAGAGAGAGAGAGAGAGAGAGAGGCATGTATAGGTTGATTTGGTATGACGTATGCCACACCCTAAACGAACTTCTTGTAGCGCACAGACTATAGCTCTAACGCATTGGAGACTTCACTATGACTGGGGTACTATCAGGTGAGCAAAATCATTTAGTACTTGCCAAGGCAATGTCTGCGTACATCAGAGTACGACACGTTGTTCAATACCCTCCCTACGTCATGACATATTTTGGGGTCAGCAAACAATAAATGTTATTCAAATGAACTTTTCCAAATGATGCTGACCTTTCTCTACAAAGTGGTGGCAGACTATATAATTTGTTCTATTCGATGCTGTAAGATTTTGTTAAGTGCATGAGCTTATTCTTTCACTGTAACCATATAGTGAGAGCCGAAACTAACGGTTGTTTTGTGAGAAGGTTAGATAACTTTATGGGTGGGGAATAATAGGTGGCAAAGGGCATGGAACTCCCTAGTGTAGTCCATAGGGTCTCTTGCAGCCTCCTTCATTCTTATGTTTTTATGTCCAATAAGAAAATGTGACTTCACCGCAGGAATAAGATCAATACAATATGGTACGTTACTATCTAAGGGTTAATAAACTGTTGCTTGACAAAATGAAAGTCTGGATTATGCTCCGCACAGCGCAGCGATGAGTCTGTGTACGCAGTCTGCGGGCAGGAATGTCTGGAAATGTGTCAACGTGTGCCCGAGGCGCGGGTGAAAACGCAAAGGAAGGGTAGAGCGCCCTTATGACCCCTTGGCATAAGGACGGAGAAGAACTGAGGCTCCTTTTGTAGAATATCAAACAAATATAGATCTTAGACCCTCTTGCCATAAGGGTAGTGGGACCTGTGGCCCAGAGAAACGTAGTATTCCATACAAGTCCCAATGAATCACAAGAATGAAATCGAGAATGATTTTCTGTATCAAAGATTCGCTCCAGCTGTCAGCTCACAAAGTGAGTTTTTCAGGCGACAATATGATATTAATTACTGTTAAAGATGTTCTTGTCAGTCGATGTGTGTTCCAAAGTCTCGTGAAGGTAACTAAGAAGATGACGACTAATCAGTGCAGATGAGAGTTAATGCACGCATGGCCGAAAATTCATTTCAACACTGACATAACTCAAAAAATGCTAATTTTCAGGAGAAGCAAAATAAACTTTTAATTATGTAATACAGTCTCCCATGGAACTTTTGAACGAGGTATTTACCAATGATTAAATGTAGTACATGACATCTCATATTAAAAATACATTTATTATAAACATGCTTTGTGCCTATTTGAAAAATAAATTTGGAATTATGACGTTATTGCCTTGAGCGACATCTAGCGGCCAGTTTTGCTACTAAAGTTATGGCGTTCTTACCACAAGTATAGAAAATGGCAAATTCAGTGGTATAAATAACTCAAAATCTTCAATTTTTGAGTTATGTCATTGTTGAAATGAATGAGCGATATGTACATGGATGTATAAGGTCCAGATTCATTTTTTTTTTTTTTTTTTTTTTTTTTTTTTTTTTTTTTTTTAGCCAGATGCTTCCTTATAAACGAAGCGCTCACCTAACGGTTAAGACATGACAGTGCAACTGCCTATTTTACAAAATCTCTAAATCTTAATTTGGCATCATATATTAGAAAACTCTTAACAAATAGAATTCTTGGAGTTGTACCTGGACTGCTTGATCTCCTCTTCTCGCTGCGTAATCAATGAAATAATATCTTGATAAGTTTAAAAGGCATTTCAAACTAAAGCTGAACAAATATCAATGATTATAGAACTTTTTGATATTTCTTACATACAGCACGAGCTAAACGTAATATGAGAGAAACGATATAGGTTTGATATATCTAGACTTTGAGAAAGCTTTCGATACCGTCCCGCGCGAAAGACTATTTCTAAATTATCTTCATAAGGAATTAGTAGCGACCTATTAAGCTGTACTAACAATTAGTTAAACGATTGTAAAAAGAGAATTGTTTTGAATGACAAAACTTCTACATGTAAATTTTTTACGAGTGGAGTTCCTCAGAGCTCCGTTCTTGGATCACTTCTATTCATAGCATATATAGATTATATAGACCACGGATTGAAATCTATTGTCTCTAAATTTGCTGACAATACAAAACTGTGCGGAATCGTAAACGATCACTTAAATCAGTTAAATATTCTAGAGGATTTAGATAGATTACAACAATGGTCTGAATTGTGGCTAATGGTGGATAGTGAAAATTATCTTGGCGTAATTATCAGTATCAGTAATGATCTCAAATCATCTAAGCAGCGTATCTCCGCCTTAGAGAAAGCAAATAAGATTCTAGGACTGATTGTGCGATCTTTGATCTTTTGATTTTAAAAGTCCATTTATTATTAACAACCT
>NC_134782.1:62796053-62798553 GCF_046742065.1 Oratosquilla oratoria | reverse complement strand
TATATATATGTATATATATATATATGTATATATATGTATATATATATATATATGTATATATATATATATATGTATATGTGTATATGTATACATGTATATTTATACTTATATATATATATATATATATATATATATATATATATATATATATATACAGTATATGCTGAGACATTTTGACAGGTTAACGTAAACGGAGTAGGAAACACAGGAGTCTTGGTCTTGAGTTTATTCCTGACTAGTATCGCAGGTATGCTTTTTCAAAAAGCATACCTGTGAAACTAGTCAGGAATAAACTCAAGACCAAGACTCCTTTGTTTCCTACTCCGCTTATATATATATATATATATACATATATATATATACATATATATATATATATATATATATTTACTGATATACATATACATATATATATATATATATATATATATATATATATATGTGTGTGTGTGTGTGTGTGTGTGTGTGTGTGTGTGTGTGTGTGTGTGTGTGTGTGTGTGTGTGTGTGTGTGTGTGTGTGTGTGTGTGTGTGTGTGTGTGTGTGTGTGTGTGTGTGTGTGTGTGTGTGTGTGTGTGTGTGTGTGTGTGTGTGTGTGTGTGTGTGTGTATGTGTGTGTGTGTGTGTGTGTGTGTGTGTGTGTGTGTGTGTGTGTGTGTGTGTGTGTGTGTGTGTGTGTGTGTGTGTGTGTGTGTGTGTGTGTGTGTGTGTGTGTGTATTCACCTCGGATCTGCTGACAGCCAGACACCACCCTACGGCAGTGAGCTCAGAGCTCATTATTTGCCGATCTCTGGGTAGGTCTGAGACCACTCACACACCACACACCGGGACAGCAAGTTCACAACTCCTTGACTAACGTCCCGTACCTACTCACTGCTAGGTGAACAGGGGTTACACGTGAAAGGAGACAAACCCAACTTATCTCCGCCCGGCCGGGGAATCGAACCCCGGTTCTCTGGCTTGTGAGGCCAGTGCTTTACCAATCCGCCACCGAGCCGTGCCAATCCGCCACCGAGCCGTGTGTGTGTGTGTGTGTGTGTGTGTGTGTGTGTGTGTGTGTGTGTGTGTGTGTGTGTGTGTGTGTGTGTGTGTGTGTGTGTGTGTGTGTGTGTGTGTGTGTGTGTGTGTGAGTGTGTGTATGTGTATATATATATATATATATATATATATATATATATATATATATATATATATATATATATATATATATATATATATATATATATATATATACATACATATATATATATGTATATATATATATATATATATGTATATATATATATATATATATATATATATATATATTAAATTTGACCTATATGTATTAAGAAAGATCTGCTACCTACCTTTACATATATATATATATATATATATATATATATATATATATATATATATATATATGTATATATATATAAAGACGCCTATATCTCTGAGCAGCACATACGATTTGATGAAATCTCCCATTTATCTAGCACTGTGTTCAACAAAGTCTCAAGAGATTCTGCATACGACACAAATTGCTGTTTCGAAATTTCCTTCTACAACGTGACATATGAGTAACAATGTAATATGAGACTTTAGATGATATATGATGTCTCCACGATACTTTATCTGCTTTATTTCATATTGCTGTGATGCTTGTTCCATTAGCATTTTTTCAAATCTGTTTATAAGTCTGTTCTTTAGTTGTTTTTTTAACAACTAGTGATGATGAAAATGGTGCTTACCGTTTTGTTTGTGAATATTTCTTTCCCTCTCTATCTTTCTTAGAGCTCTTTCGTGGGTTGTTGTACAAATGACTGACTAAGTTGCTTGATTCACCGATTGTTTGTAAGATATTGGTTTTGCGAAATTTACACTGCACACAGTCAGGCATAATATCAAAATATTTCCACACTTCACTTGTTTCCTGAGCCATAACTTACGGTCTTTTGAAAGCACTCTGGAATATCTATTAAATGTAGTAAGGAATTACTCAAATTGCTATGATAACAAATGGTATCACTCTGTAACCGCAAGCACTGTGACCAAATTAATTTCTCGGCACCATTTCGTTCTTTAGAAAAGAATAAACATGGAGAGAAATTGGAACCAATCAGAGCCCGTGAAGTTGAACGAAAACGTTGTAGATATTACTTTCAATGTGATCTTGAAGACAACTTTGAAGTTTTTATAATGTACGACTAATATGGCGCGTTCCTTTCTAATCAAACACATGTATGAATTATTTGACACTAGTTTAACAACTTCATTATTTGTAAGTGAGACAAATCATGAAATATGCTAACTTGTATTAAGTCATTTGTTTGTGCTACTTTTGCACAGCGTCTATAATGATTTGTCATCTTTGGTAATACTGCTCGATGGTTTTCAATTTTTGCTCACAAAATTGGTTCTAACTTTATGATTTTTCTAGCATATAACTATATAATATGAATGTTATGTCCGAAGGAGTACAAACACTGGGAAAATATAACCAATCAGGGTGCACGAACC
>NC_134782.1:62776053-62788553 GCF_046742065.1 Oratosquilla oratoria | reverse complement strand
TTTCTCCGATAGTGGGTTTATAGTGAACTTTTACAAATGTGTTATAACATACCAATTTTCCAATGTTGAATATGCTAATAACTAATATGTAACTGTTATCCTTACAATTTCTTGATATAGCACAGCAAGCAAAGACATATCACAGTAATGACATCATATCATAAGTACCAAGAGCTGATTCATATAAACCTGAAGAATTACTTTGCTGTATTCACCACTACCTCGTCTATTGGTTCAACATCAGCTTGATTTTTTGAAGGATGAGGATTACATGGAGTTGCTGGAAGATCATAAACTTGAATTGTCATTGAATGAAAACAGTAGCAATTTGATCTCATATGACCTTTCAGAATTGACCCTCCAATGTCCACAAGGTCTTAATATAATGTTTCTAATCGATTTGTGGTTTAGTTATACCTCTACTCCCCACTTGTTTGCAGATGTGGTGGTATTACGAATATCGTTTACTTATCCTAGTTTTCCTGCAAAAAATTGCAGGAAAACTTAGAAGCAGTTGAAATGTGGATATGGAGACGAGTATTAAGAGTACCATGGACAGCGAAGAAAACAAAGGAAGAAGTATTGAGAGAAATGGAGACAGATAGGGAATTGATGACAACAATAAGGAAAAGACTGTTGCGATTCTTAGGACATATAATGAGGAGGGAAGGGTTGGAAGAGGTGGTGATGACGGGAATGGTAGAGGGAAAGAGAGCAAGAGGAAAGCAGAGGGAGAAGTATATGGACGGGCTGATGAGGGCGACGGGAAAACAACTCAAACCAGCACAGATGATACAAGTAACTAGGGACCGTGAACGGTGGCCCTCCATGGTTGCCGAAGTCCAAGAGGATATGGCACGACGGTAAGGTAAGGTACCCTATTATGAGAGATCGCCGTAGCGGGAGTATAACGAAGACGATCTAAGAATTGATTTACTCTAACGTTTCGACCAACTTGATCTTCTTCAGAGAAATGTACAGAAAGTCTTTACATGGGTTACAATTTATATCACTCCTATAGGGCACTCGGTCAGGCTACAGCGCCCGAGCGGCGACCAGTTGTCCCGTGCACGACCCGTTTTGTCGCGGCCAACACGAGGACACTAGCCACCTTTGCCAAGTGTCCTCGTGACCGAGTGCCTCATAGGAGTGATATAAATTGAAACCCATGTAAAATCTTTCTGTGCATCTCTCTGAAGAAGAGCAAGTTGGTCGAAACGTTAGAGTAAATCAATTCCTAGATCGTCTTCGTTTTACTTCCATCACCTAATTTCTCATTTGTCCTTTCTTTTCTAAATTACCCTAGTATACTTACCGTAGCTCCAAATTAACTTCTATCCAAAAAGAAGTGGTGTCTGTCACAACAAACTTCCGGCTGTAATTGATATGATACAGCTTAAGGGGCTATCAAACTGAGCTATTTTTCCTCTGACAAACTATCTCCAACCTCCACTTAAATAACTAGAATAAGACTTTGCTTACAGAAATCTAGACTTCTCTAAGAATTTTTCAACAGTATGTATATCATTAGTATAGGTTTACAATCTCTTAGTTGTAATTGATATGATGCAGCTTAAGGGGCTATCAAACTGGGCTATTTTTCCTCTGACAACCTATCTCCAACCTCCACTTAAATAACTAGAATAAGACTTTGCTTACAGAAATCTAGACTTCTCTAAGAATTTTTCAACAGTATGTCTATCATTAGTATAGGTTTACAATCTCATAGTTGTAATTGATATGATGCAGCTTAAGGGGCTATCAAACTGGGCTATTTTTCCTCTGACAAACTATCTCCAACCGTCATTTAAATAACTAGAATGACTTTGCTTAAATAACTCTAGACTTCTCTAAGAATATTTCAGCAATATGTCTAACATTTGCATGGGCTTAAAATCTCTTAGTTGTAATTGATATGATACAGCTTAAGGGGCTATCAAACTGGGCTATTTTTCCTCTGACAAACTATCTCCAACCTCCACTTAAATAACTAGAATAAGACTTTGCTTACAGAAATCTAGACTTCTCTAAGAATTTTTTAACAGTATGTATATCATTAGTATAGGTTTACAATCTCTTAGTTGTAATTGATATGATGCAGCTTAAGGGGCTATCAAACTGGGCTATTTTTCCTCTGACAACCTATCTCCAACCTCCACTTAAATAACTAGAATAAGACTTTGCTTACAGAAATCTAGACTTCTCTAAGAATTTTTCAACAGTATGTATATCATTAGTATAGGTTTACAATCTCTTAGTTGTAATTGATATGATGCAGCTTAAGGGGCTATCAAACTGGACTACTTTTCCTCTGACAACCTATCTCCAACCTCCACTTAAATAACTAGAATAAGACTTTGCTTACAGAAATCTAGACTTCTCTAAGAATTTTTCAACAGTATGTCTATCATTAGTATAGGTTTACAATATCTTAGTTCATAATTAAGCTTTACTATATTACTCACTCTCACTCCGGTGGTGGTCGGGCCACTTGCTGACCCCTCACCGCTAGCACCAAATGCCTCTAGACTCTACGGTCCTGTGCCACTGTCATCCAATACATAAAAGCTTTACTATATATATGACGGAAAGATAATTTGATATTTGGAGATTTCAGAAAGGAAATATTGTAACCGAAGTCGTTTTAACTCGAACGAACTCTCGACTCTCGGCGCTGGTGAAGCTCGTGGAAGCCCAGTGTGATAGCCCCTTTAATGCTAAACTGTTCTTCAAAGCTACAGGTCGTGTGGTGTCACATGCAACCACTTATATTGGTAATAGTAAACATCTAGGTGTGTATGTATGTATGTATGTATGTATGTATGTATGTATGTATGTATGTATGTATGTATGTATGTATGTATGTATGTATGTATGTGTGTATGTGTGTATGTGTGTATGTGTGTATGTGTGTATGTGTGTATGTATGTATGTATGTATGTATGTATGTATGTATGTATGTATGTATGTATGTATGTATGTATGTATGTATGTATGTATGTATGTATGTATGCATAGGAGAAGTCCATGTTGAATGTAAGATTAGTAAAAGTTAGTAGCTACACAAACATTTTTGAGCTTATTCAGAAGCTTTTCTTTATATTTAAAAGCACGGTTAATGAAGGCTGCTTGTTGAGAAGTCCACAACTCATTTTGAGCTATCAACCTCCTATTTCTAGACATCTTTTGACCAATCACTGCCATCCTCAGGAAAGCATTGTGGGCTCCACGTCTTTCCAGAAGATTCCGACATCCATTGATTACAAAGGATTACAAAGGCGGAGCATGCCGACAGGAGACCTTTTGGTCCATATCTAGGTCGAATGCGAAAAAAAAATCACAATGATAATAATAGATAAATAAATGAAAACTATAATAATGTAAATATCAAATAAAATACATAAACGCATAGGTACAGTCAAACAACAAACAAACAGGTAAATAGTAAATAATGATAAATTGGCATATAACTAATAACGAATTAGAATCAAATAGACTGATGTGCCAAGCGTAGTGTTCTGTAGTAACCGTGGACCCCCATCCGGGTCCTGAATGTTCTGCGACAAACTGGGCAGCTGGTGATAGCTGGATCCTCAGCTGGTTCCTACTCTCGAGTCTCCTCTGTCTTTTAGTTTCTGTTGTTGCTCTTCTGCCTTCATCAGAATTGACTACCAGTGTCTTGATCTCAGCTTTCCAGCCTTAGGTAGAATTTTTTTTTTTACAAAAGGTGGACACAAAGGATTATTTACAATGTGTGTTCTGGGAGATGGGGGGACACCTTACTTGACCTGTAACATAACCTTGCTTACCTAAAATTAGCAGTGGTATTGGAGGCTCTCAATGGAATTTCATTGGTATATGTGATTTCTTCTCTTGCTTGGGAGTATGGCTCCTGCCGTGAGTTGAAGGAACAAGAGTCATAAGTTGTGTAGATGATCTTGGTGTTTGAAATATTTGAGGCTCATTTCTAGCCTTAGTTGTCTTTGATCAGTTCCCAATATTGTAATTTGCTCTTTTCCTTTTCAATTTGCTTTCTTTTGTCTTCCTCCTAAATCTCTCCTTTGCCAGTTTTATGACCCCACGTTTCCGGCGCGATATTGTCCCCAAGGATAGAAGCACTGGATATCTGAGAAGAAATATATTGCAACCCTCCGCTTTCTTAACCTGAATTGGGAACTTCTTATCCGTAAAGTTCGTCTCTTATCTTTAATCCGTCTTGTCACGTTCTGTAGGTGTTCCGTTGTCTTCAGGACTTTCTAACACTCGCTCCCCCCCAAAAAAAAATAAAAAATGTGTTCTTGTACAAATCTTGATCTCCTCTTAGTAGTTTGGTATCTGCACAGCCTTCTGTAGTCTCAACAACCATCTCCCAATGTACATACGAGCACCAGTTCTTTTGCTACTTCCACTGATTTTATGGTTTTACCTTTCTTTAGCTTTTTCAATGTTCTCTCCCTTTTTCCTCTACTGCTTATATCAAGCGAAACTTCCTGGCAAGGTACCTCTTCTAAGTCAGTTCTCCCTGTCATTCTCTACATTCAGCAACTGCTCAGTAATTTTTTTTTATTCTTTATATGAAATTTATTCATTAGCAGTTACGTTTCCAGCTTTCACGCGCTCACGAACACACACAGACACACACACACACACACACACACACACACACACACACACACACACACACACACACACACACACACACACACACACACACACACACACACACACACACACACACACACACACACACACATGTATGTATGTATGTATGTATGTATGTATGTATGTATGTATGTATGTATGTATGTATGTATGTATGTATGTATGTATGTATGTATGTATGTATGTATGTATGTATGTATGTATGTATGTATGTATGTATGTATGTATGTATGTATGTATGTATGTATGTATGTATGTATGTATGTATGTATATGATCTATACTAAGGAGCATGTCCCGATCTTTCCAGACATAGAATATGAAATGCAAGTTGAACGAAAGGTCCTCACCTTTCGTTGATCTTTTTTTATCAGTGTTATTTTATCGGCAAGATACGACAAATGTAATAAGTGATTGGGCAGACTTAAGAAAACACACACAACCCCACTCCCACAAGGCAAGGAATGAAACCAGTAGTTACAAACCATATGTACATTTATTTTACAACATATCGCAAGATGGACACGAGATGAGCACATGGAAATGAGAGCTGATAGGCTAACATATCAATTATAACAAAGGTGAGAGTACAGCAATGGATAAATGTCCAGTCACAGCAAACCTATAATACCAAACATGTATTACTATTCATGATATATATCTCTAATCCCCGACGATGTAACCTCGGGTGTCGAGGACCTCTTTTATCCAATATGTCTGAAACAAGCATATATTCATTGGGTGACTACCATGGAATTGATTGAAAAAAGTACTACGGCACTTTCTATTGAGGCTTTTCGACAACCGAGGTCACCAAGTCGAAGGTGAGGGGTATTGTGGTCCCTGTTTCGATTCCCTAGAGGAAAAATCATTCTTTTAATCTGACTGAAAGAAGAATATAGCTGTCGGTGACTTCCGCTGAGCGGTTGAAAAAGAGATTACATATCTTGGCTACTCGAGGGCCCCGGGAAAGTATCGGGTTAATTACCATGACATCTCTTTCGAGGCTTCGAACTAGCCAAGGCCATTTAGTCATTGCCATAAAGAGGCTGGATTACGCATGAATGAATGAAGAAGAGAATAGAGACAAATTAATCAAAAGGTAGAATTTGCAGTGGGAAGTAATAATGTCGAAAACAGTGAGATTTGAGGTGAGTATGAAGGTAATTGAAAATAAGGGCAAGACAGAATAGCTGGAAATGGTGTTTAATGTATATTATGAGAGAGAGCGTCTGAAATCTGGAAGAAAACTTGCATTGTGCAAAACATATGGAGAAGGAAGAAAGCTTAAATGTAAGAAAAATGTAAATATAGCGTTAAGATAATCAAAGATAAGGTTTATAGGATTCATATGATGGCAGCAAACCTGACAGAAGAACAAGTCTAATTTTCATAAAGGAAGAAGTTATATGTAAGACAAGGAAGCAATATCATTCGTGTCTTATGGATCTGGAGAAGGCGTATGATTGAGTAGATAGAAAAGCACTATGGGAGATAATGAGAATGTATGGAGACTGGGAAAATGTTTAGAGAAAAATGAGGGTTTTTTATGAAGAACGTAAAGTTAGTGAGAGTAGACAGTAAGGAAATCGGGACTTTAAAAATCAAGGTAGATTTGAGGCAGTGAGGCGCAGTGTCACCGTAGTTTTTTTTATGTAGTAATGAGAGACGTGAATGAAAAAAAAGTGACTGTGTAAAGAAATGAGTTAAAACAAATGATAACAGCTTTGTATATGCAGATGATACTGATATATTGGCAGTTAGAGTACTTAACTACAGAGGCTGGTGAATGAGTTTGGTAAGACATGTTAGAGAAGAAAATTGAAAATGAAACTAAACATTTATGTACCTAAGAGAAAGATTATGGTGTTCTCCAAGAGAAGATGGCACAAGGTTGATAAAGAGTTGAATATAGAAGGAATGGAGCAAGTACAATGTTACAGAACTCTGTGATTGGAAACATTAAAGTTGAGACGAATGAAGAGATTGGACATAGAGTAAGGGTGAGAGAGAAGGTGAAAGATGTACGAAGAAATAACAGAAAGTTATTGAAAAAAAAGGAAAATACGAAACAACAGTTTCGCCGGTTGTCATGTATGAGAGTGGAGCCTGAATGATGAATGTAAGCTGAGAAAACGTAATAGTTTGGGGGCAGTGAAAATGGGAACCTTGATGAATGCTGTGTATGTGACAGAGTTCATGAAAGGACAGGGACACAAACGGACGTGGGAGAAAGTAGAACATGCCAAGTTAAGGTGGCGTGGTCATGTTGTAAGAATAGATGAAAGCAGACATCCTCGAAGGTCATAAACCTGATGTGCTAGGAGTGAGTGCAAAGGACAGATGAATGGAACCTTAGAGCCTCTTGGTCAGGATGTCGAACAAGCGAAAACGTGCGTGGGTGATAAAGATAGGGACGATCTGTTCCATGAGAAAGGTGCACTAAAGGAAAAACATAGCAGTATTTATGGGGAAAGAAATGAGGTGCAGTTTGCTCATGGTTTAAAACAGGAAGGCATGAAAGGAGTTATATGAGTGAAGAGGGAAAGGATTTCTCTCTTTTGCCATGCTATCTCGTTTTGTGGGAAATGGTGATTTGAGTTTTATTTGTTTTTTGCTTTTTGTTTATTTATTCTTAATGTATGTCCCAGATGCATGATCCTGGCAACATGCATTCATTAAAAAAAAAAAAAAAAAAAAAACAAGGGATGGAGGACATCCCCATTCATGACACCATCACCACCCAAAGTACTCTTCCGCTAATATGCATTTTTTATCATAATCATTTATTATTCTATTTATACTTTTCTCTATTATGTTTTGAAGGATAGTATTGCCAGCTCTCTACCGCAGATGTATTTCCATAATCATGGAAATACACGAGCGGTAACGCTAAAAAACTAAACATATATATCACAATTCGTACACAGATAATATACTTGTTCTCTTGCCCCCCATAGAACAAAAAGTTAAATAAACACGTGTTTACATCTGCATAAACATAGCGTATATTATTTACTTCCACATAGTTATCACTACAGTATATACTTTAAGTCTATAAGAGTCAGTTCAACCTATTATATAATCACCTAACTTCTAACTGTAACATTCCAAGAAACGTAACATAAATCCGGTAGACGATAAACTTGCGTTGCGGAGAGGAAAGAAGAATAGATATTGATTTTTATTTTGCAAGCGCCAGGCACCACGACCTCCGCGACAGCCTAACGCGTTTTGTATATGTTTGATTACATGTATTTTCATTCTCCTTGCATACCTCAGGTAAAACTACACTTTTTTTTTCTTTTTTTATCCTCCGTGTTGTGGCTACCCCGGATCGTTTGTATTACGTCACCTGTGGAGGCACAGGAAGAGCTGCTGGACATTCTGCAACACTTTCTGGCCAGTCGCAGACGTTCTGGCCGGCATTAAAGACGAGGTTGTGCGGACAAGGCATGTGATGCTTGCGCTCTCCTTCACACATGTAGTAACGCGTGCAGTCGTTCAGATCGGCGTGGTACGAGATGTGACCGTCAGACTCGTCACAGGTAACCACAGCAGCTGAGGAGAGAAAAATCACCAATATAATCATAGAAGAAATAAAGAGAATTGGAAAAAAAAATTTACAAAAGAAAAAGAGTATCTAGAGAAGTTACAGGAAATATCAAGACTCTTAGCGTACAAAATAATATGAAATGTCGAAAATAAATCTTATAGTCTGTTGAATCCTGAAACTTCGATGATTTTGGTGACCCTACATATTACCCATAGATCGGGCCATACGTTCCATGGAGCTTTCGACCAAGCTGCGTCATCTCCTTATCTATTCACAATTACTCTCCTCCCACGCCTGTCTCTTGACCAATCTCGTCCTGTTCAACAGACACTTCGCCCCATCCATCCACCTCATTCTTGATCATCCCCCTCAACTTTATTCCATACTTCTCTACTTCCCACACTCGCTAACCTTTCTTCACTTATTCTTTCCATACGCCCAAACTATCCGAGCATTTTTTAATCAATTCTGTCTGCCAGCTCTCTTTCCACCTCCACTCTGCTTCATCTCCACATTTCACACTCTATTCATTCATGTAACCTCCAACATAGTTCTTAACATTTCATCTCAAGCACGTTAAGGTTTCTCCTTTCTCTGCCTCCTTCAAATTCCATGTCTCTGACCCATACAATATCGTAGACGCAATTATTCCTAAGTATAGTCTTCTCTTTGGACTTACCCCCAAAGACTTAATTTTCATTACATTTTTATTCACCCTAGACATTTATTCATTTTCCAACCTCCACCTCCATTCCTCCATTCTCTGCTACATGTGACCCTAAACATTTAAAACTCCATCTTCTCTCAGTCTCTCTTCCTTTAAACTCACCTCCAACTCATTGACATCCATTCCCCTATGTACATCACATCACCTTACCTTTGATTCTTCTCTCATATACTCTTCCAAACTCCGTCACCAATTTCTTCAGCCTCTCCCCAAAATAATTTACAAGCGAAGTGTCATCCGCAAACAACAACTGTCTCAACTCCCACTTCCTTCTACTCTCAGCTCCAAACCCTTGTGTTTACCTCCCGCCTAACCTCATCCATATACAAATTAAGCAACTAAGGTAAAGTGGATGAAGAAGAATTTCAAGAATAGTTTCTAATTGAACGGTTGACCGGTTCTGTTTAGAATCTCATTCGTAAGTTGTGCTTTACCAGCTTAAACAAAATATGCAAGGGGCGTCATTGGTCCTAGGAAATACGTCCAGATGCAATGGAACGACCATAAAACATCCAAATACTTACGATCTTTCTTAGCCGATTTTCCATTGAGAGTGCCAGTATCCTCGTAGGGCCCTTCGTAAGAGAGAGGGACGCTATAGTTGCCCAGGCTGTTGACGAGCGTCTTCAGCAGAGGGTATTTCTCCCCACCGCAGTTGCCTCTGAAGTCATCCATGTCGACGCTCCAGATCATAACGCCTCCTAGGTCAAGTTCCTTGAGCCATTCGACCTGAAGAAGGCGAAAGAAGGTTGCAGTGAGCGACAAGCCTTTCGCAGTAGAATTTGCTATAGTCACCCTTCAATTGTAACATACATATCTTTATACATTTATTATGTAAATAATATTCCTTTTCAGTAATTGTAATGTCACGTATATTTTATTCTTGTAAACAATTTGTAGTAATTACATATGCAATGTAATCTATTATCAAAGACTTTTGCCCAAATTATTGAACACATATTCTGGCCGATTTTTGTATGGAGCTACGATCAGCACAGCACTGCTGTTTCTCTCTACTATAATTAAAGTTATTTTTGGATTAAAGATGGTGTTGCTGGCACGAGTCTCCTTTTGCAAAAGGATTCAAGCAATTATTAATTATTGGTAATATTCTGGTATTACCAGTGATAATAACCATTTGAATTTTTTTGACCATTTATTGATAATGACCATTTGAAGTTTGCAACTGAATAGGTATATAAATCAATCTGAACGTGGCCAGAACTGAAGGAAAATACGTTAAAGAGTTAATCAACATCCCACAACTTATTTATACTGAGACATTACAACGGAGGTTCACGAATCAAGCTGACTGGAGGCAATCGGATCAAAAAGGAAAGAATCACCCACTTCGAAAGAAGATAATAGTACCTCACGTTTATTTATAAGGTTATCAGTGATAGAAAATCCTGTTAGTATAGATGACATTACTATTGTTAGGTACACTGATAGTATGAATAGTGCTATCAGTTTATAGTGATATTATGAACACCGCTGAAGAATTGTCTCACCTTCCCGGCAAGGGAGCGTTCGTCGTCGAATCCGACCCACTGGTTACCGCGGTAAGCGAAAGGCACGAGCTGCTCGTTGTCCCAAACGAGAGTTGTGTTCTCTTGGAACAGGAACTCGCAGACCTGGAGTGAAGGAGAGAATGAGAGAGTGTCCCCAAATACCCTCAGAAAATATAAAATAAATAGAAAGAGTAGAATCAGATAAACATTTTAACATGGTGAGCTATTTCACAAATGTTCTTATTCTTGTAATGGCATAGTTAAGTTGGGTGAAATTCATAACATTTTCAGACCGATGTCACCTCTTGGATGGATGAAAGGGTTAGATCTTTGTAGAAATGATATACAAGATACACAATATAAAACTGCTACAGGAGCATGGGTAGACAGAAGTCGTTAAACCCAGTGTAATAATCCATAGTAACAAATGGTCAAGCCTGGATGACAAGTGATGAACATATCAAAAAGCTACAATTGCTAGTGACCACCTTAACACCGTGTATATTCTGACCTACTGGGATGCCTCTGGAGGCTCCCAGAGTCCTCAACGGGTCCTTGTTGAGAACCGTTTGAAGCCTTACCTCATAGTAGGTCATGAATCCTTCTTCGAGCGTGTATCGACCTACTATTCTGACCTATTGGAAAGCCTCTGGGAGACTCCCAAAATCCCCAACGGGTCCTTGTTGAGAACCGTTTGAAGCCTTACCTCATAGTAGGACATGAATCCTTCTTCGAGCGTGTATCGACCTGCTATTCTGACCTATTGGGAGGCCTCTGGAGACTTCCAAAGTCCTCACGGGTCCTTGTTGAGAACCATTTGAAGCCTTACCTCATAGTAGGACATGAATCCTTCTTTGAGCTTGTATCGACCTGCTATTCTGACCTACTGGAAGACCTCTGGAGACTCCCAAAGTCCCCACGGGTCCTTATTGAGAACCGTTTGAAGCCTTACCTCATAGTAGGACATGAATCCTTCCTCGAGCGTGTATCGACCTGCATCTCCGCCGGCGGTCACCTCGGCCCCGATGTCGAAGCTGTCGGGGTCCGCGAGCGTGAAGGAGCGGCCGTAAGTGGGCATTCCTACCAGAATCTTCTGCGGCGGAGCTCCTTGCTTGATCCACTCCCGGATACTGAAATCCTGTACCGGAGGAAGAAGTGTCCCCAATCAACCCATCCATCAAGTCTAGGTAATGCAATTAAGGACATAAGAATGGAAGAGACTGCAAGAGACCATAAGACCTACACTAGGCTGTTCCATGTCCCTCACCAACTGTCATCCCTATCCATGAAGTTATCTCATTTTCTCTTAAAACTGTCAATAGTTTCAGCGCTCACTAGATGGTTACTAAGTCTATTCCATTCATTAACCATCTGTTGGTAAACCAATTCTTGCCTATTTCCTTATTCTTTTGGTTGTAAATGTTTACTTTGATTCGGTCATAGCTCTCCTTTATTAAAAAGGATGAAACGATTGCTTATACACTACTTCACCTGACTGGGTTATAGGCACGTTGCCCATGTCACGATATTTGCAATAAAAAAACACGGTCATTACATTCATGACCCATTTTCGAAAACCTAGTAATGCTACTGATAATTTACATTGATCGTCAGAATGCTGGCTAAAATTTTTGATAATGTAACTATGACTTTCTTCCTTTTTCTTCCACGAGCTTTATTGTCTACCTGTGACGATGTATCTACTTGTAAGGAAAATATAACTACGATTTTTCCATTTACCCAAGTCATTAGCTAATTTGTTAACCATAGAAAGATCACAAAATTCCTTTTTGTTCTATGATTCTAGCCAGCATTTTGCCAGTTTACGTATCAAGAATACTTCGTGGCCGAGTGGATTGGAGCGTCGCTACTTGCGGCGTAGGTCGAGACGACGGCATTCCGAACTCCTCCACAAGTGAGTTGGACCAAGGGTATGGTTCATTAACTTCCACAGTACAAAGCCTTCTACGAGGGGCATCGCCCTAGCCTCCTGATAGGAGGGAGCGCGTGCGCGACTTTAAAACGAATCGAGTCACATATAAAGA
>NC_134782.1:62758553-62763553 GCF_046742065.1 Oratosquilla oratoria | reverse complement strand
ATATATATATATATATATATATATATATATGTATATATATATATATATGTATATACATATATATGTATATATATATATATATACACTAGACACAAGTACAATCATTCAACCTGATGATTGTCTCACATAAGTACTGAAACACTGTAACCTATGGACAGTACATCTACGTAAATTAGCTAGAAATGTAGATCTTAACAGAAAGCTAAACAATACAGAAACAAATTAGAGATATACGACTATTTAAAGGAGAGGAATGCCAAACCTTGTGTATTTTAATGAGAGCCAGTGTGAAGAAAATATTGATATTGAAATGAAAGGAACAGAATAGAGAAACTTGGAGGAGGAGTGAAGATATCGTGGGACAACATATGGATAAAACTAAATATGTAAAACTCAAAAAATATTTCGAAGAAGAAACGTATTAGAGAGAGTTCACCGAGATAAAAGAAATAAAGGAGAAATGGGAAAGTTTCCTGAAATTTCATGACGAAAGCGTGGAAAATGTTTAGCTACAATGGAAGTCAATGGAAGCGTTCAGATACGACCGCGCAGTTTCTCCTAGATTATCCGGTACCGCCGCAGTTTCCGAGCGGTTCAGACCGCTAGTGTGAACATGGCATTAGTTTAATTAAAAGATGTGTAATAGCAAAAACAAAAGAAAGATAAGGCATGGGAGGGACTGGAGTAGAGAAGAACAAGAAAGACAAAAAAAATAAAATAAAATACAAAAGAACACCGAAAATGGCTATACAAGAATTAGAAGAGAGCAAGAGAAGAATATAAAATAGTAGATTGAAACACAGAGCAGCAATATTGAGGCTAAACGTTGAAAAGACTGTAAATGACGAAACAAAAAAATAATAAAATAAAATAAAAAATCCATACAGTATTTACCAATAAACAGGACTTTAAGATAACCAAGAATGTAGGTAAGAAAGGTTTCTGAAATATTAGGAAAGATGGAGAACGGTGAAATGAGTAAGTTTCTCAGGTGTTTGAAACTCAAAATAAAAATCTGGGACAAATTGCCTCTCATATTGGATAACGAGTGTGTAGAGACCAATTAATGGCCAAAGTACATCAACTGACTGTATGTCCCCCTGGAAAATGGAACGGTGTCACTGACCTGGAAATCGGTCAATGTGATACCCATCTTTAAGGGAGGAAGTAGTGAAAAAATAGATGGGTGAATAGCCTGGAGGAGACGGTAAAATGGGTTGACAATCAACTTAGATTTAGGAAAAGAAAGTCATATGTAACCAGCCTGCTAAGTTTCTGTTCGAGTGTGGTTGATGTGTTTCATAAAATAAAGCCTTGGATAAATTGCCTCTACTTAAACCAGGACAAGGCTATCGAAAAGACACCACACAAAAATTAATATGAATGTTGGAAAATATGGCAACTGGAAGGAGCCTATTGGCATAGGTGAAGTATTTCTTGGATGATCAGCGTATGCAGACAAAGGTAAAAATAAAAGGACGGGTTGGAGAGAGGTGATCATTGGGATGTCACAAGACTCAGTAATATTTCTGCTAAACGTCAGTGATATGAAGGAAATGATAGCTACAGAATATTATTTGGTGATGATATAAAGATCATGAAAAGGGGTAAAATCTGAAGAAGATTCTACATTCTACAGGAATATCTACATATTCTACAGGAATATCTAGAAAAACCGTATGAACGGAGCAAGGAGTAGAAGCTGAAACTCATTACAGTAATTCCTCGTTATACGGTACATATGCGTTCCTGAAAACCTTACCGCAAATTGAAATTACCGTATACCGAACGCGGGAAGAGACTGATTGTTGTGGTGGCCGCTGCGGTACGGTGTAATCAAAACACGAGCGGATACCGTATCTGTGAATTTTTATTACCGTAAATAGAATCGAGGATAGTAATTACCAAATACCGTAACTGTGAATTTACCTGATAAATAATTACCGTATAAGGAGGACTCGTATAAAGAAATGAAAAGCTCTGCAGATGAAACAAAATACAGCTAGGAGTCAGGGAGTTATAAATAGGAGATGGAAATATCCCAAAAGCGAAAGAGTAAAGGATTTAGGAAGTTTGATCAGAGATTATCTATCTTAAGAAAATCATATGGATGAAATAGCGAAATATATACATGAATTGAAAATGACCATAAAAACGACAGTTCCTTACAGGGATGAGATTATAAAAAAAAAAAAAAAAAACGTTTGATCCGTACCAGACTGGAGTATGCAGGATTGGTATGTTTACCACAAAGATGAGTAAAAAAAAATATTGAAACTTCACACAGTGTAGGATGGAAAAGAGTGAAATGATAAAACAAATATATCTAAAACAAAGAGAAGAATAAAAAAAAAGACAAGGAGGATCTTATAGTATAATATAAAAGATCAAGAGATCAGAGGAGAATTCAAAGACAGATTGCTCAAAAGATGTTAAAAAGCTCAGCTCTCCATGAAGATGCACTAATTTGTAAAATAAAAGATTATATATATACATATATATATATATATACATATATATATATATATGTAAATATATATATATATTTACACGTATACCACTCACCCTTGAGTAGGAGAACGAAATTGCGTTTGTCGTCCCTGCCCTTGGGGTACTCCCAGTCGAGGTCGAGTCCGTCAAAGCCGTGCTTCCTCAGGAACGGAATGGCGCTGAAGATAAACGTCTGGCGAGAGTATCTGGTTGAGGCCATGTCCTTGAACCTCTTTGTACCGAAAGACCACCCACCTGCGGGAAAAGAAAAAAAAAGGGGGAATATGAAAACACAGAATGGATAGAAAGTTTGTATTGATCTGTTCGTTATGGTCGTCGTTCTCACTGGAACAATAAGCTACAGTGATACGTCATCGAATCGAAGAGGATTCCAACTGGAGTCAAGGACCTGCGATATGATAGCTTTGACTCAGGTTTCGAACCTGTATCGTGAGTGCAAAGTATTTGATTCGCAATGGCCATCGGTCAATGACACTTTCCCCCCTGGCTCTCAGAGCACAAAGTGGAAGAATGGCGGCTTCTGCCGCAGTTGAACCCCAACTGGAGAAGGATATCTGTTATTCTCTTTGCACGTAAATGATTTATGAAGCCTTATGTAACAGATGAATATTGACAATATATAAATACTTTCTATCTAATAATGATCATATTAAGTTCACATCAGTGACCATAGAAATGCAACTAACATTTTTGTGTTAATTAGAAAATGACAATAAAGCTTGTGGTTGGATTATAAGAAATAATATCAAAACATTACTGTCCACAAAAAATAACCCCGTTAGAATCCCTTAATGATTGTATGTAATTCAATATTCTTTTTTTTTTTTTTTTTTTTTTTTTAATATCAACGTGAATGTGAAGTGTGCAATCGTCTACAACCCGACACAGACTCGAGGTTCTTGATCGGAAGTAGATGGCAGTGAAAATCCTCAGGCTGTGTCTCACCGAACTGGTAAAAGTACTGTAGATGGAGTCTTTGTTTACTCCAATGCTATATTTGCTCGTTTAACAACCTACTCGTATTTGCGAGTTCAGTGGATGCGTGCGTGAAAGTACGAGTAACGAGCGCGCTGGAAGAACGGACGTTGGCTGCTAATGGCCTACGGAGTGAAGGGAGGCTTAGTTCTGTGAGAAAATGTATCTATATATTAGGTTTGTTGATATGCATGTATGCAGCGTCTGTAGATTTCAGTCGATCTCATTTGGGTTCTTTGTGGATGAGTGTGGTGTTGGAATCGAGGTGCTGTTTTGCGACTATGAAACTGTGGTGGATAATGATACCGCGTCAGATTATACCTTCATGAAAGTGAACTGTGTTTCTCTACAAAAATGTGGCCACGTTGGAACCTATGTAAATAAAGGTAAAGCTACTATGTTACAAGTGTTTTGATACACCAAGCTCGCTTCTTGATGTTAGTCTGTAGGAATAAGGTAGCTGTTTTTGTTTACAAGGCTGGAGGTGAGTGATGTTTTATGGACGATTATAAGCTTTAAACTTATGGCGGGGTCAGTAGCCTTATCGCAGCCTTGCATTTTTTTCTTTAATATTTCTATTTTACAGTGTAAGCAAAAGATGGCAGTATGTGTGTTTAGATCGATAGAGAAGTTTTGGGAAAGCCATTCTCTTTGTTGATTTCTCTCAACCCATCAATTTATACAAGGTAAGTCAACACCTTTATCAATGCCGCGAAAGATGAAGTACCTTTAATAAATTTTCAAACGTAATTCTTCCTTTAACTTCGAGCATAAAACAAAGGAAAACCCACGCTTACACTTCTTGGACGTTTTAGTCCATCGTAACACAGCAGCTCCTCTAAGAAAGTCTTCGTCAAATACACTAACTTGTGGTGTTACCTGAAAGTCGCTAAGGAACGTCCAGTAAGATATTATGGTAGAATCATCACCTTTTACGTCAAGAGAATACTCATTCACTGCTCTTCCTAGACTGCCACCAATTATGAGGTAACACAAGAAGCCCACATTTCAAATAATGGCGATCCAAGACATGTAGTAGATTAAATTATAAATCGTTGCATGGATTATTTTATGGTAGAACAATAACACCATAGACAAAACATGTAAGACATCTTAATTTACTAATATATATATATATATATATATATATATATATATATATATATATATATATATATATATATATATATATATATATATATATATATATATACCGTCTTCTGTCTGCAATGTGGACCAAAACTCTCAAAGAAAATAAGCCAAGACTATGTTAAATCTACTAACCCCACTACAAGTCTAAAACTTATAATTTACTATAAAACACAACTTGAGGTTCATCACATTTGTAATCAAGAATAACTGCCTCCTTCCTACAACCTAGTTTCAAAAAGTGACTATAGCAGCTTTATTTCTATTTATATCGGCTCTAATATGATCTCCCATGCAAGGAAGAATACGGAACATTAACAAGCCGGGACAATCCGACGGTGAAACACCATCCCCCACAGTTTCAC
>NC_134782.1:62751053-62753553 GCF_046742065.1 Oratosquilla oratoria | reverse complement strand
TGAAATTAGTGAGCGAAAATGGACGGAAGTGGAAGATGAGCCAGTTGGTGTTTGCGGATGACAATGTGCCTTAGGCTAATACTGAGCAAAGATTGGAGCAGTTAATAAAATTTGAACAAGTGTGTGAGAAGACAAAACTGAGAGTAAATTTGGACAAAAGTAACGTGATGACATATGCAAGGGTCGTTCGGGGTGGCGTTGTTGGTTGTGAATTTTTTATATGAGACGCTGGAAGAAGTGTCTTGCTTTAAGTATTTGAGTTCGGTTGTGCAGTGAAGAGAGGAATAGAAATAGGAGTAAATCATAAAAGGAGACAGGTAAATGTTATAGGAAACTGAAAAGTGTTATGAAAAAAAAGGTAAATGAGAATAATTGCTCAAACGGCACTGTATGGAGTAGACTTGGAATTTGAAAGAGACAGAAAGAAAGAACTTGAACATGTTTGAGATGAAGTCTTTGAGAAGTACGATGAATGTTATAAGAATGGCGAGTAAGAAATGTGGAGTTCAGAAAGAAAACGGTGAAAATAAACCTGTCAGATAGGGTACATTAAAAAGTGCTAATGTTGTCTGAACATATAGAAAGAATGAGTGAGGAAAACGAAAATAGATGGATCAAAATTGAGAGTAAAGGCAAGAATGATGTACATGGACGGGGTCAAGGGGGCACTGGGTGCATGAGGAATGCCTGTTGAGGAAGGAAGTGAGAACACAAAAGATAGGCGTGAATAGAGAGTGGTTGCAAATATATGAAAAAATTATACCGCCCGAAGGAATTCTTCATGTCTGTTCCGTAAAGTTTTTGAGGAGGAGGGTTGGGTCGCTATGTAATAAAACTGTGGGGGTAAACCGGCTTCGGCTCCCGTGTCCTGTTGTAGAATAGCTGTCTCACGGTATTGCGACTGACCCAAGCAGTGTGACGGGGGAAGGGAATGACACATCATCCACGAGATGCTAAGATGGGAGAGGTGGTGAATGGATTTTGGATGTGTGAGGGATGGGTGTAAAATGGAAGTATGTTATGACTTGGCAACCTCTCTTACAAAAGGGAAAAGGCCTTTTACATGCATAAATACGTACATGCATAACTGGGCTGTAGACCTTGATTCTCACCCAAGTACTCTTAAACAACGGGGATTATAATATAGAAATGACTTTATACATTAGAAGGTACCTTGGCCAATGGTACCACAAGTATAACACAGCCGAATCAGACCCCACCCCAGACTGAAGTGATCCGTTAATTCTACAAATCCCATATACCCGCTAGATAAGATAAATGATATCCAATTCATAAAATGTTATCAGAACAGAAAGACAGCCCAATTATTACTACGAGACAACACAAATTTTATTGCCCAAAAGAGGGCTGCATGCCTATCTCTTCTTATATTGGCATGACATCAAGTAAATTCTCAAGTCACAATAATGCACTAAATAGGAAAATGTTAGAATAAGGAACATCTATCAATAACTTCCACCCCAACGCACGAAAACTGCAGATACTAGAAACCCTCTATATCAGAGAAGATAACCCTACGATCAACCATTATTAGTATATTCTAGACTTTTCATTACTAGAATATTCTAAACTTCTCATCATTAGTATATTCTAAACTAGTCATTATTAGTATACTCAAAACTTGTCATTATTAGGACACATCCAAGTCATCGGAAATAGTAGTTTTTAATTTTGTCATTATTAGTATATCCTAAATTTCTCTTTATTAGTTGATTCTAAACTTGTCATTATTACTACACTTTAAAGTTATTATTGTCTTCAAAAGTTTTCATTAGTTGTACTACCCGGAGCAAGAGCGTCCCTACCACCACAGTCCCACCCACCATAATCCCCACCCTAGATGACTTCTTTGTAGAATTATAACACCTGTAACAGAATTGTAACCTCTCCTAAATACCTTTCTAGTTGATTTATACCCATGTCTACACAAAACATTCTAATATTTTACAAGATGATATGACCAGTCTCTCGAAACGTTGTGATATATACTCTAAAAAATTAACTCGATTTTTCTTATTTCTTGATTCATAAAGGAAACTGATCAGACATATACAAGTACAAATACGAATACATATAAATTTTCATACACATGTATATAAAACATGTATATTTACTGTACATACTGTATACATAAAAACATCTAAATCAAGCTTCCTATTGAAAAAAGTCAACTCATTTTTTTTAGACAATCTCAACTGATATATAGTAGAATAAGATATTTAGAATAAATATTGAAATATTCTTATGAAATACAAATATCCGCATGAAATAAACATAGAAAATTATGCTGAAATGCACGTTTATTGAAATTCTAAAATTACGCTTCATGAGTTGACTTCATTTTCGACCTCTGCAGGAAGTAGTCCTCACCCGGGATCTGTCCTCGTTGTTGCCTCCAACAGCTCCACCATTGGGTCCCCTTCGACGTGAGACTTTATTCTCGACTGCTGTAGTTGATCTCACCGACTCTGCGACCTCT
>NC_134782.1:62731053-62741053 GCF_046742065.1 Oratosquilla oratoria | reverse complement strand
CATAAAATGGGGGATAAATATGAGGGAGAAGTTCAGAATGAAAAAGAAGAGTAAGAAGGATGAGATAAAAAGAGTAGAAGAAAAACTAGAAGAAGAAGAAGAAGAAGAAGAAGAAGAAAAAGAAGAAGAAAAAGAAGAAGAGGAAGAAGTAGAAGAAGAAGAAGAAAAAAGAAGAAGAAGAAGAAGAAGAAGAAGAAGAGGAAGAAGTAGAAGAAAAACTAGAAGAAGAAGAAGAAGAAGAAGAAGAAGACTAAGAAGAAGAAGAAGAGGAAGAAGAAGAAGAAGACGAAGAAGAAGAGGAAGAAGAGGAAGAAGAAGTAGAAGAAGAGGAAGAAGAAGAAGAGGAAGAAGAAGATGAAGAAGAGGAAGAAGAAAATGAAGAAGAAGAAGAAGTAGAAGTAGAAGAAGAAGAAAAGAAGAAGAAGAAGAAAAGAAAAGGAAGAGGAAGAAGACGAAGAAGAGAAGAAGAGGAAGAGGAAGAAGAAGATGATGAAGAAGAAGAAGAAGGAGGAGAAGAAGGAGAAGGAGAAGAAGAAGAAGAAGAAGAAGAAGAAGAAGAAGAAGAAGAAGAAGAAGAAGAAGAAGAAGAAGAAGAAGAAAAAGAAGAAGAAGAAGGAGAAGAAGGAGAAGAAGAAGAAGAAAAAGAAGAAGAAGAAGAAGAAGAAGAAGAAGAAGAAGAAGAAGAAGAAGAAGACGATGAAGAAGAAGAAGAAAAGGAAGAACAACAACAACAACAACAATAAAAACAATATTATGAACAACAACATCATCAACCTCAATAACAACAACAACAACATTTGCAGCAACAATGCTGACGTTATCAATAACAAAAACAGCATCAAATAAAAACAGTATCATTAGCAAGAACAATTACAACGACAACGACAACAACAACAACAAGGATAAAGATGACAAAGAGGAAAAGCCAGTAGAAGACAGAGAAAAACACAAGGACTAAAGAAGAAGAGGAAAAGAGAAGAGAGAAGAAGAGAGAGCAGAGGCAGAGGAAAAGGTGGAGGAAGAGGAAGAGAATAACGATTACGTAGCGGACTGAGAAAATGAAAACAGAAAATGCGAATGTGAAGAAGAAAGACCAGTGAGACAAAGGAAAGAAATATGAAAAAAAGGGAAGAAAATGAGGAATAAGAGAAGATGAAAAAAGTAAGAGGAAATGCAAAAATAGGAGTAGAAATGGAAGAAAGAAGAGAAGGAGGCGAAGGTCGAGAATTACGAACGGTTATAAGAAGTGGACTGGATGTATGACAATGGAGAATGAAGAATGACCTGATGTTAAGAAGGAGAAGAAAAGGAATAACTTGGAATAAGGTGGAATGTAAGTAGAGAAACGAGAGGTAAGGAAGCAGGTGGAGAGAGGAAGTGAGGGAAGTGAATGAGGGAAGTGAAAAAGAAAAGTGAGGAAAGGTTGTGTAGCGGAAAGTAGAAGGAGGAGGAGGAAGAGGAAGTGAGGAAGAGGAAAAGGAGGAGAGGGAGGAGGAGGAGGAGGAAGAGGAAGAGAGGAAGAAGTGAAAAAGAAAAGTGAGGAAAGGTTGTGTAGCGGAAAGGAGGAGGAGGAGGAGGAAGAGGAAGAGAGGAAGAGGAAAAGGAGGAGAGGGAGGAGAAGAAGACGACGAAGAAGGAGAAGGGAAAGAAAAGGAAGAAAAATAAGAGGGACGAGAAGGAGGAGGAGGAAGAGGAAGAGAGGAAGAGGAAAAGGAGGAGAGGGAGGAGGAGAAGAAGACGAAGAAAAAGGAGAAGGGAAAGAAGAGGAAGAAAAATAAGAAGGACGAGAAGGAGGAGGAGGAGGAGGAGAGAAGGAAAAAAAGAGAAGAGGGAGGAGAAGGAGAATTTGAAGAAGGAGAAGACGAAGAAGAAGGAGAAGAAGAGGAAAAAGGGGAAGAAGGAGGAGAAAGCGAAAAAGAAAATGAGAAGAAGGAGAAGAAGGAGATGTAGAAGAAGGAGAAGAAGGAGAAGGAGGAGAAGGAGAAGAAGGAGAAGGAAGAGAAGGGGAAGAAGGAGAAAAAGGAGAAGAAAAATAAGGAGGAGAAGGAGGAATAGGAAGAGGAGGAGGAAACGGAGGTGAGGGAGAAATAAGAGTTTAGATAAGGGGAGAAGAACAGAAATAAGGAGGAACTAATGTCACGTCTTTTTCAGATCCCATTTTCTTTACCTCCTTAGTTCCAATTGTATATTGTCCTGGTGTTCTTTTTTTACTTTTACCGAACTCCATCATGCTACATTTCTTAATGCTGAAGTCCACTTCCCACTTCTGACTCTATTTCCAACCCTTGTTCAGGTCTGTCTGTAGTGATTTGCAGTCCGTTTTGGTTTTCACTTTCCTCAAAAATTTAGCATCATCTGCAAAGAAACTCATGTAACATTCCACATCACCATCCATGTCATTCACATAAATAGCGAATATTATTGAAGCCAATACAGATCCTTGCGGGAACCCACTAATCACCTCCTTCCATCCTGAATACTTTTCTCTGAGTAATACTCTCATTTTTCTGCCATGCAGGAAGTCCTCCATCCAGTTTAGTAGGTTGCCTTGTATCCCTCCTATGTTTTCCATTTTTTAAATAATTTTTGTGTGGTACTTTGTCAAAGGCTTTTTGTAAAGCACAATCAGCCCATCCATCCCTTTCTTGTATTATATCTATTAGTCTCGGGTAAAAACAGATTAACTTTGTGGTACATGATCTTCCCTGTCTGAATCCAAATTGGGTTTATTATATTGTTTTCTTCCAGGTGTTTTACCCATCTATTCTTGATAATTTTCTCACAAATTTTGGCTACAGTGCTTGTTAGGGAGACCGGTCTGTAATTAGTTGGTTCTTCCTTGTTTCCTCCTTTATATATTGGTACAATGTTGGCATTTTTCCAGTCCTTTGGTATTTTTCCTTCTTTGAGTGAGCAACTTATTATGTTGTATATTTTGTCCATTAGTTCTTCTTTGCATTCTTTTAGTATCCAGTTTGCAATTCCGTCCGGGCCGTGCGATTTCCTAACGTCAAGGTTCGTTAATTGCTCCATTATTTCTTTTTGTGTTATTATTATTTTCCTCATGGGGGTAGATCGCAATTAGCTTCCTTCGTCCCACTGCTGTATCTTTTCTCTGGTGAAAATAGGCTTGAAGTGATTGCTCATGACTTCAGCCATTTCTAGATCTTCTGTGTATTCTGTATTTTCTTTTGCGTAGTTTCACCATTTCCTGTTTATTTTTTTAGTTTACCATTCACATATCTATAGAATAGTTTGGGTTGATCTTTACATTTTTCTATGATGTCTTTTTTATAGTTTCTTTTTTTCTCTCTGCTCACTTTTACATATTCATTTCTATAGTTTATATACATTTGCTATTTTCCATTCTTTTATCTTTTCTCCATCTTTTCCAAGCTCTGTCTCTTCTATCTTGCGCCTCAATGCATCTTCTGTTGAATCAGAATTTAATGTACACCCTCTCATGTTTCTGTCTTGGTACGTACCTATTCATTCCTTCATTATATATTTCCATCAAGAACTCCCATTTCTCTTCCACTTTTGTCTCTTCAGTATAAAAATGTTCCCAATTTGTATTTTGAAAGAATTTCTTAATTTTTCCAAAGTCCGTTTTGTTGTACATCAATCTTCCTTTTCTGTACTTTTCATTTCTCTCCATATATATTTCTTCCTTTAGTTCAGCCTCTGTTAATATGTGATCACTCTTTCCTAGTGGTGTTTTGTATTCTATTTTATATACAATTTCAGGTTCTGTTGAAAATATTAAATCCAGTCTCGACGGTTCTTCATTACTCCTGCATCTGATATTTTCATTGACCCATTGTGTCATTGTATGTTCCATGGTCATGGCCAGTCATACATTTCCCCATAGGTCCTCTCCGCCCTTCACTGTTATCTCCTCCCAACAGATTTCTTTGCAGTTGAAGTCCCCCATAAGTACCAGGTTACTTCCGTCCTTTAGTATCTCGTTTAATGAGCGCCTTGTATCTTCTAACATTTTTGAATACTCGTTCTCTTTCCAAGAGCCCGTTTTGGGGGATACACAAATCACTGCAGACTTTCTACTTTTCATGTCTCTGTCTTCGACTCTTATCATGATCATTTCTACTCTATTTTTACTCTCAGTAACCTTCGTCACTTCAAGTTTTTCTTGGCCAAGAACATGATTCCTCTTCCCTGTTTCTCGTTTCTGTTTTTAATACAATATTTGTACAACCCGCGTCCAACACTATTAGGTGGTACTGGACCCCTTAATTTTGTTTCAACAATTTCCATTATGTCTGTTTTTTCATCTGACAAGTAATCATTTAGTTAATTCAATCCTGAGATTAATCCGTCAATGTTAGTATAGGCCACTTTTATTTTTATTTTCTTTCTCCATCTTGTTTTCTCTTTTTGTTTCGCCCACTCTGATGCACTATTTTCTCAGACTCATTTCTGTGGCCCTCCAATAGAACTCCTTGCTCTCGGTCTACGTTCTCGTCGCGTTTTTTTTTTTTTTTTTTCTTAGCATCACCTTTTAGTATTTTCTCTTTTTCTATTTCCTCAACACTCATTTCTCTTTTTATACATATCTTGTTGTAGTGTTAATTCCTTTGCCAGCTTACTTGCTTTTTCTGATATATATTCTACTACAACTTGCAATTTTAGTTTTATCTTTAATGGTCGATTTCTTTCCTTAGAATATTGCCCCATTCTATATACTTCTTCTATATATTTCTCTATTTCCAGGTCACCATCTTGTATTTCTTTTAGAATTGATATTTCTGTTTCTCTTTCTGTTTTGTTTTGTTTTTTTTTGTCATGTATCTCACCAGACCATGTTTTTCCTTTAGTTCATATACCACAGTATATTTTTTTCTATCCACTTTATCTCTAACCTAATTTACCTTTTCTTTAATCACTTGAACGATTGTATTTTTTGCATTTTCCTGCATCTGTTGTTTTACTATTTCTTTAAAGGCAATTTCTTCATTTTCTCTGTTTCATTCCATTTCTTAATCTTTTGCATACTTTCTTCATCTAAGTTTTCTTCAGTTCTTTCAGCCATTTCTTGTATTTTGTTATTTACCTCTTTTCTTAAGTTCTCACTATTGGTAGTATCATAAATCTTCATTTTTTCATTTTCACATTTAACTTCTATTATATCAGTCTTTATTACCTTGAGTTTGTTCCTAAGTTCAGAGCTTGATTTCTTCATATCGGATATCACGATGTTAATTCTACAGTCTCCTTTCTTAGTTTAATGACTTCCTTCAGCCACCATTTTCTATTATCACTCATTTATCTTCCCATGTCTAAGATTCGACTCAAATTTCTTCTTTCGTACTTACCAAAACCGGAAAAGGAGTCTTCATTATACAGTTTAAATCTCGCTGGTGTTTCAAGTCTTCTGTTTACATTGTACTTCGGCGTGACGCCACTAGATGGCTCTGCTTTCTAGTCGACATTCGTCTCAGAATCATCGTTTTTATTTTCTTGCGTTTTCTCTTATTTAATCAAACTATCACTGCTGAGAAATAATAATTTTGGGTAACCACAATTGCTCCCCCTCTCATTTAATACAAACCAGGTCTCTTGTATTCCTTGCACTATAAAGAATTTTCGTCTTCATCGGCAGCCGACAGAGTTCAAGTGAGAAGATGTTGACACTTCGGAAGCTCGTGTGGTATTGTTTGTTTGTGTGTGTGAGTGTGTGTGTGTGTGTGTGTGTGTGTGTGTGTGTGTGTGTGTGTGTGTGTGTGTGTGTGTGTGTGTGTGTGTGTGTGTGTGTGTGTGTGTGTGTGTGTGTGTGTGTGTGCGTGCGTGTGTATGCGTGTGAGTGTGTGTTAACTGGAACCTGATAAATGGCAGTAAATGAAGAAAAAGTTATGATAAAAATACACTGGAAAAATAAATGAATGAATGAATGAACGAATAAATGAAAGTAGAGATAAGAGAAAGAAAATGGAATAAACGAGACGAGTGTGAGGAAGAAAAAAAGGAAAGAAAACTTAATGGAAAAAATAAAACGAGTATCCAAAGAAAAAAGAGGAAGATGGATAAGATCAACAAGAAAAGGAGTAGAAGAGGGGGGAAGAGGAAGTGAGATAAGAGAAGAAGAAGGAGGAGAGGGAGAACAAAAATAGAGAGAAGGGGAGGAAGAGGAGGAAAGGGGAGATGAAGGAGAAGGAGACAAAGAAGGAGAAAGAAAAGAAGAAGAAAGAGATGAAGGATCCTTGAAGGAGAAGGATAAGGAGGAAGAGATGGAGGAGATTGAGGGGAGGAAGAAGAAAAAGAAAAGGAGGAAGAGAAGAAGGAGAAATGGGAGGAGAAGAAGGATGAACAGAAGAAAGAGACTAAGGAGTAGGATAGGAAGAAGGAGAAGAAGCAGGTAGAGGACTTAAAGAATGAATGAAAGGAAGACGGGGAAATCTAGGAGAAAGCCGAGGAGGAGGAGGAGGAGGAGGAGGAGGGGGAGGAGGAGGAGGAGGAGGAAAAGGAGGAGAGGTGGAAGGATAAGGGGAAGGAGAGGAAGATGGGGAACGAGAAACAGAAGAAGGAGAAGGTGAATGAAAAAAGAAAGCCGTGGGAAAGGAGGAGGAGCAGGGTGATGGCTTGAGGAAGAGGAGGAGGAGGAGGAGGACGAGGGAGTCTATGAGGAAGTAGAGGAGGAGGAGGAGGAAGAGGAGGAAGAGGTGGAAGAGCATGAGATGAAGGTTTTGAGGGGGAGGAAGAAGAGAAGGAGAAAGATTAAGAGTAATAGGAGGAAGAGGTTTGGAGTTAGAGGAGGAGGAAGAGGAGATGAAGGAGGAGGAGGATGAGGAGGAGGAAGAAGAGAATGAAGTGAAGTAGGAGGAGGAGAAGGTGGTGGAGGTAAATGAGGAGGAGAAGGAGAATGAAGAGGAGGGGAAAGAGGTTGAGGAGGAACAGGAGGAGGAGAAGGAAGTGAAGGAGGAGGAGGCGGAGGAGGAGGAAGAGGAGAAGGAGGAATAGGAAGTGAAGAAGAAGGAGGAGAAGAAAGAAGAGGAGTAGGAGGAGGAGGAGGAGAAGGAAGAGGAGGAGGAAGAGGAAGAGGACAGGTAGGATGGGGGGGGGTGAAGGAGCTTGAGACGACAAGAGTGAAAGTTACTCGCGGCGGCTGTAAGATTTCGCCACTCCCGAGACCCTCAAGTCAACTCCTCCATTCCTCCACTCGTCCCTCTACACCTCCACTACCTCACTCCTTCACTTCACTCTTTACCGTTTGACTTTATCGTCACTCTTTTGTATGTGTGTATGTGTATATATATATATATGTATATATATATATATATATATATATATATATATATATATATATATATATATATATATATATATATATATATACACACACCTGAAGTGAATCGGTAGTAACTGTGAGGTCATACAAATAATCTTCCCGGCCGTCGCCCTTTGGGTCTTGGTTCGATTCCTGGGCAACGGCCGGAAAGATTACACGGACACATATATATATATACATATATATACATATATATATACATACATACATATATATATATATATATATATATATATATATATATACATAAATGTATGTATGTATGTATGTATGTATGTATCCCTATTTTCCCCGTTCCTCTACTTCTAATTATGCTAGGCAATTCCTCTTCATCACAGTTTTGATTTCCCGCCCCTACTGCATCCTCACATTTTTTATTTTTCAGTCAATGTCAGCACAGGCCCAGTTCTGCTTTCTTCGATTTTATTTCTTTATCTGTTCGCTTTTCCGTCTTTCTCTTTTTCCATTGTTCCATCCCAGATATTTTTCTCCAGTCATTTACTTCTTCACCAGTAAAGTAATTTGCAAATTGAGTAACTTATCATTCTATGTTTATCTTGTTCATTCAGGTTTTATGTACAAAGCATTATCTTTTTTTTTTTTTTTTTACTTCGATATCGTTGTAATTAACCATTCCACTACTTCTTTGAGACTTCCACAGAGACCGTCCCTATGCTCAATGAAATTGCGTGATGGCAGCCAGGAAGCTACGTTAGTTATGATTTAACTTTTCTTTTTTCTTTTCTTTTTTTTTTTTTCTTTTTTTATATTCCTTTATTTTTTCTTAATCTGATTTTTTTTTTTTTTTTTTATTCCATCATGCCGGTAATGACCTTTTCTAATGTTGGTCTGGTGATCGTATGAACACAATCTGTAAAGCGGAGTCGTGTGGAGGTAATGGAGAGAGTGAAAGGGGTCCCGAAGGAGCTGGTTGAGTATTTGATCACTTTACTTTCGTCCCTTCAACCCAACAAAAAGCTTCACTAATTTTGTCCTCGGGATCGTCTAAAAAAAAAATCAGTTTCCTAAAAGCTGAGGACCCCAGACAGATGACATTTAAGAACATAAAAATGGAGAGACTGTAAGCGACCATAAGGTCTACACTAGGCAGTTCTATGGTAATAAACATGAACTGCCTAGTCTAGACCTTATGGTCTCTTAAATCATCACATCGACTTCTTTAAGCACGATGTGAAACATCGAAGACTTTATTCTTCAGGGGAGAACGAGAGGGAGCAGAAGAAGGAGAAAGATAAAAAAAGAAAAAGGGAAAAGGAGAAAGAAAACGGAGATGACTTGAAGAATGAGGAAGAGGAGGACGAGGAAGTGGAGGAAGAGGAGGAAGAGGAGGGCTCATGAGGAGAAGGGAAATATAAAGAAGAGACGTGCGAGAGGTTTGTCATTTGAGGAATATAATTCGATTAAGTGGTTCAATTCATTCTCACTCTCCATGTCAACAAACGATGGATTTCTTTGATTTTTTTTTTTCGAATTTCCTTCAGATTTCGAAAATCGTCTTTAACTTCTACAGAACTTTCTCCTCAATATCATTATTTCTTTTTTCACCAATCGATTTTATTCAGTCTTGGGATGTCCTGTCAGAGTATACGAAAGTTACATTGAATTAATTATTCTATTGAGCAAAGGCACTTTTTTTTATCATTGTTATCATTCTTAAGTACTTGTGTGGTGCATTTCAATAGTGCACTAGCCCACATTGTCGTCACTTAATTCTATCCTCTACATAAATCTTATTGACAATATCCCTCTTCTCTGTGACTAAAGCTATGGTTACATTAGTCAAGGGAATGGTTGGATTCCAACGATTTAGTTGACTTTTTCCAAGGATGGAATGTAATCGCAACTTTGAGCTATGGTTACACTCCAACCTTGGACGAAATTCAACTGAATCGCTGGAATCCAACCATTCCGTTGACTAATGTAACCGTAGCTTTGGATTCCTCTCCCTACCTATAACGAAGGAGTAGACTTCACTCAATGGATGGATGCAACTTGTCGTTTTGACGTGACTAAGAAATAGATCAACAGATTCTTAAAAAAAAAAAAAAAAAAAAAAAAGAACTTTAAGAGAACGTCATGTCCCACCACCGGTAAACTGATGCAAACTTATATTTTAAACTTGACTAAGAAAAAGATCGACAGATTCTGCGATAAAAAAAAATATATAAAAAAAAAAGAACAATCAGATGAAGAATCTTGGGGCAGCGTTGTCACCCCACCAGCTTTGCCCTCATCCACCCCATCGTGAAATATTCATCTCTTCAAAACTGTGACGTGGATGACAGAGCTCTGGTCTGGCCAAGATGAAGAAAATCAGAACAGAGGATGAGGGTCTTCTCGGTCGATCGGCGTAAAAAAAAAAAAAAAAAAAAAAAAAAAATCGTTGTTTTCTGTTTGTACCGGCGGCCAGGACGTCTATAGGCTTCCCAGTTACATAACCACACTATTATATGGTTATACAATACGCTTTTGGAGGATATAGGCATGATTTAATTAGGCTTTATAATGTATTACTTTACCTGCAACAGATGTATGTTACACATCCAACGAACAGTCATGCTCGCTATTGAAAGAAATTCTCATTAGTAAAGACACCGACTTCCGAGTGATTGGACATAATGACTGTGCCAACCATTAAGCAACTTATTTATCACGTACCTTTTTATTACTTATGTC
>NC_134782.1:62713553-62726053 GCF_046742065.1 Oratosquilla oratoria | reverse complement strand
GTGCAAGCAAAAATATTGAATAGTAACTTCCTGTCTGTGTTTATCAAGGGCAGTAACCCTTGAGTTAATGAGGGAATTTCAAAAAGTTGAGGTTTGTCTAACATAAAAGTGGAAGTACAAGGCATACAAAAACTACTGGAGGCATTGGGTGTTAGGAAATACACAGGCTGTGTCGCAATCTCAAGTTGAATATTCAAAGAATGTCGAGAACAAACTATTAGACAAGATGCACGAATTTTCTGTGTGTTAACTGAAAGAAGGAGGTTGTGCCAAATGATTAGAAACTTGTTAATTTTTTGCTAATTTATAAAGATGGCAACAGCAAGGTTTCTCTAAAGTTTAGAGTCTAAACTATAGACTACTGTCTCTGACTAGCGTGTTACTTAATTGTGAAAAAGAATTGTGAAAGATAGATCGTCAAATCGTTTAGAAAAAGAAAAAAATACTGGTGGAAAATGTCTTGGCATGTTTTGTTAAAGAGCGTTTTTTTTTTTTTTTTAACCTGCGTCATTTACTTCTTTCATAAATTCTCTACACTTATGACACATTCATATTGACTTTTCGTAAGTAACTTCTTATTCTAATTGCTTCAGTGAAGTAATTTCATTCATCTGAAGAAAAAGCTGTCACTGGAAACTTCAACTTTATCCATGTAACCATACGCTTCTATCAGTGAGTAGTCTCAATAGTTCTAATCGTAAAGATACTTTATTCCCACCGTCCCAATTATTTTATCAAATTATTTAAAGTCATATTGATGGATAGGAGATTAAAATGTCAAAAATACGATCAAGAATATCTTGCATACAAAGTTTGAAGTTTTCAAAGTCATAACGACAAACGCTTAAGCAATACTGTAAAATGTCCTCTGCCTATTTTTTCCTCTTCCTTCTTATACTGTCTGATCTCCCTATGAATCGGAATGTATAGCGATGATTATTTTCTTATCGTAGTTCAAATATCACCAATTATGTTTACCACTGTTAAATAAATAACTAGAACCGTCGAATCACAGCAAGATCAAAATCTGTATATATTTCAGATGATTTTCTTTTGTTCCTTTGTTTCGTCCAAAAGCTCTCGTTCTCTATACTGGACTCTCAAAGAGAATCATGGAAATGGAACGGGGAGTGAGGAAGGTCATCATATCCTATCTTGTCGTGGGAAGACTTCTTTCTCTGATAACATAAGAACATAAGAATAAAGGAGACTGCAAGAGACCATAAGGCCTACACTAGGCAGCTCCGTATCCATCACCACCTGTCATCCCCATCCATAAAGTTGTCTAATCGTTTCTTAAAACAACTGATAGTTTCAGCGCTTACTACATGGTTACTAAGTTTATTCCATTCATCGACCACCCTATCAGTAAACCAATTCTTGCCTATTTCCTTCTTAAATCTAAATTTGTCCAGTTTATACCCATTACTGCGAGTCCTGCCCTGTTGTTTTATTATGATGACCTTGTTTGCTTCACCCTTGTTATAACCTTTGATCCACTTGAACACTTCTATTAGATCACCCCGCACTCTACGTCTTTCCAGAGAGTGTAAGGTTAGGTGCCTAAGCCTCTCTTCGTAAGGCAAATTTCCGAGTCCATGTATCATTTTGGTCATTCTTCTCTGTACTGATTCTAGTGATTCTGATATACAAAAAAAAAAAAAAGTCAGGAGACTTTGTTGTTCATAACAAAGCTGAATCCGGAATAAAGATGAATAATTGGATAGATAAAGAAACCGATAGATGAATAGAAATAACTAAAACTGCCCAATGATTAAACTTTTTATCTAATAGGTAATTAACCAATTCATTACGACATATAGGAAAGAGGTAGAGAAGCTTCATTTCAAGACAAGCCGTTTAGTTCTCATATAAATCAACGTCAGTCGTTTCGTTACTGAACCATGAAAAGGTTAAGTAAAGACCTTGGAATAGTTACACATAAATACATCAAATAATTCCGACTGTCGTCCCCGGATTCGAACCGAGACTCGTGAAATCAACTCCCAGGTTGGAGAATTTTATAGGCCCGTTAGCTCAATTGGTAGAGTGATGGCTCTGTGATTTCACATAAATGCATCATGATGGAATTAGGAACATAAAAACATAAAAATGTAATTTGAATTCTAGTTGGCCTTACACCTTCCGGACATGACTTCACGTAGCATCAGGTCCCGCTCGACAGGAAGTCGTCCCGTTTTTATGACGAACTGCTCCGCTCGACGGACCATGAGAGAGCCCCTCCGTTACCTCTGAGTTTTTGTGCACCTCAACAAGGAGTGGCAGGGACGAAGGAATGATTATCCAAAGATTTATATTTCCAGGTGAGGGTGTCAAATAGCTGGCCAGGTTTCTTTTGTAGAGCTTTGAAATAATTTGATCTTGAAAATGACAGACTTGAAAACTATGAGTCTCTGTAATAAGGCAAGCCTTGGAATGATAATGAGCCTTCATTATAATGTAAACTCTGAAGCAGCATAGGATTGTGGTGTTTTAGAATCTTCAGCAGTTTATTTCAAGAAGGAAGGAGGGCGAAGAGTCAGGAAATATTTCTACCTCTCTTTTGCAGACAGAGAGAGAGAGAGAGAGAGAGAGAGAGAGAGAGAGAGAGAGAGAGAGAGAGAGAGAGAGAGAGAGAGAGAGAGAGAGAGAGAGAGAGAGAGAGAGAGAGAGAGGGAGAGAGAGAGAGGGAGACAGATAGATAGATAGATAGATAGATAACGATAGAGAGAGAGATAGAGACGGTGGGAGTGAGTGAGAGAGAGATAGAGAGAGAGAGAGAGTAGTAAAAAGAGAGTGAATGATTGCTGTTACTACTATTGTTGTTGATAAAGCACCATTGTCGGTTAGTTACGAAAAGCGGAGTTAGGCAGAAACCAGTCGTCCTCACAGACTCTTCTTGGAGATCCTATCTCCCAAACATTCCGTGGTTATGCTTATATACTGCCACTATGTGACAGTTTATGAATATGTGTGTAATCATATGAGGCAGTACGACAGAGGGAACATGTGTCATCTCTTACGTTATGTACCCTGTGTTAGAATAGTTTAAGTGATGTGTATGTGTGTGTGTGTGTGTGTGTGTGTGTGTGTGTGTGTGTGTGTGTGTGTGTGTGTGTGTGTGTGTGTGTGTGTGTGTGTGTGTGTGTGTGTGTGTGTGTGTGTGTGTGTGTGTGTGTGTGTGTGTGTGTGTGTGTGTGTGTGTGTGTGTGTGTGTGTGTGTGTTTATGTATATGTATAGAGGGTTGCCAGATGAACGATAGTTTTTTTTATGGTTTAACGTCACAAACTCCTCCCTATCGGAAGGCTAGGACGGTGCCCCTCACAGAGGGCTTCGTAGCGTGGAATTTAATTAACCATGCCCTTGGCTCAACTTCGCCGGTGGCAGGATTCGAACCTCCATTCCCTCGACCTTCTCCGCAAGTAACGACGCCCTAACAGCTGAGTTTTGGATGACCTATATTTAATCATAACAAATAGAGGTTTAATTTTTCATGTATATTTTTCCGAACTCAATGACCTTTACACTGACTTTGTTGTTCTGTTTCCTTATAGACAAGGATGAATGTATGACGTATATAAAGATATATCGTCATCTCTTCTCAGTGAGCGTCAGGGATATGACTTTAAACACAGAACTATCCCTTGTGGTTGTCTGCACCTCCATTAACACATCTCTCAATTTGTTTATAATTGAATAATTAGCTATCTGCCAATTAATTTGCAATTAGCTTAACAACTTACTTCAGAACAGTTGCCTACTGACTTGTTCCTAGATTGAATGTAGCCATGCATTGTAGGAGGAAGTTGGAAGAGGGTTAATACAGATTAAGAATGATAGGGGATACTCCATCCAGAGTGTAAATCTTCTTAGTACCAAGGCCAGAATGGTCAAGGGAGTTAAAAAAAAAGTCCTTGAAAGAAATTTTAATGCAAGACGTGATCGAGTCAAAGAGGACAGCAAGAAGAAGAATGACAATGGAACCATGGAAAAATTGAGTTCTTGGTTAAGAAAAATCATCGTCAGGGAAAGATGAAAGCTACTGTCTGCTATAAAGAGAGGAAGTATAGACGTGAATGTAAAGTTTTCGGAAATAGTGACTGGGGACCAGAAATCACGTGGAAATTGAGAGAATGCGAGGGATTAACGACGGCGTGTGAATGAAGCAACCCCCCCCCCTGGGGTTGATTATGATGATAAAGATTTACCATTTCCGGTTACCAGCTTGGCGGATGGGCAGAAGTGATCATTCCTGAAGTTTTAAAAGATACGACAGTGTTTGCTGGTCTTATCCCTATTTTAGTTAATCAAGTGTGATTAAACCAGTTTTTTCACTTTGGAGAATCTATGCAGAGAGTATGATTTCAGATCATAAATATAATATCTTCATGATATTCTCCAATTACTGAGGGATATTGAGTAGTAAGATGCTGTAATGATTATAATTTATCTTATATTATTTGTTTTTGTTTTGTTATCATTTGTCTTTCTGATTTTCATTTATTATTAGTTATATGTCAATTTATTATTATTTGCTATTTACCTGTTTGTTTATTATTTAACTATACCTATGCATTTACTTGTGTATTTTATTTGTTATTTACATTATTATAGTTTTTATTTATTGTTTTATTAATATGATTTTTTTTTTCGCATCCGACCTAGATATGGATCAAAAGGTCTCCTGTCGGCATGCTCCACCTTTGTAATCCTTTGTAAAACGCAATTATCATTCCACGAAAAGTAAGAGAAGTATAGCTCTCTAGAATCTCAATCAGCAACGTCGAAATAAGAAAGGCAAATAGACGAGATTGAAACTGATGGCAGTAATGGAGCTGTAGCAATTTTGGTAAAAATGAGGTTATAATCGGAGGTGCCCAACAGAAAGAAAAGATTAATAGAATAAGAAGTATGGGAAGTAAGAAAGAAATATAGTGTGATAGATCTATCTCCACGACGGTCGGGAATAGAGATAGAGTGCTGAACTAACTTTTCTAGAACATTCATTATAGAAAAGTTAAAGAATACTTCACCGACTGGCTCAGAGGAAAAGGAAGAAAATCAGGACTGGTGATAGACTTTAAAATCTAACGTAGATATTTCAGAGAACAAGGATTGGAATAAAATGAATTCCATCAATGACGATAACTATTCTAACTATACTGAATATTATTTGGCTTGAGATCTCTAACATACAGATATTTAGTGAGAAAGTGAAAATCTAGTTTGAACTGAACGATAAAAAAAAATAGATTCCATCAATGACGATAACTATTCTAACTATACTGAATATCCTTTGGCTTAAGATCTCTAACATACAGATATTTAGTGAGAAAGTGAAAATCTAGTTTGAACTGGATGATAAAAAAAGAATAGAAGATTCAAGTTTGGGAACACAGGAGGTAGAAAGATCGTCACGCTCGTATACACAACAGATAGCTCTGGAACGGAAATTAGCGTATAGAAAGCGAGAGAGAGAGAGAACAAGTTGCTATACCCAGACACCTGGCATTCAGTGAAAGAAAATTCACAGCCCCCCCAGCACCCCCCCCCCCCCACCACCACCACCACCACCACCACCTCCACGTAGTGGGAAGTGGAAAATCTCACAGGGCAAAGTCCTGTCACTTGCGGTAAGCCACTTTTTTACGTTTGAAGGGAAATTTTTGTTTCTTTGCTTCAAAGAAATGAAATCAGAGAATAGGCCGTGACTATTACAGAAATGGCTAGGGACGTCGGGCACCCCCAGAAATCGTCAGCAAAGAACCAAACAAAATTGAAATAATTTCAGTCCACTCTCCACTAAAAAAACTTGAGGTTTATATTAAAGAGTCTATATTTAAGTAAGAATACAAAAAAGGCGTTATAAGTAATGTGTTATTTAGTGTAGTCACGGAGAAGGAATATTTCTTTGAGAACAACCCGGTTTGCTGTTACCGGCAACACAAAAATGTATACCTTTTACCAAACAATTTAGTCATATTTTACAATGAATCTTTAGAAATACTGGTCGTTGATGTTTTTATGTCACATATTCACATATCCACATCCGCATACGCGAATATTTTGAAATCGGCCACCGGTTTACTTCTCTCTAGCTCTCACTCTCTCTCTCTCCTTCACTCTCACTCACATACTCTCTCTCTCTCTCTCTCTCTCTCTCTCTCTCTCTCTCTCTCACTCTCTCTCTCTCTCTCTCTCTCTCTCTCTCTCTCTCTCTCTCTCTCTTTCTCTCTCTCTCTCTCTCTCTCTCTCTCTCTCTCTCTCTCTCTCTCTCTCTCTCTCTCTCTCTCTCTCTCTCTCTCTCTCTCTCTCTCTCTCTCTCTCTCTCTCTCTCTCTCTCTCTCTCTCTCTCTCTCTCTCTCTCTCTCTCTCTCTCTCTCTCTCTCTCTCTCTCTCTCTACCTATCTATCTCTCTCTATATCTATCTCTCTATCTCTATCTCTATCTCTATCTCTATCTCTATCTCTATCTCTATCTCTATCTCTATCTCTATCTCTATCTCTATCTCTATCTCTATCTGAGGAAAAAGTGTAACGAAGGGAACTCGAAGAGCAAGGTCATTAGTCGCGGAGGAGGTGGAAGAAACGACCAGCATTGCCGCGGAAGGCCAAGAAACGCTGCAGGAAAGCTTCTGGAAAGAGCCAGGGTGTGGGAAAGTCAGCGACGGGCGGGCGGGGGTGTGGGTGGCTGTAAGGAACGTGAAGTTCCAGTGACCGCAAACGGAAACCTTGGAATAATTGGCTCAAGTTAGAACGTTTCGGTTCCGCAGACCTTAAAAACCCAAACCAGCACGAGAATAATGCAAGACTTTCGGTAAAAGTAGACGAACGTCCTCACGCACAGAGTATGCACTGTGTGTGTGTGTGTGTGTGTGTGTGTGTGTGTGTGTGTGTGTGTGTGTGTGTGTGTGTGTGTGTGTGTGTGTGTGTGTGTGTGTGTGTGTGTGTGTGTGTGTGTGTGTGTGTGTGTGTGTGTGTGTGTGTGTGTGTGTGTGTGTGTGTGTGTGTGTGTGTGTGTGTGTGTGTGTGTGTGTTGTTGCGTGTGTATGTATGTGTATGTGTGTGTTAGAGAGAGAGAAAAAGGGAGAGAGAAAGAGAGAAAGAGAGAGAGAGAGAGAGAGAGAAATATAATCGGATCTGTACCCGTACATTCTGTGGTCTTTTCTCTTCCTCTATTTTCCACCAACATATGCCTCTTGTTTTGCTATGTGTTTCACATTTCTAATACAACAGTCATCCAATTTTTTTTTCATCTCACATCCAGACTGAAAATTTTTAGTGAGATTTCACTTTGTTCTGCTTTCCCTCCTTGTATTCGTAAATTCCTTTCACTCTGCATAGAAAAATCCTGAAACCTGTGACATTTCTTTGTCTCTGCCTTATTGTATGATTTGATTCTTGGCTCTCTACACTACTTTATAACTGAAATCTAAGCACCATATGATATGATCACTTCTTCCCGTGGGACAGCAAGTCTAATCTCGCAGGTGTTTCGTCTTCTATTAATCTTACTATATCTTTGACTCAGAAGTCAGTCTCTCTCTCTCTTTCTCTCTCTCTCTCTCTCTCTCTCTCTCTCTCTCTCTCTCTCTCTAGTTATCTACCTATCTATCTATCTATCTATCTATCTATCTATCTATCTATCTATCTATCTATCTATCTATCTCTCTATTTGTTTACTTCTGCTTGCCATTTATCCTAGTACACCTCCTTACAATTAAAGTCTCCCATCAGGATTATATTGCTAATTCATGTATTTTCTGTATGTGAAAGGACGTGCCTGACAACATTTCTTGGTATTCAGATTCATTCAATGCCATCATCTTTGAGGTCGCCATATTTTACAAGGAAGTTTCTTCTTTCCTTATCATTCTAGTCCTCCAAATCTTATGTCTTTATTGGTATACTTACTTGCACGCCGTTATGTTTTCTTCACCACCATCTAGAAACATTGATTCCTAATCTGACTTATAATAAACCAGGTACATTAACATACTTAATTTCCTAGTTTCCTTGCACTATTTCTTGTACACTTTTTATATCACTTCCTCAGTTCCTAATTTGCACCTCTCCAGAAAAACTTTTGATTCTCTTGTTCCGTTTTCTTTATCGTTCCTTCCCTGGCCTCGTTAATAAACTTCCTTATTTTTGTTCGTTCTTCATCAAGTGCACTTCTGCTTTATCTAAATATCCTTCACTTTCCTCTTGTGTTTTACATTTTGATTACTTCATTTCCTGTGGTTTACGACGTGAGACATAATTCTAGTGGATGTGCCCCTCCCTCTATGCATTCGCTTGATCTAAACATCTCTATTTAATGATGTGCACTGAAGTCAGAATCTATGTTTGTTGATGAAACTTCGTCTACCAGATCCTTGACACGTGATTCCTTAATCTAAGTACATTCATAATCCCTTCCTCCAATTTGTCTTAATCTTCATCTTACTGTTGCTCCATGATCTCTTCATCAGATTCTTTCATCTCATTGAGTTTGATTCATTCTCTCTCTACCTCTGTACTATTTCTTTGGTATAATTTTCATTTGATTTAGTCTTAGTATCATTATACTCCAGTTTGTGTTTTTGCTGTATATTTTTAGTTTTTCTTTTCTCTTACAGTATTATGTACCTCATTATTTTGGTCATTATTAAGTGCCCTTCCTTTTTCTAATTTAGATTCTGATTCTTTAAACTTGGACTCACGAGACTAAACTTAGGTTCTCAAAACATGGAATTCCACATACGTTATCAACATCCTTAGATAAATCCTTGTGTTCTGGAAGGCTGTCCCATAATATTTTCCGTGTTTTAATTACTTGAATATGATTTCTATGGTTTCTTTCAAGACAAGGAAAACATATGAAGACACATGTTGACGAATGACAACGTGAACAACGACATTTGTCAAAGCGCACCTGTTTTCACTTCCATTCTCTTGACCCCAGATTTGCCTCGATTTCCCCTGTGTGTGCGTGAGTGTATGTATGTATGTACGTGTGTGTGTGTGTGTGTGTGTGTGTGTGTGTGTGTGTGTGTGTGTGTGTGTGTGTGTGTGTGTGTGTGTGTGTGTGTGTGTGTGTGTGTGTGTGTGTGTGTGTGTGTGTGTGTGTGTGTGTGTGTGTGTGTATTCACTTGGTCTATGGATCACGTGTTGGACTCGTGATCGACAGCTATTTCCCTCCTGGAAGAGAGCTCAGAGCTCGTAGGTCCGATCTATGGGTAATGCTATGACCTTACACACACACAAACACACCCAACTCCCCGCCCACGAGAGTCAGAGTAACGACCCGAAGCGCAGCTGTACCGAAATAATTTCGGCCCTGGGCAGGATTCGAACCAAGCACTACGCGCACCACCATGCTAGTAGTTCATCGTTCTACCAACCGCGCCACCGAGTCGTGTGTGTGTGTGTGTGTGTGTGTGTGTGTGTGTGTGTGTGTGTGTGTGTGTGTGTGTGTGTGTGTGTGTGTGTGTGTGTGTGTGTGTGTGTGTGTGTGTGTGTGTGTGTGTGTGTGTGTGTGTGTGTGTGTGTGTGTGTGTGTGTGTGTGTGTGTGTGTGCGTGTGTGTGTGTGTATGTGTGTGTGCGCGCGTGTGTGTGTGTCTATGCGCGCACGCATGTATTTATATTCCACATGTACTATTCTGCATATTAAATCTTCTGTTAACCTAAAGTTATTGGATCTAATTCTTATAAGAAATATATGAGAAAAAAAAAATCTGCTTAGAACAATACTCTGATCGTCAATATGGCTTGCGTGAAGGACGCTCTCTCATATTGCAACACCGAAAACAATATGTTCTTTACCAATGGGGATTGTCCTCTTCACCGAAATTACACACCTCTTTCCAGCAGTCCCGTCGTCTTTCATGTTATGCAATACTCTGTACACATACACACAAACACATGCGTACACACACACGCACGCACACACGCGTCGAAATGTGATCTCTCTTGTCAAGATACATTAATTAGTACCAAGGACAGAAGTTATGAATAAGTGTTTAGTACATTTACAGATGTAGTAATAGTATAATAACATTTCTGTATGACTGACTGATGTGCCATTATCAATGTTAGAACGCTACGACTATTGTTGTTCTGGTAACTGCAATTATATAGCTTTGTGTGTGTGTACGTGTGTGTGTGTGTGTGTGTGTGTGTGTGTGTGTGTGTGTGTGTGTGTGTGTGTGTGTGTGTGTGTGTGTGTGTGTGTGTGTGTGTGTGTGTGTGTGTGTGTGTGTGTGTGTGTGTGTGTGTGTGTGTGTGTGTGTGTGTGTGTGTGTGTGTGTGTGTGTGTGTGCGTGAGCTGTACCTAAGAATAGAAACGCTGTTTATCGCCGATGAAAGACTAATCAACAAGCCGTTACTAAAATGAGCAGATCTCATCAACACGTCCACTCAAATGTGTGACGATGCGACTCGCCCCACGAGGTGCCAGAAAACCTTGCTACATCCTGTTTGTTCCCACTATTCAAGTTACTGAAACTTGTATATGTGCAAACACACACACACACACACACACACACACACACACACACACACACACACACACACACACACACACACACACACACACACACACACACACACACACACACACACACACACACACACACACACAGTCACACAGGCACACACACACACACACACACACACACACACACACACACACACACACACACACACACACACACACACACACACACACACACACACACACACACACACACACTCACACACATTCTTCGACCTTATCAACAGTCATATGGCCCCAGGCCTCGTCCGCAAAGGTGAACTCTTTTCACATTAGACTAGTTAAAAGATAAATCATTATCACTATTACATCAATAAATGCGGACATGCATCTACACTATATATATATATACTGTATATATATATGTGTGTGTGTGTGTGTGTGTGTGTGTGTGTGTGTGTGTGTGTGTGTGTGTGTGTGTGTGTGTGTGTGTGTGTGTGTGTGTGTGTGTGTGTGTGTGTGTGTGTGTGTGTGTGTGTGTGTGTGTGTGTGTGTGTGTGTGTGTGTGTGTGCGTGCGCGCGCGCGTGTGTGTGTATACTATTGAGCAATATCCACTGGACAGAGACTAGAAGGTGTCCACCGTACCTTGCGCCATGCTAAGGGCGATTACTGCCAGCAGGATGATGAGCAGCACCACCCTCCATGATGTCGTCTTCGTCAGTCTGGGACTCTGGAACGAAAGAAAACGAGGAACTTGAGACTCTTTTCTAAGAAAATGAGGAACTTGAGACTCTTCCAAAGGGAAGTCGACAAAGCGTTTGATCCAGGTTAACTTTGGAACGATATCAAAGGGAATTGAGCTTTAGGACGAGTCCAAGAAGTGCTCAACTTGGAGGTTGATTCTGGACAAAAAAAATATACAAGGAGAAGTATAAGAGACCGTTCTTGTTGGTGGTTTCATGTAGAAATTGGCGAAGTGTTTGAGTTGGTCTTCGATTCTGCAATGAAATTATTCGAATGAACTCAAGAACTCTGCCACAGTTTCGGCCAACCCTTCTGGTAGGGTGGACACCAATGGCTGTTCACCGGGACTTTTTACTTCTTGAAGTACAAATGTACTTCCATCCCTCATCCTTGAAGGATACAAGTATCCTTCTCAGTTGGGCCTATTTTACCTAATTTCAATGTTTTGATATCATCTACTGTCTTATTTTACATTTCATAATCATTATTTCAATTTACAGCTCTTGACCATATCCTGCTGGTATGCTTTGCCACTGTAACCCACTGTTAAAAATTTTCAAGATACAACTCGAGTTTGAACGAATTTTAAGAACATTGATATTAAGAAGAAATTACCAAATTAATTCTCACTTCCTTCCTTTCTTCATTCTCTTCTCTCCACCTTCCTTCCCTCACTCAATCACTCCATCCACCCACTTCATGGCTACCTCCATCATTCCAATTGAAAGTGGGCTTGTTTTAATAAAAAGAAAAAAAAGAACAATTTCTCTCTTTACTATACGTTTTCTTTCGTATTTTCTTCTCTTCCAATCAAAGTCTTCTTCCTATTCTTTACCTCTTTCTTCCATCTTCACTCTCCTTCCCGTCCTCTTCTTCCTAATTCGTAAAACCCCTCAAACATGTTTCGGAGCTCCAATGGGCGCAGCTGAGGGTTCAAGGTGGATGTGTGTGTCCTTCACCCGACGTCTCCACCAAACCGCGCGTCCCGAGGAAGGCCAAGTTGCACTTAGCCAAACCGCATCTTACCAATCGTCACCCCCCTTTCGTTGTAATTTACTGGTTTTCTTGGCTTGGCTAAGGGTTGGCTACAACAGGCACGTGATTCTGCCCTCGCTATTGGTGGATACGCCAAGTGGTCGTGGAGCATGATGACACTCGAGTTACGGAAGGAACCAATCAGGTTCTAGTCAAAGGTTCTGCGACCCAGTTGTGTTGTGTTCATGTTTGTATTACTCCCAGATCCTGATCGTGGGTTTGGCGGTCCTGTAGAATAAGGA
>NC_134782.1:62693553-62708553 GCF_046742065.1 Oratosquilla oratoria | reverse complement strand
ACTTCGAAAAGAAGAAGAAGAAGAAGAAGAAGAAGAAAAAAAGAAGAAGAAGAAGAAGAAGAAGAAGAAGAAGAAGAAGAAGAAGAAGAAGAAGAAGAAGAAGAAGAAGAAGAAGAAGAAGAAGAAGAAGAAGAAGAAGAAGAAGAAGAAGAAGAAGAAGAAGAAGTAGAAGAAGAAGAAGAAAAAGAAAAAGAAAAAGAAGAAGAAGAGGAAGAAGGAGAAGAAGAAGAAGAAGAAGAAGAAGAAGAAGAAGAAGAAGAAGAAGAAGAAGAAGAAGAAGAAGAAGAAGAAGAAGAAAACGCAAAACTTTCCGGTCTTTAGCAGCGGTGGTGAAATTTATCCATCAGAGCTTCAGCTCTTTCGAGAAACAAGTAAATCACATTACCAGTATGTTGTATTGCCTGCCATTTATTCTATTTTGTTTTATCTATTCATTCATTACTATTCACCTAGTTATCATCATTTATCTGTTTATATTTTATTGTTTGTTTGATAGTGATATAAGTTATTATCATTTATTTGTTTGTTGATTATCATTATCTATTCATTATCTTATTTATTCATTTATATATCTATTTATTTTTCCCACATACGACCTAATTATGGACCAAAAGGTCTCCTATTTGCATGCACCAAGAAATTTCACTGTCGCTGTGGTTATTCCAACGAGTGTGAAAATGATCATAGAAACACCTGGTTCCTTGATTGGGTGGGTCATTGTAAATAAAGAACCAGAATAAAAGGCGAGGTCATGTTAGATCGTATAGGGTTATCATGTGCTGCAAAGAGACATGTGCTGTGTCCCAGACCTCGGGGTGATGTCGTTGTGTGGGGAGTCATTTAATTTTCACCCCCCCACCCTCCTTGACTCATCAACAGATTTTGGTACTTGTTTAAAATGCAGACCTTACCAATAGTAACAACAGAAAGTCTTCTCACGATGCATATGTAGGGTAAACTCCGATCTTTTTTTTTTTCAAAATAGTTGACACAAAACCATGAATATATTTTCTAGTGTAAGTCTGCCAAATTTGGTGGTATGTAGTTATGTAAGTTAAAAGAGAAGAGGCAGACTGGTAATTACCCGAGGACCGAAAAACAAATTAGGCTTATCAACATTGTACTGTGACTGACTACCAGAGAGACTGAGTTTTAACGACTTGTATGCCTACCTGCTTGCCTGCCTGCCTACCTGCTTGCCTGACTGACTGCTTGACTAAATAGCTGCCAGGTTGCATGACTGGCCATATCTGACTAACCAACATGTTGATTATTTGGTTAGAGTACTGACTGACGTAGTAACTGGCTGACAGACCCAGTAAGTCACTCACAACTCATTGGGTTCTCACGGACTCACTGACTCACATATTAATCCTGTATCTATTAACTGTTATATTAGACTAACAGAGGGACCGAATTTAGAGTGTATAGAGATAGGCAAAGCTCACACTAGCTCGTAGACAAATCGAAACTCTTTAATACCGCGAGACAAATGTAAAGAGAAAGTTCAGAGACGAGGAGAGATGAAATGGGGTAAGACAAACCGTTTGGATCAAATTGGCAGCACCTGTTAAACGATTACTTTATGATTTTCTAACCTCGTTCACTGTATACTTCTTCGGCTTTTCCTGTTTTTTTTCTAAATCCATTTGACTCGGTGATACACCTTAGAGAATATTGTTTTGGTTAATACCAAACATATTTATTCGATAAAACTAAATATAGATTGCGCTAGATGTCGTTTGCATTCTCCCCCGTTTCCGCTTGTACTGTATAACTTGCCATTAGACAGAACAATGATCTGCATAGTGCTTTATCACATGTTAAAGGAGAGCCCCATCAGGAAATTAGTATATTATGTATATTTTGTAAACGTGTAGACTATACGATTTGATTAACTCCCTCGTTATGATGACTCGTTTTACAGAGTTTTATTCGGTTAATGGAAGACGAATTTGTTCAGCTTCTTAGGACTGAACTTCAAGCTGAAAGGGATCAAGCTGCTGAAGGGGCTATCACACTGGGCTAGTTTTCCTCCAACCTCCGATTAATCGGCGATACCGCCAACCTCCAAAACTTTTTCCGCCGTAAAATCACTATGGGAAGCTTTTTGTTTTCTCAACAAAAATACGTAGAATGTCATTATTTTCCTCCAGCCTATCAAATTCTTTCCCGGAAACTGTGAGGAACTGTTCCAATAGTCGGTGGACAAGTATCCTAGTGTGATAACACTTTGAGGGACGATCGAAACATGATTTGGGTGCGGACATCCGAACCTGTGCTGAATTGTCTGTCGTATACCAAACACATAAAAATATGCACACACAAACAAACAAACACACACACACACATACACACACACACACACACACACACACACACACACACACACACACACACACACACACTTCAACGAATGGACGGCTTAGAAGACGTTCTGAAGAAAAGTGAAGTCTGTGGATCCCAACGCAAAGAGAAGTGCCTAGTGTTTTTGCAGGGTGGGGGGGAAATTGCTCGTGGAGTAGTGGGAACGTAGGGAAAGAGGAAAAGGGGAGGGATTACTGAGGGAAATGGAAGGAAATGAGGAGGGAGTAGACTTTGACCAGCCAGACAAGCGGAAGGTAAACAAAAGACTTAGCGAGGATCAAATGTCTAATAAAAATGTAAAGATTAGAAGTATAGAGAGGAGCAATACAGAAGAAAGTGACGAGAATATGTTCCAGGGATTTAAAGAGGGTGGGGGGGACACAACCCCCCCCCCCACCCCCCCCCCCCCCCCCCCCCCCGACTGATAAGACTAGAGGAGAGAGTTGATAAGGTGATCGAGGACTTGGAGCGTAAGTTAGGTAACGTAGACTCCATTTTTCAAAGAATTGAAAGGTTGGAACAACTAGAGAAGGCTAACAGAAACTTAACTGAAGAAATAGAGGACCTAAAAAGACAGTTAGGAAATGTAAAGGAGGAGAATGAGAAATTGAAGAAGAATAGTAATGAAAACAGAGAAACTAGCTACAGAAGCTAAAAATTGGAGAATAACTCAAGAAGGGAATAAGGTTTCATTCACTGACATAGTCAAACAGCAATTGAAAGAACATAATGAAGACTCAGTTATTAAAGTGATGAGACAGAAGGAGAATATAGTAAGAGAATTAGCTGACAAAAAGAAATGTATAATTATATTAGGAATGGAAGAGAAACATAACCCAGATAGAACTGCAAGAATCAAGGAGGAAAATGAAAGAGTAAGCAGTTTATTAAAATTAGTCCAGGAAGATGAACCAGAAATTATAAAGGAAATTGAGGAAAAATTCAGACTCGGAAAATATAGTACAGATAAGACCAGACCAATTAAGATTAAATTCAGGTCACAAACAACAGCAGAGAAAATTCTATCCAAGACAGGGAAACTAGCAACAAATGATCAATATAAAAAGGTATGGATAAAAAGAGAAATGAATAAGGAGGAAAGAGAGGCAGAAAAGCAGAAAAGAATTGAAGCTAAGGCAAAAAACGAGGAAAGAACGGAGTCAGAGAAAGAGAGATTCTATTGGAGAGTAGTGAACATGAAAATAAAGCAGTTCGACATACTAAAGAAAAACATAAGGGAAACAGAGAATACAATGGAAGTGGCAGAAAACTAAGAGTGTCTTACACAAATATAGATGGATTGATAACAGGATTGAATGAACTGAATGATTATTTGAAAGAAAAAGAACCGGACATAATGGGAATTGTAGAAACAAAATTAAAAGGCCCACTACCACCCAACAGTGTAGGACATGATACATACAATTATTGGATTAGAAACAGAGAGAAAAAACAAGGGGGTGGAGTTATGTTCCTGACTAAGAAGGATATAAACGTGAAAGGTGTCATATATGGAAAGAATACAGTAGAGATGATTATGATAGAAGTGGAAGACCGAGATAAGAAGAGCAGAAAATTTGTGATCAATTATGTGCCTCCGAAAACAGCCTCATGGGAGGAGAGTGAACATAAAAGTATGTTAGAGGACACAAAGATAGCATTAACTAAAATAATGGAAGACGGAGGAAGAATAGTTATGATGGGCGACTTTAATTGCAAAGAAATCTGCTGGGAAGAAATGACAGTAAAGAGTGGTGATGACTCATGGGGAAATGCTCTACTTGAGATGATTACTGACCATTCAATGACACAATGGATACAAGAGAACACTAGGTATAGAAATGAAGAAGAACCATCGAGGCTAGACTTAATAATTACATCTGAACCTAGAATAGTGGACAAGATTGAATATAAAACACCAATAGGTAAAAGTGACCACATATTGATTGAACTGGAACTTAATGAAGAAAAATATATGAAAAGAAATGAACAATATAGAAAAGGAAGAATGATGTATGAAAAAACAAACTTTGATAAAATAAGAGAATTCTTCCAACAAGAAAACTGGGAAGAAATATACAAAGAAGAAACAACAGTGGAAGAGAAATGGAATATTTTGACAAAAATTTACAAAAAAGGAGTGGAAAAGTATGTCCCAAGACAAAAACAAGAAAAAGAATATGTAAAATGCTGGTACAACAAAAGTTGTAGGGAGTTAAAGGACAAAAGAGACAAAGCCTGGAACAGATGGAAAAAAGACAGAAGACCTGAAAAATGGAAAATATATACTGGTTATAGAAATGAATATGTACAAAAGTGCAGAGAGGAAAAAAGAAAATATGAAAAAGATGTTATAGAAAAGTGTAAAGATCAACCAAAACTATTCTACAGATTTGTAAACAATAAACTGAAAAACAAACAAGACTTAGAGAAATTAAGACAAGGAGGAGTTGAATACACTGAGGAAATGGAAATGGCAGAAATTATGAACAAACATTTTAAATCAGTGTTTACAAGGGAAAATATACAACCTGAAGAGATTGAGTGGAAGGAAAAAGTCCCCCCTATGGAAGAAATAGAAGTAACAAAGAATGAAATATTGACACACTTGGGTAATTTTGATGTCAGAAAATCGCATGGGCCAGATGAAATAGCAAACTGGATTCTGAAAGAATGCAGGAATGAACTGGCAGACAAAATACATAGCATAATAAGCAGTTCCTTAAAAGAAGGAAAAGTTCCAGAAGATTGGAAAAAAGCAAATATAGTACCTATATATAAAGGAGGAAATAAAGAAGAACCTACCAACTATAGACCAGTCTCTCTAACAAGTACAATAGCAAAAATATGTGAAAGAATTATCAAAAGTAGATGGGTAAAATACTTGGAAAAAAACAACGTACTAAATCCAAGGCAATTTGGATTCAGACAAGGACGATCATGCGTCACCAATTTAATATGTTTCTATTCAAGGCTAATAGATATAATACAAGAAAGAGATGGATGGGCTGATTGTGCATTTCTAGACCTAAAAAAAGCTTTTGACAAAGTACCACATAAGAAGTTGCTTAAGAAATTAGAATATGAAGGAGGAATACAAGGTAAATTGCTAAATTGGATGGAAGACTTTTTGCAAGAAAGAAAAATGAGAGTAGTGATAAGAGATCAGCACTCAAAATGGAATGAAGTAATAAGCGGTGCCCGCAGGGAACAGTTCTGGCCCCAATAATGTTTGCTATATATATTAATGATATGGATGAAGGAATTGAAAGCTATATGAGCTTCTTTGCAGATGATGCAAAATTACTGAAAAGAGTGAAAACTGAAGAAGATTGTGAATCACTACAGAGAGATCTAAATAAAGTACAAGAATGGAGTAGGAAGTGGGAGATGGAGTTCAATACAAAAAAGTGTAGTATAATGGAATTTGGAAAAAGCAAAAACAGAATAACAGGATCATATAATTTGGGAAAAGAAGGAATAAAAAAAGTAGAAAATGAGAAGGACCTGGGAGTCATTGTTATGAATAATATGTCACCTGAGAAACATATAAATAAGATTTTTGGAGAAACTTATAATTTAATAAGAACAATCAAAGTGGCATTTACATACCTGGATGAAGAAATGGTGAGGAAAATCCTAATCACCCTGATAAGACCAAGATTGGAATATGCAGCAACGATATGGTCACCAAGTACAAAAAAATGTATAAAAAAACTTGAAAGAATACAAAGAGCAATTACAAAACTGCACCAACACTCTCAAAACTATCATATGAAGAGAGACTACAAAAACTTAAACTACAGACACTAGAGCAAAGAAGAGAGAGAGGAGATTTGATAGCTATTTACAGAATCATGAAAGGCATAGAAATTACTGATAGAGAGAATCTGATAAAATGGGATGACAGAAATACAAGAGGACACGGAAAGAAAATAAAAAAAGACAGCTATAGAAGAGATTTTAAAAAGAACAGCTTTCCTCACAGAGCAATAGACAGTTGGAACAAGTTAGATGAGAAAGTGGTGTGTGCAAAAACAATACATGAATTTAAAAATAGTTTAGATGAAATGAGATATGAAGACGGGACCCCACGAGCATAGCTCCCCTTCCCGTAAAATACAACTAGGTAAATACAACTAGGTAAATACACACATGCACACACACGCACACAAACACACACACACACACACACACACACACACACATACACACACACACACATATGAACTCTGAGCTCTCACCCGGGAAGGTAATAGCTGTGTATCACTAGTCCAGCACGTGATCCAAGACCATGGTGAATCACACACAAATGTAGAGATCAACCTTAACTGTTCTGCCGATTAATTAATGGTAAACGAAAATGCAAGTAAGAAGTTACAAAATTGAAAGAGAGTGGAACAGTGTATGGATATAAAGAAAGAAAAGCAGAGATATTAAAGAGTAATTTATGGTTTGTAATTAACAAGAAGAATTGCTTTGAGAGAAATAAGTGAATTTCTAGAAGCGAAGGGCTGTATGACATGAAAGGGGAGGTGAAAGGGATGCAGATGATATTGGAACCACACTACTACAAGACAGACAAAAGCTCAGCGTTTCTTCCCAAAGAGATCTTTGAGAGGGCCCGAAAGCCGGTTTCATCTACTATGAGAACTCAGTTCAATTATTACATTATTTTATTTATTTATTTATTTGTTTATTATTAATATTATTATTATTATTTATTTGTGTGTTTATATATATATATATATATATATATATATATATTTTTTTTTTTTTTTTTTTTTTTTTTTTTTACAGCTTACTAAGGTCCGATTGTTTTATAAGTGGAGTAGGGAGGGAACGCTTAACTTAAAGATTATTTTGATTTTTGGATACCATGTCAAGATTCTCCAGCACAATCATACATAGGAGTTAGAACGAGTATTTCGTTACGGGAAGTCGGGGTATCTCCCATTACTGATATACAAAAGTGACATCGTGCAGTTAGCAATCGAAATCCGGCAATGTGTGCGTGCAGCTCATGGTTGCTTTTCAAGGAAATGTTTTGAGTAACCTTGACACATTTTATTATACATTTGAATGCTTCATTGTTCCCATTCAAAGAACAAATATGAGTGATTTTGTGAATTTATTTTAATGTGCTTACTTTCGAATAAAAATAGCGAGGTCCACATAATATATGTAAGCCCCGTGCAGATAATCTACGATTGTGGATCGGGGGGGGGGGGGAATATAGCAAAACTGTCTTTTGGCTTTCCAATGGTATGGCGAAAGAAAAAAAAAACCACGTCAATGACTGTCATTTTTTCCCTTGGTCAAGACTTTAGATTTCAATGAAAAAATGTGAGAAAATTCATGTAACCAAGCCTGAGTTTTGTAATGCGCTCAGTGTCACATTCAGATGATATATCTCTACCTTTTTTCGAGAGCGTTTTTCAATCGATAACGAGGCGGACATGATTCCGGTATGAGGTTTGAAGAACAAATGGTCCAGATACAAAGCCTCAGCTTTTTAATCAGACCACATAGACTTGGTAAGATATGACGCGGCGTCCACAAAGGAACGTCCGCGGCACTTTTACTGGTTTTGAGTTATGTACGGATATATATATAAATATATATATAAATAGATAAATATAAATATATATATATATATATATATATATATATTTATATATAAATATATATATATGTATATATATATATATATATATATGTGTATGTGTGTGTGTGTGTGTGTGTGTGTGTGTGTGTGTGTGTGTGTGTGTGTGTGTGTGTGTGTGTGTGTGTGTGTGTGTGTGTGTGTGTGTGTGTGTGTGTGTGTGTGTGTGTGTGTGTAAGTGTGTGTGTGTGTGTGTGTGTGTGTGTGTGTGTGTGTGTGTGTGTGTGTGTGTGTGTGTGTGTGTGTGTGTGTGTGTGTGTGTGTGTGTGTGTGTGTGTGTGTGTGTGTGTGTGTGTGTGTGTGTGTGTGTGTGTGTGTGTGTGTGTGAATTCTCCTATCCTTCCTTTTTTTTCTTTTTTTTTTCCTTTGTTTTTAGTTCATTTCATCCATGACTCCTCTGAGCAGCATTGTCCTCAAGGATAGAAACGCTGGATTTAACTAACATAAATTTATTAATAATTAATTTTTTAGTGGAAATTCATCTGATTCCATTCTGCAAATCTCAAAAATAAGTGCTGAAGTTAGTATGACTCAACGCAAGTGTGTCACACAGTCAGTGCATCATTACAGAAATACACACTCATCCAGCTACCCCAAACACCATTGTTCCCTTTCTTTGTTTTTCTCTCTTCTTCTTCTTCTTCTTCTTCTTCTTCTTCTTCTTCTTCTTCTTCTTCCTCTTCTTCTTCTTCTTCTTCTTCTTCTTCTTCTTCTTCTTCTTCTTCTTCTTCTTCTTCTTCTTCTTCTTCTTCTTCTTCTTCTTCTTCTTCTTCTTCTTCTTCTTCTTCTTCTTCTTCTTCTTCTTCTCCTTCTTCTCTTTCTTCTTCTTCTTCTTCTTCTTCTTCTTCTTCTTCTTCTTCTTCTTCTTCTTCTTCTTCTTCTTCTTTTTCTTCTCTTTCTTCTTCTTCTTCTTCTTCTTCTTCTTCTTCTTCTTCTTCTTCTTCTTCTTCTTCTTCTTCTTCTTCTTCTTCTTCTTCTTCTTCTTTTATTTTTCTTCTTATTTTTTTCTTTTTTCCCTTTTCTATTCACTATTGTTCTTCGTTTTTTCTTCTTCTTCCACATTGTTTTCCTCTTCTTCCTCTTTTCCTTCTTGTTTTTCGTCTTCTTCTGTTTCAACGTCATGATCAAACTTCCCCCCGTTTTCTTTCCGTTTTATCGTGCTTGGTGTATTGGTTATTACCGTCACTATTGTTGTTGATTTTAGTCATTACCATTACCGTTTTCATTACCATTACTGTCACTGTTAAACGGGAACAATGTATACTTTCACCAACGTTCCGCCAGTCTCCTCCCACATGCAGTGACCTACTTGTTCTGTTGGCACCTTTAGTTTTCTTTTATTTGTCTGTTCATTTGTTCATTACTTATTCATTTTGTAAGGTCGTGATAACCAATTGCCCTCTGTAGGTCGGAACCAAAGAGCTTAGAGACGACAGTAAGATGAAAAAATACACCCAAAGGAACCGACCAAAAGATGAAAGGTTCTTATATATTTGTCTGTTATTGTAATTGACTTTAGAATGGTAAATCTCTTTACATATTTTGCTCTCAAAGAATCACCTTACCACTCACCTTCACGTGCAATAGCACCTCAACTTCCATTTGGAGGTGCAGCCCTGAGGGGATGGCACCCAATCACTGGAGCGTATCCGAAATCTCTCTTTAACAACTTTGACTATCTTTCTTCCACAGTTCCACAAAGGGAGAGCTGACAAACGGAAACTGTTCTCATTGCTCTTCTGCCAGGCGGTGGCATATAGTCCCACACCAAGACAATGTCTCTTTCAAGAGAAATCTATGAGGCGTCTAAGGGGATTGGGTTTCTTCAGTCAGCGAAATCCGAGGTATCAATTGTTATTGTCATTGTTATTATCAGTAGTAGTACTCGTAGTAGTAGTAGTAGTAGTAGTAGTAGTAGTAGTAGTAGTAGTAGTAGTAGTAGTAGTAGTAGTAGTAGTAGTAGTAGTAGTAGTAGTAGTAGTAGTAGTAGTAGTTGTTGTAGTAGTAGTAGTAGTAGCAGTAGTATCATTATCATTATCATTACCATTATCATTATCATTATCATTATCATTATCATTATCATTATCATTATCATTATCATTATCATTATCATTATCATTATCATTATCATTATCATTATCATTATCATTATCATTATCATTATCATTATCATTATCATTATCATTATCATTATCATTATCATTATCATTATCATTATCATTATCATTATCATTATCATCATCATTCTAGGTAACACTCTTTTAAGTCTCAATTTTTCAAAGTCAACATCAATTCATGTCATATTATTCTATGAAGCATAATTCCATACAAACGCGTTTTCAAATACCAGTGTTCTAGGTAACGTTACTTTCAAGTAACGATGTTCCTAAGTGAAACTCCTCCAAGTAGCACCAGCATTCCAAACAACAGCATTCCATAAACTGCCGGGCACTTCCTTGATATCTGATCCCTTTGTCGTCTTAAGGTGGCGGCGCACTAGGTATTTCTCGCTAGCATGCTACTTGCTTTTTGCTACTATTTGAGTAGAAACTACTTTAGTTACGATGTTTTGCTTTTCTTTTTTCAAATTTCCAAATATCAAATTACTCTTGCGAACTAAAAGAAATTAAACCTATGCGACACATTGTTGAAATGTTCTTGCGGAAGTCTAGAGTGTTGTAACTGAAGTCGTTTCTACTCAAACGAAGTATCAAAAGGAAATAGCATGCCAGTCTAGTCTGCTACCACCTTTACTTGGCACTTGGTCAAGGCGTGATGACGTCACAAATTTCATAATACTGTCAACCTTAACGATACTTGTGGATATCGCTCTAATTACATTTGGAGTAACTCGACCTAACCCAACATAATTAGATCTAAGCAGATTTAACCTAGCCAAAACTAATCCAAATTAACCTTGGCTAATCTAGGCTAACCAAACCAAATTTAACCTACTCAAACTTAACCTAATCTATTCTAACTTAATCCAATCAAACCTAACTTAGCCTAACCTAACCTAACCTTGCCTAACTTAACCTAACCTGATCATATTCCTTTTTTCTCACTTCCCTTTCCCGTCACTTCTTCCCTCTTCCCTCTTCCCTTCCCAATCCCTCCCAATCCCTCCCAATCACTGATATTGCTTACTGGAAGGGACAGAAACCTCAAAGATCCGTTACATTTCGTTTGTCGCAAAGACAAACGTGTCCATCCAGCGGTCTGGAATTTTGTGCGTGATGCTGGTAAGCATCAAGAGATACCTGACAAATTAGCACTTTATTCGTCGATTTTAGTATCGCTTTCAACATCATCCAGACTAAATACAGTAGTAATACACTAAATACAGATTTTAGTAGCGCTTTCATCATCATTCAGACTACATCCATAGTTAAACTGCTGAATATTTGTGTTCACAATGATCTTCATATGTTGGCTAAAGCAAGAAATAATCAAGAACTGCTCTACCGCTAGATTTGTTAACAAATGGTATAGACTTGATAACATTGTACTGAGAGCTGAAATAATTGGTTGTTTTAAGAAAAGATTAGATAACTTCATGGATATCGATAAAAGGTGGTAAAGAACATAGCACTGTCTAGTGTAGGTCTTATGGTCTCTGGCAGCATCCTCAATTCTTATGTTCTTATGTTTTTATGTTCTAAATCATCCCCAATACATTTAGATGATCAAAGTTAATTTTCTTAATCATTGCAAACAACAGGCGCATCACAAATATGCACCCTTTCGCCTTTGCTATCTACGTTGCATACAGATGACTGTGCTAGGTCTTATTATAGTAATTATTAGCTAGGTTTGTAATGATGATGCAATTGGATATCTTGAGCAAGTCAGTGACTAAGTTGGTGCTGGAATAGCTAATTTATCCTCAGTGTAAGAAGAAGAATAGAAAAAATATTGGACTACTGATCGGACTATACTCTTCCTCTCCTTGTCCTATTCCTTCCCAATATCTTTTTCCAACTTCTGACCTCTTCCCCATCCCCTTCCTTTCCTTATACCTCATCTTCTCTTCCTCTCTCTTTGTCTCTTTTTCTCCCCTGGCCCTCTTCCTTGTCTTCTCTTCCTAGTCCTCCTCTTTTTCTGACTCTTCATAATCGCACTTCATGGCAGAAGTCTTCCTTTCCCGCCCCGAGATGTCTAAGACTAGACGACTCACGATGGACTGTGCAACAGATATCTTCTGCCGTACCACTTCTTTTCCCAAACAGGATCGGTCACTGAGTACAGTCGACGCTCACAGAATCGTCAAAGACGGAAAGGAATCAGCCACCAGCTGTGTAGCAAACCTGTCCAGCGTCAATCAGTGCAACATTATTAAAATACATCATCATGCTGGATGAGTTAAGGGGTTAGGAGAGAGTGGCGAGGGTGGAGAGACGATTGGAAAGAGGAATGAGGGTAGGATTAAGAAAGGAAGAGGAATAGGTGAAGTGGTGGGAGAGGGTGAGGACTAGGTACGTGAATAAACTAGAAATTAATCCTTTATACATGACAAAAAACTTTAAGGATCGTGGTACGACTAAACAGGCTATCACACTGGGCTATTTTACCTCCGACATCCTACCTCCAGCCTCCATTTCAGTAACTAGAACATGACTTCACTTACAGAAATCTAGACTTCTCTAATAACATTTCAACAGTATGTCTAAGATATGTCTAGGTTTACTCTCTTAGTTCATCATTCAGCTTTGCTATATATATGATGGAAAGCTATTTTCATATTTGGAGATTTCCAAAATAAAATATTGTCACCAAAGTCGTTTTCACTCTAACGAACTCTCAACGGTGAACGCTGGTGAAGACCAGGAAGCGATTCTGCGCAGTTGAGGGTGTGAGCCTGAGTCTGAGGGTGATGGGGTGGGGGGGGGGCATGTTCTACGCAGATCAGTTGACGAATATCCCTCCAGGCTGGTGTTTCGCCGCTCGTCATCTGTTTCAAACCGCTTCGAGCCCTTAGCCGGAACACAAGCCATAAGATACGTCAAAGCGTTGCAAAGGGATGGGATGAGAACAGGATTAGAGAAACAAGTGAAAGGCGGTAAAGGGACGAGAAAATGAGTAGAAAGTAGATAAAGTAGAAAAGATGGAGAAGCATGAGAGAAAGGAGGAGATGGAGGGGTAGAAAAAATGGAAGGTCAGTAAGAGGAGGAGGAGGAAGAGGGCGAGGAAGAAGAGGAGGTGAAGGAATAGGAGGAGGAGGAGGAGGAGGAGGAAGATTTAGCAAGGAGGAGGTATAATGAAGTAAAAGAGGAGATTGAGAAATTAAATGAGAATGAAAAGAAGAAAAAGGATAACATGTAAGACAAAGAAGATAGAGAATTAATGGATACAGATAAAGAAGTAATGAAGGGGGAAGGCTGGGTGAAAAGAAAAAGAATAATGAAGGAAACGGGAAGGAGAAGGAGGAAAAAAGATGATAAAAAAAGGAGGAGAAAGACAAGGAGGGAGGGGAAGGGGAGGAAAAAGAGAAAGAAGAAAAAAAGAGGAGGAGAGATAGAAGAAGGGGAAGGAGGAAAAGTATTATAGAATAAGGAAAAATAGGAAGAAAAATAGAAAGATAAGGAGCAGCAGGAAAAGTGGAAAACAGAAGGAGAAGGAAAAACAGAAAGAACAGGAATATAAAGAAAAAGGAAGAGAAGGAGTATAGGATGGGGAAGGGATAAGATGTGGAAAAGGAGAAAGAGAAAGGAAAGGAGGTAGAGGACAATGTGGCAAATAAAAAAGAGAGAAAAAGAGGATTAGGAGGAATAGGAAGAGGAAAAAGAGAAAGAAGAGGAGATGAGAAGGAGGATATGATGAAAAGGAGGAAAATGAGCAGTCAAAAGGTTGTAAGGTCGTATGCAATGGTGACATTATTATTATTATTATCATTATTATTTTTTTTTTTTTTTTTTTTTTTTTTAAGACTTTGCTCTAACGTTGGCCTTGTGAGTACCCACAGCAGAGCCTCTGCTTCCAGAGGGTTCCAGTGCGCAAGCAGCCACGCACAAGATGTTAGCCTTCAGATGATTCATGATTGATGGCAAGAACAGCAAAAGGAAATGTAAGTGGACTAACAGGTTTATACATGTGGTTTAAGTATTTTTAGTTTTGATATCATAAAGTATTCCATTCAATTTTTTTAGCATATGTATGCGCATAGAGTAGTTGATAAGGGGCTTTTATTAACGATCATTGCTATGCAAGTTTGCAGATTTGTGGATAAAGAGGTTATCAAGCCAAAGTGTAAAGATGCAAAGAAAGCTAAGCAATGGCTAAATCCAAGTAAATAAGATATGGTCAACTACAACATAATAAGCAGTACTACACTCGAAACCAGAAGTACAAAATCAGCGGTCGATACAGATGATAATGTATACCAAGGATATATCAAGATTAGCACAAAGGAAATAGCAACATTATATATATATATATATATATATATATATATATATACATATATATATATATATATACATGTATATATATATATATGTATATATATATATATATACATATATATACATATATATGTATGTATGTATGTATGTATGTATGTATGTATGTATGTATGTATACATGTGTATATGCACACACTTCATTTGCAAGCTCTGACAGTGGAGTCTGCCTTTTCCTTCATTCTAATCTGTTCTCAAAAAAAAAATCAAGATATTAAAACTCATGCCTATCTAAGGGCACTTCTATCGCATCCATCTAACGCTTTCTTGGTCTTCCTCTCTTTTCTTTTCTTTTATTTTCTTTTTTTCTATCTCCCCTTCCGTCTTTTCTTTGCTTTCTTTTCTTCCCCCTTTTTCTTTCAAAATGTCCGAGCCGCTTTAACCGTGCATCGTCCATCATATTTTGTATTTTCACAATGCCTATTTGGTTTCATATCACTCCTTTTCTGATTTAGTCTAATTTGCTTTTGTTGATTACGGTCCTAGATAGTCGTATTCAAAGTGTCGGTA
>NC_134782.1:62671053-62688553 GCF_046742065.1 Oratosquilla oratoria | reverse complement strand
TACTTGATACAATTTAAAGGAAAACTTTATGTATGTACCTGTAAAAATCAATATGCTTATCTATTTGTTATATTATGCTACCTAAGATTCACAAATTATCCAACTCTAGAAGAAAATAAGTTAATCCTACAATTAATTAATTCTAGATACTGAAACCAAACTTGTGCCATAATAAATTTGATACATATGCAAAGTTGTAGAAAATATATGAGTAGAATACATACTTAGAAGATTTGTTTGTCAGTTACCACAATAGTATGAATTTCATATTGTATTTTTTCTAAAATTAACTTTCAAAATTTCTCACATATATCAGAGAAAATGTATCCAGACGTTTTAGTATGCGTAAGATTTGATCCACAAGAAGAAATAATAAAAAGGAAATAAATGAGTACCGGGTATATATACGAGTAGGCTGGAGTGGGGGTGCGTATCTTGGCTGGCTACCTTCCTAATAAGGGGGAAAAATTCTTCTGGTATAAATATGTAGACACAAATACATTCTATATGTCTTCTTAGACAGTCTCCATTAAAAGGGCGTAGGATGAAGTGAAGAATGTTCCAAAGCAGAAATATCCTATCTGAGGGAGACCGTCTTGCAGAAGCGTCATCAACGTGACTTCTTCAACTTGCATTTCACAGCTTCATCAGGATCCTTTGGGACTTTGAAGGTACTGATGGTCTACCCATAGTGTGAATTTCAACCAAGAGTACGTATACAGTCCTGTTATCTTTCTCATCAATTCCTCTCACTAACGTGAATTGGTGCTCAAATGATCGTGACCCTGTATAGTCTGGCTTCGACCTCAAACCCTTTATTCACCTCGGCGCAGCGAAATAATAGAAATGTCTCAATTTTATCGCCAAAATTACATACGCAGTGCAGCGAAGAAAGTTAATTGGATGGGTGCTGGTAACTCCTGTACTTGATTCTTTTAAGTTACCTAACCACCTCACCCACTGTTTCAATATTCTACCCTTCACAATGAATTTTCTCCTCCTTCTCCTTCTCTTCTTTTTTTTCTTGTTCATCTTCATCTTATTTTCCTCCTCCTCCTCCTCCTCCTCCTCCGCCTCCTCCTCCTCCTCCTCCTCCTCCTCCTCCGCCTCCTCCTCCTCTTCCTCTTCCAAACCCTCCTCCTTTTCCTACACTCCTACCCTCTTTATCCTCCTCCTTCACCTTCTCCTCTTCCTTTATCTCTCCCCCTCCCTCTGCTTCTCCTGTTCTTCTTCATTCTTTTCTTCTTTCTTCTTCTACTGTTCTTTCCTCTACTCGTGCATTTCTCCTCTTCCTTCCTCCTAGATATTCACCGTTATTTTCACTCCGCCCCCCTTTTCTCTTTTTCTATACCAGCGCCCCCCCCCCCCAACTCATCCTCAGCTCCGTCTCCTTCATCGGGACCATATGGTTAAGTTGGTCACTGGAACGCTCCAGGCAGTTTCAGGAACGCAAAAGATCCGTATCTTATGTGCCCGGGGGTGAAGGTGCTTAAGAACGTAAACATGTGCGCGTGAAGGAAGTATGGGAGCCTACACAAGATTTCAGCGCCAGCCATGATCTCATACAGACCAGACGATTCAATTTCTTATTCAATCGTTACCTCTGGTCAGGTTAAACTAGCAGAAGCTTTCCATGATAAAACTGACGATTTTGTCCATTATCAAGGACATATTTACCATAACAGTTATCGCTGAGAGCTATGATTCAGGAGGAAACCTGAAAGATTAAACAGAATGTATAGGAACCCTTGTGATCTAAGCTTTGTCCTTTTAGGCAGCCTGCTCAGGCATGATTCAGTTAAATCTCTCCATATAAAGTGAGCTTCCTTCAAGTTAAGAAAAATAATAATGTTCATCTCCAGTGATTATGCAAGTTTTTCCTGAATCCTGTCCCTCAGTTGGCCTTAGCATTTCTAGTATCCAATTTAAAATCCCGCTAATCTCTCCGAATTTTTTACCTCTAAATTATCCAGTATTTTATATATTTACTATTAATCATTTTAACACATTTCTATTTATCCTCTTCCTTTCTTCATATATACATTTCTTATTGAATGCCGATTGGAAAAGCTAATTTTGTTTACGATTTTCCTTTCCATCTTTAGCTTTGTGATTCTTTCTGTGTTTCATTTTACCAGGGATAAATCTGGAGAACAGTTTAGGCTTGGCTTCAAATTTATTAGCTATGCTCTTTACAAAAATTTATATATATATATATATATATATATATATATATATATATATATATATATATGTGTGTCTATATATATATATATATGTATATGTGTGTGTGTGTGTGTGTGTGTGTGTGTGTGTGTGTGTGTGTGTGTGTGTGTGTGTGTGTGTGTGTGTGTGTGTGTGTGTGTGTGTGTGTGTGTGTGTGTGTGTGTGTTTGTGTGTGTGTGTGTGTGTGTGTGTGTGTGTGTGTGTGTGTGTGTGTGTGTGTGTGTGTGTGTGTGTGTGTGTGTGTGTGTGTGTGTGTGTGTGTGTGTTTGTGTGTGTGTGTGTGTGTGTGTGTGTGTGTGTGTGTGTGTGTGTGTGTGTGTGTGTGTGTGTGTGTGTGTGTGTGTGTGTGTGTGTGTGTGTATTAATTTCTAGATATTTTCCATTTTGCCTATCTTGTGTTGTTTCTCTCTCTACTATTTCCACGTTACTTTTTTTTTTTTTTTGCTATCTCCCATCTTCTGTCAAACCAATCCCTTTTTTTAATCTCCCACTTACTCTTGACACATATTTTCTCACATGTAAATTGCTAAAGTTCAGGAAGATTTCCCAATTTCCTCCCTTCCCTTGTCTCTGAACTTCTCCAATCCGTTTCTTCATATAATTTCCTCAATCTTGTAGATTTCTCAAAGCTGTATCTACTTCATCTTAATGACATCTCTTCTTGCTAAATTCCGTTCCGTCAGCTGAAATTTTAACACGACATGATCACTTCTTTCTGTCTATTGTAGATTTTCCAGAGAGTCAGTAGCATCGGGCTCTTTACTAAGCAGTAGATTCAGTTTCACTTCTGTTTTTTTTTCTCCAAAGGGTCATTGCATTATATATATATGTATATTTAACAGTAATTTTTTTCATAAATATTCATCTCCGCTTGCCTCCCGCTCCTATTCCATCCATTTAGAAATCATCTACCTGGACCATGAAGTCACTTTTTTTTTTTATAGCTTGTAGTAAAAAATTTTTTACTATTATTATTTTTGATAGTTATATTTAACATCTCTTGATAATCAACTTATTTCCTGCTCTTGATTCATAAAAGTTTATCTTCTCCCCAGTGTATTACAATTAGGTAAATAAAATCAAGTGAACATACACACACTCACATGTACACGTGACTACTGTCACATCAACTCGCCTCTACGAGGTTGGGAGGCCGTGATACGTGACGTTCTTGTGACTACGTGACGGCACATCACGGAGCGGTTGAATGGCCTCCCTCCTGTCGCCGAACCGGCCCATTCGGACGCCCGAAAATGACCCGTTACATACGTACGTATACCACAACCATGCAAGTGAGTATCTTTGTCGTTGTTGTTGCATTAATACAACTATTCGAATGATCTTTAAACTATGTTTATTGCATGAATAATTTAAGTTTCAAAGTACACAGCATACCAGTGCATCAGTGGGAAGTTTATTCCATTCACTGACTACGCGGTTAATGAAAAAAAAATGATAAAATGTAATTAGATGACAAATTGAGGCCATTACTTTTCGTCTGGTTAGTATTTCCCATGAAAACAATCTGATTTCATTAGTTATCTTTCAACTTCTGTATCAGATCTTCCTTAGCCTTTTTTAACTGGTGTAAATGTTTTCAGTCGTCTTCGTGTGAATTACCTTTAATGTTTTGTATCATCTTTTTATAGCAGTCGATCACCACAAGTCCGGTACGTGATCAAAGACCGTGGCAAATCCGTGCTGGTGGAGCGGACAGCGTCACGAGCTACCAACGTTGGGGAACTATGTTCGCGTCTTTCTCACGGCGTGAAAGCGGGATTCCAGCATTGTTGACCAGGACCGCGTCTCGCTTAGGGCGTGAAAGCTTCTTCCACTACATAGAAATAATCTGCTTCTGACCCCTTTGAGCAAAGAGATTGGTGTGTGTATGGACTATATTACTCATAAAAGTGCCCAATTGTATTATTGTCAGCGTATCACTGCTATCTCAATAAACCTATCATTATTATTATTATTTATTTTATTATTATTACACACACACACACACACACACACACACACACACACACATACATACACACACACACATATACACACACACATCAAACACACCACACACATATACACAGACACACATACACACACGCCACATAAACATACACACAGGCACGTACACACAGACACACGCGCACACGCCTACACACACATGAACACACTTTTTTACGTGTATGTTTGTGTGTATGTGTATGTATGTGTATGTATGTGTGAGTATGTGTGTGATTCACCATGTGAATCATGGTGAATCACACACATACATACACACTCACACATACACATACAAAAAGTGTGTCCATTTGGCGCCAAGACATAAACGCCGTAATATCCCCCTTCCACCTCTGCAGCGAGACACTTCCCCGTCCATTTCTGAGTGTCCTCCAACCTTTCCATGGCCATTCACTTTCTTCCCCTCCGAACAACTTACCCACGGTCATCCACACAAGTATCTGCTCCGCCCTGCCACCCCACACAACACACTCCCCTTTCCTCTTCATCAACCTTCTCCTCCCCCTCCTCCTCCTCCTCCTCCTCCTCCACGTCCCGCGGTCACCCGCCGCGCCCACAATAACCCCGTCGGGTAATTATCCCATTGCTATCTATTGATATAATTACTCCGTTGCACTCTTATCCACCCCGTCGCTAACTATCAAATCCTCCCGCAGTAGGAACGCGCTGAACCCAGATTTCTCCACCTCAGCCACCTAAGTCATCGTGTTCTTACTCCCATAGCGTTGCCGGGTTGGTCAGCACAGCTAGATGACCTAGTTACCGCCTCGTCTGAGCCAGTGAATAGCGAACTGTGACAGGTAGCCCCGGGATGGAGTGATTGCTTGCCGTAAAGGTTATTTTGTATAATCACCTCTATTGTACAGGACCTGGCACTGAGATCCATATGCAGGTATAATGCATAAACGTTTACATATATGCAAGAAAATTCTGCAGCCTCATGGTCCATTGCAGCACAACCAGTCTATCCCGTATGGGACGATGCATCCCCAGTGTTGAAATGTCTGTGGTTCTGAATGAAGTGTAAAACCAGTCTGAAACCTTCGACATAGTGATTAGGTGACAACACTGAAATAAAATGCTGGTAAACCTCACTTTCGAGGCCCGCCATTACAGAGAGAGAGAGGTTGAGAAGCCATGACAGAGCAATTTAAACAACTGTCTAGCATTTCTCGTGGATTGAACTCGGGTCTCCCGTGAGACAGCCACACCACCTACTACTCCACGAGGGGTATCTATCGCAAATATGTTCACACACACACTTATATATATATATATATATATATATATATATATATATGTGTGTGTGTGTGTGTGTGTGTGTGTGTGTGTGTGTGTGTGTGTGTGTGTGTGTGTGTGTGTGTGTGTGTGTGTGTGTGTGTGTGTGTGTGTGTGTGTGTGTGTGTGTGTGTGTGTGTGTGTGTGTGTGTGTGTTTGTGTGTGTGTCTAAAAAATGCATATATGTACTTGAATTCCTGTATTATCTATACACAGCCATTTTCCATTCACCCCTGTCTCCCGTCTTCTCCCTTCCCTGCTCAACAGACATACCCCTCCTGCTCAACGCCCCATTCACCCCATCCATCCACCTCATCCTCGGTCGCCCCCTCATCTTCACTCCATCCATCCATCTCATCCTCGGTCGCCTCCTCACGTTCACTCCCACCACCTTTGCCTTTCACACCTCTTTTACTAATCTTTATTCACTCATTCAACCCTATCCCCTATCCCCTTTTCTACCCCCGCTCTCCTCCTCACCTCCTCGTTTCTCACTCTATCCAATATTGTAACCCCTATCACACTTCTCAGATATTTCATCTTCCTCTCTCCCTGTCTTAGATATCATGTCTCTGCCGCATACGGTGCTGTCGGCACAATCAGCCCTTCATATAATCTCCTCTTTACATCCATTCCCAAATGCCTATTTCTCAGGACACTTTTTCATCCTCAAAGGCACTTACCTATGCATGTACATAAGTAGATAGATAGATAGATAGATAGATAGATAGATAAATAGATAGATAGATAGATAGATAGATAGATAGATAGATAGATAGAGAGATAGACACATACATACATACATACATACATACATACATACATACATACATACATACATACATACATACATACATACATACATACATACATACATACATACATACATACATACATACATACATACATACATACATACATAGGTAGGTAGGTAGGTGCATGAGTAACTGTCGGGAACAAAACGGAGCACTTTCCTACAATTTCAATGTCAGTGTTGAGTACAGGTGTGCACAGGTGAACAAAGCAGCATAAGAAGGGACCTGGCCAGGTATGGAAAGCCATATCACTGCTCTGGTCAGGCTAAGTTGTGTACTTCTTGCAATCTAAATAGTTTTATTATTTCGTTCAATGCAATGTCTTCCAGTTTATATGAACCTTGACCGACGTTCTCATTTGTTGTATGGTTATATCTGATTGAACGGCATTTGATTTGGCCTCTGCAGTATTGTAACTAAAAGGAATGTCTTTGGTATTCTACCTTTCCACCTGGTGATTTAACTGGCTAAATTTGTGAAATTGTTAAATGGAGAGATTACCATATCTAATGTAGTTTTTATGTTGATTGTAACTAAAAGGAATGTCTTTGGTATTCTACCTTTCCACCTGGTGATTTAACTGGCTAAATTTGTGAAATTGTTAAATGGAGAGATTACCATATCTAATGTAGTTTTTATGTTGATCAGACCTTTCCCCTCTGACGCCGGGGAACCAGGGCACGCTGAGCCAAATCCGGGGCGTGAGTGTCCTTCCCGTTCCGGCTCCAGTGAGACGACATGTTGGAAACACCTCAGTAATACTATTCGGACGGTTAGAGGACGAAGGAACACTTCATGGGACAGGGAAGGGAAATTTTATAAAGGTGGTGAGGGATGGAGAGGGCAGAGAAAAAGGTGGAGGTAAAGGATGGAAAGGCCAAAGGAAAAGGTGGAGGTGAAGGGTGGAAAGAGAGAATTGTGGAGATTAGTGGGGAGATAGAAGAACAAGTAAGGTTCAGAGGAAAAGATGTTGGTGAAGGATGAAAAGGATGAAAAGAGTGAAATGTGGAAGATAAGTGTTGAAATAGAAGAACAAGAAAGAAGAAAAGGAGGAGGAGGAAGGTGAGGTGAGGGAGTGGGGGGGGGTTATAGGGAGACCTACGAGGAGTTCTGCAAGCAGTTGATGAATAGTAAAGGAGCATGAGGATGACGAAGAGGGACACAAGGCAGAGGAGGAGAACCTGAAAGCTGGGGAATGAGGGAGGAGGGTAAGGACAAAGAGAACAGGGGATAAGGTGGGCTGTGAAGGACTCTGAAGGAAGCTGGCTGAAGTGGATGGCCTTGCCTTGCCTGGGCATCCTGCCCAGCCCCTTCCAGCTCTACCCTCACACTGACCCCCCCAACTCCACACCCGCTGCCGGAAATGCAGTTGACTAGCGCACCAGCAAACCCGCACACGCTCAATTCTTTCCGTGTTTGATTCTCGCTGATACGAAGTACAACGACCTAGTGCCACTACAAAATGCTTTTCCTGGACTGAAGATGGAAATATCTTTCTCACTGTGGATTTTTAAGCATCGGGTCTTCCCTCTTGGCTTCTTTGCCGTCCCACTGTCTTTCTTCTGCTGCATTTCTTCTTGAAAGAAATGTACGGTGTACCAGATGAAACTGTCATATGAAGACGAGAGCCAACAATTTCACACAAGCGAGAGTGCTTTGACCATAGGTATAGCAAAGATAAACCAAAGCGAAAGCTACATTGATGACGTTAATGAAAGAGGAGAACAAAGAGGAGGAAGATTAGGAATAAGTGGAAGACTAGAAGAAGTAAAAGGATAATAAAAAAACTGAGAAGAATGAAAGAAAGAAGAAGAGCAAATACGGGAAGAAGGAAACAAGGGACTGGAAAAAGAAGAAGGAGAAGAGAATAGAAATAAAAGAAGGGAGAGCAAAAAAGGAGGAATGTGGTCTTGAAGTGAGGACTGGAGGAAGGAGAAGAGGAGAAGAAGGAGGATGTGGAAGGCAGAGATAGGAGAGGCTGGGGAAGGTAGTCAGAGGGAAGAAAGACTCGAGATAAACCGACGTAGGTTATGACCTTAAACTCGCCGTAAGATCGATAATCCTATATGTATAACACAAATATGACCCGTACGCTCTCCACCTTTTCGTCTATCACCCACGTCCGCTCTCCTCACCTTCCCTCGTCTCCTCCTCCTCCTCCTCCTCCTCCTCCTCCTCCTCCTCCTCCTCCTCCTCTTCCTTCTGGTCTCCTCTCGTCCCCTACCACATTCTTTCCATTTCCCGTTTCCCTCCTCTCCCTCCTCCTAGATCCTCCTCCACCACCTCCTCCTCCTCTTCCTCCAACTTCTCTACCTCCTCTTTTTATCTCTTTCTGGTCTCCTTCCGTCTCTTTTCCTTTCAAATTACCCCCTTTGTCTTCCATATATATATGTATATATATATATACTGTATATATATGTGTGTGTGTGTGTGTGTGTGTGTGTGTGTGTGTGTGTGTGTGTGTGTGTGTGTGTGTGTGTGTGTGTGTGTGTGTGTGTGTGTGTGTGTGTGTGTGTGTGTGTGTGTGTGTGTGTGTGTGTGTGTGTGTGTGTGTGCACATGTGTGTGTGTGCGCATATGTGTCTGTGCACGTGTGCACGTGTGCGTGAGATTACGTGCAAATGCGCTTCCACCATCCTAACCTGGCCTTGGAAACACGTCGCTCACTCTCACTTTCAAACCTTCCAAACGCCCCTCCCCTTCCTTCATCCCTCCACTCCTTCACCACGACCAAGATCTCCTCCTCCTCCTCCTCTTCCTCCTCCTCCTCCTCCTCCTCCTCCTCCTCCTCCTTCTCCTCCTCCTCCTTCTCCTCTTCCTCTTCTAACTCCATCTCCATATTCATCATCTTCCTCTTCCTCCTCCATCTTCCCACTCCCTTCATCTCTCCACTCCTTCACCACGACCAATATCTCCTCCTTCTCCTCCTCCTCTTCCTCCTCCTCCTCTTCCTCCTTCTCCTCCTCCTCCTCCTCCTTCTCCTCCTCCTCTTCTACCTCCATCTCCATATTCATCACCTTCCTCTTCCTCCTTTTCTTTCTCCCTGCCTTCTTCCTACTCTCCCCTTCTTCCTCCTCCTCCTCTTCCTCTTCATCCTCCTCCATCTCCATATTCATCACCTTCCTCTTCCTCCTCCATCTTCACCTCTTCTTCTTTTCCCCCTCCTCTCCTCCTTTTTTTTTCCTGATTTCTTCCTACTCTCCCCTTCCTCCTCCTCCTCCTCCTCCTCTTCCTCCTTGTCCTCCTCCATCTCCATATTCATCACCTTCCTCTTCCTCCTCCATCTTCCCTCTTCTTCTTTTCCCCCTTCCTCTCCTCCTTTTCTTTCTCTCAGCCTTCTTCCTACTCTCCCCTTCCTCCTCCTCCTCCTCCTCCTATTACCACTATTCATTTCCTCATTCTCTTCAGGAGTTCCACGCCTCTATCATTCCTCTGGCTATGTGACATGAAACTACAACATGGGGGAATTCCCATTTGGCTGCTTTTTACGAGACATGGGACATGGAGTGGGCATTTTTTTGTACCCTCTACAGGATCATAACAAAAAAAAAAGGAGCCCTTGGAGTGATATAGGAGATGTTCAAGGACACTAGAGAGTGCTATGTACCTCTGGTCCGTAGGGGTACATCTAAAGTCCCTAATTTTTTTATAAGAATGATGTAGGTAAGGTCATCATATTAAGGCAGCAGTGCAACGCTCGTGGTAATGGATCTAAGTTGGACAAATTTAGATTTAAGAAGGAAATAGGCAAGTACTGGTTTACCTATATGGTTGTTAGGGAATGGAATAGATCTAGTAATCATGTAGTGAGAGCTGAAACTACTGGTAGTTTTAAGAAAAGGTTAAATAACTTTATATTGGGGATGATAGGTGGTAGTGGACATGGAACTGCCTAGCTTAGGCCCTATGGTCTCTTGCAGTCTCCTCCATTTTTACTTTCTTAGGTTCTTATGTTCTATAACTGTGAGATAGCAGGGTTGGGTGTGTGCTCTGACTTGACCATGTTTTATTATAGACGAGAGAAGATCACAAGATCATACAGGAAGTCCCAAATATATACTCACTTTTTTAAATGTTTCGTAATATTGTTCATTCCATTAGTGCGTTATCACCTCTATCTAAAAATGATGGACTCAAATTTGAATACTTGAGGGCACCATTTTTCAGAAGACGTTGCGACGCATTTCAAAGAATGCGTACACTTTCTGTGACACCCTGTACATCGGCTTGGAAAACATGACCATGGGCTATTCGTTCTCAGCACGAAACAAGGCGGAGTTCAAAACAGCGCAGGATGTGACGTAAGAGCCAGATATAACATACTGCAAGGGTTAGAAGTGATGAATGTAACGTTGTTTTTTAGATTTATGCAGACGCTAACGTAGTTTAGACGATGGATGTCATGTATGTGGTGAATGGGAAGTTAGAGAACATGGAATAGATGCTGGATGTATGTGATACATATGGTAATGATGAATGATATGATGATATAATGGATCCGGTGAATATTGTGTACCTGGTTAGAACGACTTTTTGAATATAATTACAAAAATGAGCCACTTAAAACTAAGGCTACAACAGAACACAAGGCTCATATAATTTTACTTTACAGAAAATGAACGAACGTATTAATCTAGCTCTTTTCAGATTGTTCAGTACAAGACCAGGCAAAGGGTGGTCTAAGAGAGATTTAAAAAACCCTGTTTTCCTCGCATCCACAATAAATCAGCGCTTTAAAAACGCCGGGGGGGGAGGGGGGGAATGGAAGAAACAGGTATAGGGGAGGTCGAGGTTAAGAAGGTAGGTAGATGGACGGCGGAGCGGTCGAGAGCAGAGAGAAGGGGGGGGGGCCGGGGAGGGGGGAGGGGCGGAAGAGCATAAGGAGATCAATAACCACCCCTTCTTTTCAGCAACGTCGAGGGCCGGGTGGGTGACAGCCCCACATAACTAAAAAGATCAAGGTTCCAGCGCAGTTAACAGATCTTTGACCTGCTTCACACTCGGTGCCACGCCCAAGGAGATCTTTATGACGCTGTTCAAGGATAAAAATCTTAATATTTTTTTTTTTAACGATTATTACCAGATTTGCTTCCAGCACCGTATGAGGTACCGACTGCATAATTTTAGGCCGTTAATAGTTTAGTAACTAGACCCACGCAAAATTATTTTATGGATTAAGAACTTATCTCCATTCAGAGATACATACTAGTCTCTTTTCACTTCTGCCATTCTTCTTTTTTGATGCTTTAAATCTCTTCATTGTGATTCTACCTTCAGATAAAATCCTCTGCGGAAAACATATCATAAATAGCTGGTAAAAGACATACCTTCTTTAGACAAGCCACTGTTCGATAACTACTAAACACAAAAAAAAAAATCCTCTCTAGTAGGCAGAGGCCATTTTCCACAAATGAATGTATTTGTTGGGCAACAACTCAGTAAAAGTCAGTAAAGCCAGGCATCGGGTTGCAAAAATATTACAAAAAGACAGTTGAGCCACCAATATCCTTCGGCTAATGAGCTACCATCGTGTCTTTAGTTCTTAGAACGTGATGGCATGGACCTTCCTATAGTTAAACAGAACGCCATTATGGCAACAACAATAGATATGGAAACATCAAATGTGAGGACGGAGTTTTCATGAGTACATTTTGCTTGTTATAGATTTGTCAAATATATCATATACTCGATAGAAATATAACCAACAAAAACGTTCTTCTCATAAAGGCTTCGTCTACACATGATATTCCTTTTGGCAAACTTGTCAGCAAATGCCAATTTCATACGAGAATAGATATATCAGTATGTCATTCACTGCCTATATATGATCATCAAAGACGGCGAACGTGAGAAGACTTTCTTCTACTGACTGAAAGTCTGGTTGTGGAAGAAATCTACATCATCCCACACTGTACATATAATTAAGGAATCATACCACCAAAGACAAGGACAGAAAAGTAGAAGGCCCCCAAAGCCTTTCCTGTTTGTAGAGTATTTTCGGGCCTTCTTTTCCTGTCTTGGCTATCAAACACTGCTTCCTCTTACCCTCCTCCCTCCACCCTATCCTTACCCAAGGACGGCCCAGACCTTAAAACATTGCCCTAAAAAGGTCCCTATAGTCGAAGACCTTACCCGGTCCATACCGGTCGGGTCAGATCAAACTTGCAAGGAGAACATCGCCTCCGGAACCCAATTTCATGACGTCACCGCAAATAAGCATAATATCCTTCACTTAAACCTCATCTCTCCTTCTTCACCTTGTATCAGTGTCTTTCTTAAGATATATTTACATGTGTGTGTGTGTGTGTGTGTGTGTGTGTGTGTGTGTGTGTGTGTGTGTGTGTGTGTGTGTGTGTGTGTGTGTGTGTGTGTGTGTGTGTGTGTGTGTGTGTGTGTGTGTGTGTGTGTGTGTGTGTGTGTGTGTGTGTGTGTGTGTGTGTGTGTGTGTGTGTGTGTGTGTGTGTGTGTGTGTGTGTGTGTGTGTGTGTGTGTGTGTACATTACATCAGTGACGGCATATACAGTAAGACAGAGGTATTATGGATTCTGTTGCCTTTTCCCAATGTTCCCTAAATTAGGAAAATTTCTTCAAATTGATGGAAGCAACACTTCACCTTTGTAGTTGAATATTTATGTTTTGCAATAAATAGTGAGATCCATTTTTGTGTTAAGGGTGGTAAAGGTTGCGTTGTTATTGATTATTTTAGGACATTTTCTTCTTCCTTGGCGTAGGTCAACATCTCCATGGTCTCTTGTCTCGGGAAATACTCCAAATGTTGCGTTTCTGCCTCATTCATTTCTACATCAATAACACATTCGCCAACCTCACCAGTCACAACCTCAACGGAATCAGGATGAAAATTCGATCGGTACCTTTGTGCCTTATATGATACTAACTAAAGACCAGAGGAAATTCCTGAATCCATGCGTCAACTTTCACTACATCAACAGTGGAAAAACTTATCGCGTTGGAAACACTACTGGACGAGATCCAGTGGCTAAACCACAGCTACAAGATTACTACTTTCCTAGACCTGAGAGATAAGAACATGAGATAAAGAACATCATGTTGAGAGGACCCTCTGCAGGTCTGTCCTCATCCCTTGATTAAAGAATCATCATGTAATTAAAAGTATTAGTACTTCGTTGGTAGTGATCAGAAATTTTGTCCTTGGAGATAGTGCTAGGCCAAATATGTGGAGTAACCGAGGTTGTAAAAGAGGAAGTCTAAGAAGCGTAGGGAAAAGAAGGAATATTCGAAGAAGAAAATTATCAGTATCTTTTTAATGGATGTTAGTCTTTAAAGATAAAAGAATCCGGCGTGAATATGCTCTATAAAGTCCCTAAAATATTGATTGCATAAAATGTACCCAACCAGTATCAATAAGGAGAGAAGATTTCTAAAGATAATGTTGCTGTTGTGATTCATGAGGATGAATATCTTTGTAGTCGTAAAGGACATGTTATGAACAAAATTACGAGCATTCTGGAGGACACCACAATATTCAAGCAGATCACCAGGAACCCAACAAATGACCTTAAGACTACACTAAATCATCAAACAAAACAGAACGAGCATTGCTGACACTCCCAAGCTCTTTATCTCTCATTGGTGATGTTTGTGGTAGAGCTAAGACCCAGAATTAAGTACTTTTCTCTTTTTCCTGTTGGCAGACACTTTCTTTCACCTGTGAAATGATAAAACACTTCAACGAGCTCAAAATCCCCCTCAAGTCCAGCCTCCCAGAGTCTGAGTTCTACGGAAGAGATCTTCGGCATTTTTAGATCGGCAAGACCTTTAGGGGGTAAATGTTGACAGGATCTTCACCCAAGTTGATATGACACTGGACTCATTACTCCCCATGTCTGTGTATTTTGTTTCGTTTACAAAATGACACTTCATTTGCTTCCAACTCAACAGTATTCTTCAGTGATTCACCTTCACCTTGGTCTTTGGATCATGTGTTGGACTCGTGATCGACAGCTATTTCCCTCCAGGAAGAGAGCTCAGAGCTCGTATGACCGATCTACAAGTAATACTTTGGCCTTACACGCACACACACACCCAGCTCCCCGCCCACGAGAGTTGGAGTAACGACTCAAAGCGCAGCGATACTGAAATTGTTTTCAGCCCTGGGCAGGATTCGAACCCGAACCGCCATAGTGACAGTCTGGGATTCTACCAACCACGCCACCGAGTCATGTGTGTGTGTGTGTGTGTGTGTGTGTGTGTGTGTGTGTGTGTGTGTGTGTGTGTGTGTGTGTGTGTGTGTGTGTGTGTGTGTGTGTGTGTGTGTGTGTGTGTGTGTGTGTGTGTGTGTGTGTGTGTGTGTGTGTGTGTGTGTGTGTGTGTGTGTGTGTGTGTGTGTGTGTGTGTGTGTGTGTGTGTGTGTGTGTGTGTGTGTTTACCGTTGACTGTATCTCCAAGCAATCATGAACCTTGCCATCCACGATCTTGCCAGTATATTTCGTCCCTCACGTTGTACACAAAACATCAGCCAAGTGGATCAGCGCCCTCATGTGCACACGAAGAACCGACACTGTTCGCACGACGAAGCCTAACTCTTTTCACTTTTTAGAAACTAAAACTTTCTAGTACAGTAAGTCTTCTTTCTTTCGTAGGGGTGTCTCCTAACTGAGTGATAAAAGCAACATAATAATCTTTTATGAGTGACTTCCCGGAAGTCAGAATATCGGTAAAATAAGAAATGTTAAATCTATAAATAACGTGATTTATAGGTATAAAAATATTGGTAAAATGTATGTATTAATATGACAAAAAATAATCGGCGGATGTTTAGTAACATTAGGTAGATAAGGCTGTCATTTCGTCGATAACAGAGTAGATCTGCGCCCCGATTAGATTAGATTTGCAGATTTTCTCATGTTAATACAGCTGAAAACTTGTCTGTAATTTGTAAGACTTCTTAAATATTGTGTTTTTCATTGTTTTCTGTTTTGTTCTTTATACCAATGCTTGTATTTCATCGGAATACTTCCCCATCATTTATAGTTTTCCTGGCCAGCTGAAACGCCACTAAGCTTTATGTTTTGGTGCGTACTTCGTGGGTTTTGTTTCATTTAAGGACGGGGGGGGGTTTTTATGCGGGTGGCTGGGAGGGCAAAGGGGTCTTGTCCCCATAACAAAAGGGACAAAATAAATCTAGTCTGGCCAAATTCTAAGTTTTCATGCCACAAGTTACTTTATTCTCATGCCATTATTGTCAATGTGCTTGGGAGAAATTTGAATTTTGACAGAATCTATCCATGTAGAGCGACATAAATGCAATAGTTTGTAATATAGTATCTATCTATAATAAGCTATAAAAGTCATCTGTCTGACCTCAGTTTGTACAAACCACTTTTTCCAAAGAGATGAATACGAAAAAAATCTGAAACTTCATACTAAAAAAAAAAATAAATAAATAAAAATATATCAGATTACTATATTATGTTGTATTGAAGGTTCCAAACTGTAGGTGAAAAATATTGTGGATTACTATATAGTACTATGTTGAAGTCTCCCGATCCGTTGATTGCATAACTGTAGCTAGAATAAATATTGTAAAAATGTACTTCAAATACAAATTAAAAACTAATAGAAATATAACACTATTTCTCTTTCAGAACAAATGTGTGAAGATGCAAATCGTAGACTTTGCAAGACCTACAAGGCTGAGGATTGCTGGTTCCAGAGACAAGAACCACATCGACTGATTAGCCATACCGGAGGTGTGACAAAAGAATCTCGTTTACTTACGTGTTAATACTTACTAAAGTACTCTATAGATCTGCAAGGCTTATCGAAGTGCCTATGTCTTTGGGTCCTACCATAAACTTGGGGTTGCAACACCCAGGCTGTCATGTCTTCGAAAATCATGAACTATAATCCACCTGAATGATGTAAGTGCCCATGGGTAGCAGTTTTTAATTGATTCAAAGTTCTTGGTGTCCTTGAAAATCGTGAAAAACTGTGGGATACCTTCAAATGTGAAACTTTAAAAACTACTAAGAAGTGCACCAGAGAGTGTCCAAGGACTAGGAGTTATATGGCGTGGTATGAGACACTGAATATTATAGACACGAGCAGTACTTCTAGGATGGCTGGGGACCTGAACCTATACGAGACTCTAAAACGGTAGACTAGAGTTTTCATGAAGATGTATAATAAGAAGTACGACAGGGGAATCGGCGAAGATGTCGAGAACAACCTCAACGAAAGTCACATCAAAGCAGCTTACTATGTCCCAAAGAAATTCTGTTCTAATTACTTGACAAACGTGAGTATTGTCAGAACAGTAGATAGGCAGCCAGCGTTAGACGTGGAAGGTGAGGCGTAGAACTCGCTAGGTGTTTGAACAGTTGCACGTGGTTCAACACCCCCCCACACACACACACACACACACACACACTCCCGTCCAAACGGCCACTTTCCCCATGTTAGCGTTCGGGTGGCGTTTAATATTCCACCAATAGATAAAACTCTGATTATATGAACGAGCGGCATGATTTCCTGATATTGATCCTATTCACAGGGTGATGTCCACAAAAGACAACCATCGGTGGAAGATATCAAGGGGACGCTCGGTGAACCTATGGTTAGGGCAATTCGATCAATGTTGCCGAGAGTTGTTTGGAATGGAAAGGGTGGTTTCATGGGAGCTTGTTCGTGAAAACTGTGGGGATTAGGGTCGATATGTGAATAAATATACCCTCCCCTCAATGTGTTCAATTGATGATGACGATGTAAATCGTAATAAGCTATACTATTTTACTTGAAAAAATATGATGTACCTTCATAGTCAACTTTCTTTGGTTATTGATTACTATTATGCATGGATGGCTAGATAATGCGTAATGTGCCACATATGATAGACAGTTAGCCGACATCATTAGCGAGAGAAAACCATCGTGATTGATTACCACAGGCTCCGAACACATCCCATAAAACAAAAGCTATTGTTCCAACCGCAGCCAGGTAACACATGTTGCACGTTCTTCACCCATTAACTTAAAGCGCGTTAAGATTTCAGGAACTGAGAAACGAGCGACCTTGTGGATTAAAACATATTTTTGCATTAAAGTTCACTACTTGTCTGTGTGTGTGTGTGTGTGTGTGTGTGTGTGTGTGTGTGTGTGTGTGTGTGTGTGTGTGTGT
>NC_134782.1:62658553-62666053 GCF_046742065.1 Oratosquilla oratoria | reverse complement strand
TTGAGGAAATTTAAAAAACAAACTGGAATTTACCGGAACGTATGACTAACCAAAGAAAAGAATCCTTGATAACAGACATAACTGTCTCATGTCGGAGAACAAGAAATTTGAGTAATGATTCAGATATTTCCGTTCATCGAAATTTGAATCTTCGACCTTCCGTGACGTCAGCAAGGGTGGTTGTGGTCTGGTGTCGGTGTTGTCTTTGGTGTTTGGTTTTGTGTTGGTACAAATGCCACGGTAAGAAAAGTAGTTGGCCTTTTCACAAGGAATATAGAAAGAAACATTCATATCAGATACCATACAGAATCCATTGCCTTCCTGCTGGCTGGTGAAAGATAATATTCATCTTCAATTTTCCATCCTTCTCCACCGTATTCATTTCCAACACATCCTTCTGCTCCTTTCCTGCCTCTCCCGCCTTCCGGCTCGAACCTTACTCCTCCCCTTCTCTCCCTTCCTTCCCCTCCTCCAACACGAGCTTGATAACGGGAAGTGATTCAGCGGACCTTCGCCTCCTATTCCTACAAGATTTCTTGACTTTGACTTCGGTATCGTGTCTCATTTTCCTGCAACATTAATCAAATTCAAGTATCCGAACATTTGAACGATGGTGGTAATGGTAATGGTAGTAATAACGGTAATGACTTATTGGAAAGTTGTCAGAACCGCTTTCGTGTTTCTTGGTCGAAGCCGAGGTCTGGCCGACCAGAGATTCGAACATCAATCCGAAAGTGAGTGTATTTCTGCCTCAGCACGACAACACGACCCAACGTTTGCATGTACGTGTTTTGAACGTTATGTATTGAAAAAAGCCCTTTGTCATCGTTCAAGACTTACCTTTCGCATGAGAAACAGAAAAGGGGGAGACGAACCATAATCGACCGAATCATTTGTGAAAGAAAGAAAGAAAAAAAAAACGGTGAAAGTATTGATCAAGTACATTCAATGTTTAACCGCACCGTCGCAGTGCTACCTGGGAACTGGACGACAAATGTACATGAGGGAAACTGACATTCGTGATTGGCAAGTAATGCTGAAACAAGATACCAGCAAGGCCACACTGAGCTGGATATAGGTCCAAACCAGATGTAAAATTTTATTTCAAAATTATCATCAAGTATTTCTCTAACCGATGATAAATATATGTGATCTATTTATGACTACATACCAGTGTATAGAGCGTAAGTAATGTCTATATAAATAAAAGAATAAGATAAAATGAATATAACGACTTACAGTCAAGGTAATAACAAAAATATTGGTCAAAATATATACAAGAAAAGGGAGCAACCACTCTCAAAATTGTAGGTTCGTGCCAACTATAAATTCTGGCTGGTTATTAGACAGAAATGACAGGTAATGAGTCGATGACTAAGGAAAAAGAGAGAGAGGGGGGTGGAGGGTGACAGCTACGTGAACTCCTGCACTTCGAGAGCTGCAGACTACTGAATGAAATCACTTAACTGTAACATGGTCATATTTTCTAGAATGTCTCCTGGTTGAACGATTTAAACTTTCCCAACCTTTCTAATTGATCGTATTAGAAACTGAGCCATTGTGAGTTCCTTGGGAAGTTAGTTAAAAAGGGATAGAGAAGATTAGGACACAAAGGGCTCGAGGCTTCTCAAATCGCAATTCTGTCAGACGTTATATCAGGAGTCTGCGTCATAAGTACCTTCCCAGGGAAATTCCTTTGTTGTAAACATGTACAAGAGGTCGTCTGGCATAATCCGTCCTTCTGGAGTCTTACGGTATGAAGTTTCCGTGACGAGAACTTCCGCCGGGAATTCTTCTTTAAGGGAACACGTTTCAGGCCATGATCTTCAAGAGCCTTTATTGAGAAGAGTATCCAAGAGAACCTATGGCACAAATGTTTCCTTAAAGAATCCTTTACCTCGAGTCTTCTAGCGGTGGACCTTCATAAGGAACACAGGAACCTCTCTCAGGACATCTTCCTCTGGAATATATTTACTAAAGGTCTCCCTAAAGGAATTATCACATTGAGCTTCCACGGGCTTTGACAGCGCATACAGCTAAGAGTTCGTTTGAGTGAAAACGACTTTGGTTACAATATTCTATTTTTCAAATCTCCAAATATCAAATTATCTTTCCGTCATATTTAGCAAAGTTGAATGTTAGATATACTGTTAAAATGTTCTTATGGAAGTCTAGATTTCTGTAAGTGAAGTCACATATACTTACTCAAATGGAATTTGGAGATAGGATGTCGCAGGAAAAATAGCCCAGTGTGACAACCCACGTCTCCCCTCGGAGAATTACACAGTATTCGGATCATCGAGCAACAGGAAAGGGAAACGAGATACGAAGGACAAATGAAAAGGAAATTGCGGTGCTCTCGTGAATCTCTCAGTTCTGACGGCAGGTTTCCTCTCCACCAAGAAGGTTGTCTTGAGACACGCCCAAACTCACACACACACACACACACACACACACACACACACACACACACACACACACACACACACACACACACACACACACACACACACGTGCTCAAGACCGCATATTTGGTGTACGTAAAGCTAAATAAACAAAGAAGCATTGAGAGGCTTATCTATAAACTGCATTTAGAGAGTTTAAAGAAGGTATATTAGTACGACGACATACGGGATATTGTCAGACTGGCTTAACCCTGTCGCGTTCGACTAAACACACACACACACACACACACACACACACACACACACACACACACACACACGCATGCACACTCGTACACACATAGACTCCACATCTATGATAATGAGAACCAGAGATTAGGAGGTACCTATTGAATATATTATAGTGATAGGAGTAATCATGGACTCCTGTTAAGTTTCAAAGAAAATTAATACAAAGTTTAGCATTTGGTTCTGAAAGAAAGGTGAAGGGGTTGGGAGACGACAAAAGGTGGATTTTGGTCCCAACATTGGCCAAGAAATTACCGTAACAATATTTTCCTTGTAATAGGATATCTAGATTAATCAAATGGAAGAAGGCTAATGAAAACAGTTCTAGAAGATATGTTGAGAACAAAAATGACTGTGTATGCTTAACCACGAAATTACATTTCGAGCCAGGAAACCAAAATTAATAAGTGAAGAAAACAAAATTTAGAGCTTGAAGAGTAAATGCAGCAAATTAAAATGACGAAAGCTGAGAGAGAGAGAGGGGGAGAGAGAGAAAGATATTAATCGTGGTCTTGGATCACGTGTTGGACTCGTGATCGACAGCTATTACTATCCTGGACGACAACTCTCACACACACACACATACACACACACACACACACACACACACACACACACACACACACACACACACACACACGCACACGCACACGCACACGCACACACACACACACACACACACACACACACACACACACACACACACACACACACACATATATATATATATATATATATATATATATATATATATATATATATATATATATATATATATATATATATAGATTCCCCGTTTCCAGTCTTTTCTACTCCAACAGTGGTTTCTACGTGATTGACAAATGTGTGATTACATTTTTCACCTGTAATATATATGTATGTATGTATGTATATACGTAGAGCAAAATGCAATGATCTGTGATGGAAAAGAAGAACAGAAAAGCGAATGTATAGAGAGTCATATAAGATCGGCAACCACCTTCTTTCCCTTCCATCCAGTTCACCTCCCCTCCTCTCCTCTACTCCCCTCCTATTGCCTCTTCTTCCCTTCTATTTCTCTTTTCCCCGTCACCGTGAGAATTTTTCACCCAGATGTGATCACATTTCAGAAGAAGAAAAAAATGCCAGCTCTGTATTAACGTTTTTGTGCAGTGCGCTTTCGTTTTTTGGCATTTCTACCTCACAAGAACGATTTCTAAACAGATTTGTACGAATATCATTGCCAATTCCAACCTGATCAGTCGCCAGCGTCCAAGCGGCGAAATTTTTCACCGGACGTGACGTTATGTCGCTTCGTGACTTGCCAAATGCCGCGTGACCAATTCGAGAAACCTAAGAACAAGATGGCGGTGCTCCAATGGTGAAGCATCTTGGTATGTGTCTTTTGTTTGTTATCTAATACACCAGCAAGGTCATTTTTCTTCCCTCCATCATTGCAAAAATGTAATTTGACCTCTAAAGAGGAAGGAAAAAATGAAGAAAGCAAAAAAGGGGAACAAGAACGAGGTCTCTTAAGACCCCATCTACCGGAAGGTATTTTTAGGTCTCAGGGTCATCTGACCAACAAGAAACTCCGTCTATACCTCACGGAACCAAAAACGGATTACCGATTGAGGTGGCCCCACGAACCAGACATCGGAGAGGATCATCGCCTTGTCCCTTTCCTCAAGTCCCATCAACACCATCACCTCCATCTGGATGTGCAGCCCTGGGGGGATGTTATTCGATCCCTGGAGAGAGATTAAGATCACTCTCCCGGCTATGGGCTGTTGTCATTCAGTGCTAACTAACAATATTCATTATTATCATTACATGAACTTATATTGTATACACATCCAAAGTAGTTTGATTGTGTACAAATTCAAACACGTACACACACACACACACACACACACACACACACACACACACACACACACACACACACACACACACACACACACACACACACACACACACACACACACACAAACACACACACACACACACGCACAAGTGTGCATGTAATAGAAAAACAGAGAGAAAATCTTTTAGACACAAGAGACAATTACGGGCTTATGGAAATAAAATAAAAAAGGCTACGTGCCTAAAGAATATATATATATATATATATATATATATATATATATATATGTATATGTACATATATATATATATATGTATGTATATTATATATATATATATATATATATATATATATGTATGTATATGTATGTATGTATATGTATATATTATATACATATATATATATATATATATATATATATATATATATATCAGTTATCAATTCCTGGAATAACTAAGAAAATATAGTCTAAAGTAAAATCATATGTTGATTCAAAACTAGGTATAATATAGTTGGAGGAAATAAACAGCACCTGATAATTGAAGTTCCTGTCATGTATATTTCAATTATGTAAACATACACGAACACACGCGCACACAAACACACACACACACTTACACACACATACACACATATACACACATCTACACACATACAACAAAACAACCTTTGCAACACATAAACGAACAATTGCAACTACAGTAACAACAACAGCAATCAAATTACACTATTGTATACCGTAACAACAAGTCAAATAAAATAGGAAAAAATTAGACGAAATAATAGAATATTGGTACATTCCTTTGTGTCTCTTTTATTTTATTTTTCCTTTGTCTTATTTTATTTTATTTTCCTTTTTTATCCTTTTTCTACTTGTTTTATTTCTTTTCTTTCGTCTCTTTTGTTGTTGATTTTTTGTCTTTCTTTTTCTTTTTCTTTTTTGTTCGCTTTTTCGTTTTTCCTTTTATAAGATATGGCCAGTTGTGCGTGAGTAACGACACGTGAGCGATTGAAAAGGTATTCAACGTCTTTCAATATTTACCGGTTCGAGGATACCTAATCAAAATTGCCAGACGACATCTAACAAAAAAATAAATTAAAGCTTCCTTTCGGCATGATCTGATAGAAACAGGTAACTCTACATATTGAGACAGCCAAATAAATTGAAGAAAATCATCAAAGGGTATAATGAGCATTTAAGGGGTGAATCCCAATCTGAATGATATTTCAATCGATCATAATCCCAGATATATATGGTAGCGTCTGAGGGCTGAAACAACAGAAACGATGAATTCCATAACATTATGTTAAAGAGATTGAAATCAGGATGAATTTTATTCTATTCCAGTCAGAGATAAATTAGTATATAAATAATCCTTGATAGAAGGCCATATGTTGACTGGGTAAATAGCTTAGAATTCTTGTTTAGGACAAATGTACTCACATTTGGAAAACTATATCAAATATGATAGTTTTCTTCATTTTTCAAATATAATCAGATAGCAGCCAGAATTGAACATACATATTTTACCCCTCAATAAAAATGTCACTAGAACCACGCTGTCTACATCTCAGAGTCTCTTCTCAATTGGCAAAAAATATTGATGGTGACAGCCAAAACTGTCGTATGTTTTGCAATAAATCTACTGTTCCTAACAGTAATCACAGAGGCAATAGATGACAACCTCTGAAGACACACTCAGAAAGCTGATTTTCTTGGCAGACAGTAAAGAGCAACACCGGCCTGACAACACGTCCCTAACAGCAATTAATGAATAATCAATGAATCAGTAACTAATCAAAATACAACACATAAATATGTTCATTACGCCAAGGTTGTTTCAATACTAAGTTTTCTTTTTCTGGTATTATTCAGCTTTGTGATTGTTATTTTTAGCTTGAAAATTTTTGTTTTGTTCTATGTGTAGTTCAGACGCTAGAAAAAGAGCTGTAAGTTTGGTAGGAAGAATTCTTATATATAAGAAAGTAACTGTCTTATCTGAACTTGCCACTCGACTATAAAAGAAATATAATTTTTTTTAATTGAGAGGCTAGAAAATGAGGCCATTTGTAAATCCCTTCATCAATGCGATGTATCCTCTTATAAACTTTGTTGTAATGAACGCAAGACGTTCTGGACAGAAAGAGTCTTTGATCGTTTGAGAATCTGCTAAGTCCGGATTCTGATCCTCTGATAAATCGATTCTCTGTTGCACCATCCTGAGAGGGCTCATGATAGCGACGACAACATTTATCTCTATAGGCAGATATCGGCCAAGAATGATAAAAGAATTTTCTAGAAAATAAATAAGGTTGATATCAAATGTTTACTATAACTGTCGTTTTCTGTATCAAACAATCACAGCGTTACTTCAGCGAAAAAGATCTGAGGAACAGTTCCGCCAGTCACATTCGCTATAGACTGAATGAACTGCCCCTGAGACCAAGGTCAGTAGTAATTCCAAGTTTCGAGACCTATTCAAACTTTCCACTTTTTCCCTACCCGGCCATATCATGGATCAAGAGGTCAATTGATGGTTTTATTTTCCCTTTGTATCCTGTTATTTTCTACCCTGTCTGAAAACATGAAAATATCCTAATTTTCTGAGGTTTTGTAGTGCATTCGCCTTTCGAGCGCAGTTGTAGTTCATTCAGCCAGTGGTCCACTAAAAGGTGAAGCAATCGACAGACTCGGGGTCGTCCATCGACAACAGAACCAAAATGGCGTCCGTTCGACGATGCAACCTTGAGAGTAACTGGCCTCACGAGAGTCTGTAAGTCTTGCATCTGTCTACGATTCGAAAAACCCGGTGGTCAAAATGGCAAAAGTTGGCTTGTACAGGACTACTGTAATGAAAAAATTAAAAGAAAAAAAAGAATATATGAAATGAGTACAGCTCGACCTACAACACGCGGCCATGACGCCAGAGCTGGGAGTTGTGACATCAAGAAGATTGCGTC
>NC_134782.1:62643553-62651053 GCF_046742065.1 Oratosquilla oratoria | reverse complement strand
GAGTCTGTAACGAGGAGTAGGTAGAGTTACCAGGGCCTCTCTGACTTCTGCAGGGCATCTGCTGTTAGCCAAACTGCGACTCAACGTTGGTGCCCATCCTAGCATGAATCAAGTGCTGTGTATGCATAGCAGGTAGATACATGAAGAATCACTATATTTACGATATACCGGTTTAAAGGGTTAATCTGAACTTATGAATAAATGTAATTTCCCTTCAGAACAGTATTTTTTTTCTTGTGCGGTTGTGAGGGCAGTTTGGTAACTGTGCAATCCTCTGTCGACTGTAGAAAATAAAATTCAAACAATAAAGAGATCAAGAAAACCTAAAAAGCAGTGTTCGAAAAATATCATGAAATATAATTTCAGTAAATAAGCAAATAAATGAATCTAAATTCAGGTTTGACTAACAGAAACACAGAGAGGGAAACTATGAGCGTAGCTCTCTTGCTATGCAATATTGCAAATGATTAAATACAAATAGGTAAAAACACGCGTGCAATGCTTCATCCAGAAAATACTCTCATTGCATACAGCGCAAGAAGTGCTACGGGGTTCTGGAAAGGCTGGCACGCCCTTGAACTTCATTGTTGAGACCAAGGAAGATAATGCGCAGAAGAGGCTGAGGTCATTGACAGGAGAGTCAGCTACAAGTTCAGCTATTAGTGGCTAAAGTAACAGATGTAGAAGGAAGTTAGATTGGGTTAGGTTAGGCTAGATTAGGCTAGGTTAGGTTAGAATAGGTTAGATTGGGTTAGGTTATGTTAGGCTAGGTTAGGTTAGGTTAGAATAGGTTAGGCTAGGTTAGATTAAGTTAGGTTAGGTTGGAATAGTTTAGATTAGACTAGATTAGGTAAGGTTAGATTTAGTTAGGTTAGGTTAGGTTAGGTTAGGCTAGGTTAGGTTAGGTTAAGTTAGATTTAGTTAGGTTATGTTAGGTTAGGTTATGTTATGTTATGTTATGTTATGTTATGTTAGGTTAGGTTAGGTTAGGTTAGGTTAGGTTAGGTTAGGTTAGGTTAGGTTAGGTTAGGTTAGGTTAGGTTAGGTTAGGTTAGGTTAGGTTAGGTTAGGTTAGGTTAGTGGCAAAAGTAACAAGTAAAAGTAAGTAATATTTATAATAGTTCATAAAGTAATGAGAAGAATCATTTGTGACTCATACATGCTGTTTTTATGCCAACTCCAAAGATAATAAATGCAATAACAGTGATAATATCAAAGAGATACAACGCATGGTTTGGAAGACTTATTGGTACCATAAATAAGCAATCACTTATAATAATAACATTACTTAGGCAAGACATCATATAAAAAACGACACACTTAAGCATCAGTAACAAAGGTTTTGTAAAGTTATGGATACTGAGATTTATCAAAATAGTTGGTCAAGACGATATAAAATGAAATGTGCAAATAACGTTCTCGTACACACAAAGAGTAATGACCCACCCCGAAGAAGCCGATCTCAAGTATTCCTTGCCGGCTTTTTCTGTCTTTCTTTCTTTCTTTATTTCTTTCTTTCTTTCTTTTTTCTTTTTCGTTTTTTATTGCTTCTTATGCACTATATAAAGATAGCGTGGAAAATTAATCGACGGTAAAAAAAAAAAAATAATCGTAGAATAAGAAATGGACGACCAGAAAAGACAAAGCCGTTTTCTATCGTTTTCTCTCAGTTTGTATTTCGATTTTTCGATGACCGAAATAAGCTCTCCTGTTTAAAAATAGCAATCATCACTAATGAAGACATTTCAAATAATTCCAGAATAACCACGAAATAGTTTCCAATTAAGAATAAAGATTCGTTTATCTATTTAATGCAACTGTGAGATAAGTTAGATATTCATTACACCATAGGTCTTTGCAATATATTCTTTTCTCCCGTCAAAATCGATCGATTTGAGTTCCTCAGGAGCTGTGTTTACGTCTGAAATTCACTCGTGTACTAACCTCTGCCACGACAATATCCCGATGTGACTCAGCTTTGAAGCCACAAGACACTAACCTGTTTGAACATTTTTAGAAGCTCTGCTATGAGATTCGAACCCTGACCCGTGCGTCCATAATCACGAGGTCAAGACGCACGGGTCAGGGTTCGAATCCCATAGCAGAGCTTCTAAAAATGTTCAATCTGTCTTTAACATACACATACTTACCTGTGTGTCCAACATTTTAGGGTAGACGCAATGGTTAGGATATGGAGCGGAAAGTAGACTGTCCTTACCTGGAAGGGATAGAGAAAAAAAAATAATATTTTGTCACTATCCTATACAATAGTTAATGTTGATACAAAGTTTCAGAAGAGCAAACGATAAGTAGCTACTTTTGGTTGTCCTGCGAGTCGGGTGTTGGAGGCAATCAACTCTTTGACTCTTTTTCCCCGATTAAAAAAAAGAGAGAGAGAGAGAGAGAGAGAGAGAGAGAGAGAGAGAGAGAGAGAGAGAGAGAGAGAGAGAGAGAGAGAGAGAGAGAGAGAGAGAGAGAGAGAGAGAGAGAGAGAGAGAGAGAGAGAGAGAGAGAGAGAGAGAGAGAGAGAGAGAGTGAGAGAGAGAGAGAGAGAGAGAGAGAGAGAGAGAGAGAGAGAGAGAGAGAGAGAGAGAGAGAGAGAGAGAGAGAGAGAGAGAGAGAGAGAGAGAGAGAGAGAGAGAGAGAAAGAGAGCGCTGACGACCACCAACTGCACCCACCAGCCTTGACATAGAAAGAGGCCCACACAAATACAACTCAATCTAATGTTTCTTTCCAAAGAAATTTGCGGGAGAACCTGAGGTTTTAGGGGCTTCCCATCAGTACAAATTAGTATAACTATTATTTTCTAGTTCTAGACATATGCATTTTAAGAGACGACAGAACTATTCCTTCTTCATCGACGGCACACAATTTACTTCTACCGTCTCTAGATATTCTTGTTCAGTCCTTTCCTAGTTTATATAGATGAAAATCTCACTCATTCCTAGAAAAGCTTAAATGGAAATGAAGTTTTCTGCGCCAATCTTAGAGTTTCATAACACAGTTCCTGGACTTATAGAACGGATACAGCAAGATACATCGAGCAAGGTAACGTTCAAATAATCACAGGACAAATAATTAATTGGTGAGATTGTTTCAGTGAATTCTGCTGTCTCAGGTCATGTGACTTTTCGTATGTACAAAAATTTTCATGGAAATACGACCAGAAAAAGACACAAATTTTATGTCAGACTTCTCACTCGCCATGCACACATAAAGAACTCAGGACATGTTTGAGATTAAGTACAACGTCAGCATTTAATATCAGGGACTCCACAAGAAAATGCAAGCAATTTAGAAGCAGCGGAAATCACTAAAAACAAAATTAACAATAGATGAGGAGGTGTTTACCGCATGGAAGAAGAGGAAAAACAAGAGAAGACAACTTGCGTAGATCATGATAACGAAGTGTTTTACCTCATGATAATTATACATTGAAAAAGACACCAATGTCGTTTCTTTTCTTCTTTTTTTTCTTGTGGTCTCATTTCCCCTCTGCCCTCAAATTATCATGATGAATACCGTGTGTGTGTGTGCGTGCGTGCGTGCGTGCGTTCGTGTGTGTGTGTGTGTGTGTGTGTGTGTGTGTGTGTGTGTGTGTGTGTGTGTGTGTGTGTGTGTGTGTGTGTGTGTGTGTGTGTGTGTGTGTGTGTGTGTGTGTGTGTGTGTGTGTGTGTGTGTGTGTGTGTGTGCGCATGAGTATGCATTTGTACATGTGTGTGTAAATCTGGGTGTGCAAAAGGTATGTGGATGTTGATGAATGGTGGATGATAAGAGTGTGTGTGGGTGGATGGTGGATGATGGATGGTGGATTGTGGGTAGTGGGTGGTGGGTGTGGATGAGTGGGCTTGTGTGTGGGCGTGAGCGTGGGCATGAATCGCGAACAACTCCAAGGAAGAACAATTGGTGACAAGGTATAACAACTTGCATTCTGTCTCCTATTTTTTTTCTATACATATTCCCTAAATATAATTGTCTCTTCCCCACATGTCCTCGACAATCTTCTTGATCCTCATGACCTCAAACTTAGATCTTTCACGTATTTAGCTATCTGATTCAAATTCATTTTCTTATTCCTCCATTAGATATTTTTGTTCACTCACCTCAGAAACTAAAAATTTTCAAATTCTTATTTCCTTTACTCAAACATATTCTACCAGACTATCCTCTATTTTAGATATTTATATTATATAAATTTGCCCATGGTTTTCCTTCTTTGGTACTGACCCAGCCGATAAACTAACCTTCATTTTTTTTTCTTCTTCTGAACGACCTACTTTCATTCCCAACCATCCTAGCGACAGAATCAGGATTTTCTTCCTGATTTCCCATCCTTCTCTTTATCCTGCAGAGCTCCTCTCCATGTTGTGAAACTCCAGCCCTAACATCACTTCTGTCACATCTTTTGTTGCTCCACTGTTGCATCAAGACCCCCTTCACGCAAGACTATTTTGCAATACGACGCTGCGGACAGGGAATGTATGAGAAGGATTTTTTTTTCTTTTTCTTCAAGAAATTGCCCCTGCTTACGTGCTCGAGATTCATCAGTGACTGAAAAGTGTATGATTTCTTCTGGCATGACGGTATAAGTTCCTCATATATTAACTATAAAGTAATGTCGTAACACATTCGTAAAGATTCAACAAAAACCCACTGTATTGGATAAGAAGAAATGAAATAAATGATATCCATATATTTCGATCACGGACTGTGATCCTATTCCACTGAAGAGGATCACAGTCCGTGATCGAAATATATGGAATTCATTTATTTCATTTCTTCTTATCCAACACAGTGGGTTTTTGTTGATTCCTCATATATTGTTTAACCCTAAAGTAAAAAAGAAAAATCTGGGTGGACCACGCTTGTACTTATGTTATTCACGGTGTGGACAAAACTTACAAATGTCACCGTATCCTTATAAGTCCTGATCATCAGAAATTATTATTTCTGCTTGAGATCGTGCAAAATATGTCCTTCAGAAGGATTTACTCATACAAGACGTGGCAACACCTCAATTCTTACAATAAACGACTTATCACACTGGGCTTCCACGGGTTTCGCCAGCGTCGACAGTTGAGAGTTCGTTTGAGTAAAAACGACTTCGGTTACAATATTTGAATTTTCAAATCTCCAAATATAAAATAATCTTTCCGCCATATATACCAAAGCTGAATAATGAACTGAGAGAATGTAAACCTATACAAATGCTAGACATATTGTCGAAATATTCTTTGAGAAGTCTAGGTTTATGTAAGTGAAGTCATATTCTAGTTACTCAAATGGAGGTTGGAAGTACGATGTCGGAGGAAAATTTACCCAGTGTGATAACCCGTCATCCAGGAGTTGCCAAGATAAGAGGGAGGAAGGAGGCTGGAGGGGAACGGAATATATAGGAAATGGAATGGGTGGGAGTGGTTTTTATGCCTTTTTCTTTTTGGCTACCCCCCGTGTAGGGGGAAAAATCCTTTGGTATATGTATGTATGTATGTATGTATGTATGTATGTATGTATGTATGTATGTATGTATGTATGTATGTATGTATGTATGTATGTATGTATGTATGAAAACCCCTTTAGCCAGCATTTCCTAAAGCCTCACGTCCACTTTCGTACCCTCTTTCCTCACTAGCGAAGGCACTGCTTGTGCCCCTCCCCTTGCGGAGCCGAAATCTTTGTTCAAAATATAACCAGAAACTCGATAATGGACGATTATGCCGGTTTTCTCCCTCCTGCTGTCCATTCCAAGTTGCCCCTGCCTTCCATCTCGATTTCATCCAAGGATGTTCTTCTCCCCCTTTCTACTTGTATCGCAAATAGAGTTCCCCTGTCGTTCTCAACACCTGTGCCTCCGTAGTGACACCTTGATTAGGCAAACTTCTTCCTCTTACCTTTTATGCAGCAAATATATCTACATTCAGCCCGTCTCCCCAAAAAAGGGTAATTGGAATTAAGCCTCTATTTTCCTATATATATATTTATTTTTTTTATCATTCACTCTTTCTATATTTATCTTTCTTTCTTTCTTTCTTTTCTGGCGTTCTCTGTTCTTCTCCCATATCTATGACCTCTGTTGGTCCGCGAGACTGTGCTATCTTATGCTTTTTCTCCTGTTTATGAATAACTTACTCAGCTACACATATTCTCTTTTGAGGTCTAAGTCGATGGCACTTCTTTGTATTTACTTATAACCTTGACACTTTCCTCAACCTGATCCCATGTATCCTAAAAGGATCGTCGCAAAACACCTGGCCTCAGACCCTTCTATTACATCTGATTGGAGGCATTGAAAACCTAGAATCTTTCAAGGTCACCAACTGTTCCTCCACTTTTTTGCTCGACAGAACCCTTCACAGAACTATCTTCTTCTCGTCGATGACACGCATTTTCCTAACGTTCTTAACATTCTCTATCCATCTTCTACTAGTACACTCAAAAAAAAAAAAAAAAATCCATAATTACAACCTTTTTGCCCAGGATGTTTGTTTGTTAAAAGATGATCTCATCTGCGTGCCAGAAACACACGTGCAGCAGCTTACAAAAAGAACTTAGCAGTCACACTTCTGTGATTATTTTAACCCCGTCTACTACTCCTTAACCTCTAGAATAGGGGTGGTGAGGCACCTCTAGTTTACAAGGACAATACCAATACGTCACACATTAAAAAAAGGGCCTCAGCTATGGTATTTCTCCGAATTTAGATAACTCTACACTTACACCAAACTTAATTTACCTTCTTGACTTCGACCAAGGTCAACAAAGACACGCTGATTGAGATATCGGTAATGTGTACTGTAAGACCTGTGGCAGCTGACGCCACATCTTGTGAGGTTCGCCTTTAACAACTTGGAAGTATCCTGCCCATCTTGACCTTGCCCCTTGCTTCAGTAACCAATCGACCACCTGCATCCCAAAGAGACTCCAACTGCGACGGTGAATGTGATTGCATACGTTTGAGTGCATTCCAGGCATGGACAGAGTTGTTTCCAGAGATCCTGGAATCTGCCTCTTCCGCAAGACCGTTGATGTCAGCCATTCCATAAGTAGGGCCAGTCAGGATAAGAGTTGGTATTTTTCCCGATATGTGTCTTGGCCTTGACTTCGGTTTAGCTCTAAGAGAACCTGGCATTTTGTCTCTGGAAGACGTCTCGCAATTCCTCGGGGTCTCGGAGATGGTCTACGACATGGAAGCGTCCTGGAACCACCACGGCCCACTCACGTGGTGTTACGTCATTCCAGAGTTTGTCCAAATTTAGCTCCAGAAATTGCCTCTTTCCTTCTTCGTGCTCTTTATCTACCTCCTCCTCCTCTTCCTATTCTTCCTCTTTGCCTCTTCATCCTTCTTCTGTCTATTCACCTCCTCCTCCTTCTCTCCTCCTCCTTCTCTCCCTCTTTTCTTCCCCTTCCTCTTCCTCTCCTCCTGCTGTCCACCCACTTCCTTCTTCTCTTCTTCTTCTTTCCCCTCTTTTCCTCCTCTTTCTTCCTCTCCTTCCCTCCTG
>NC_134782.1:62628553-62638553 GCF_046742065.1 Oratosquilla oratoria | reverse complement strand
CAGATTTTGTTCACAATAGTTTGCAGTGACGTCAGTGGTGATGGTGATGGTGATGGTGATGGTGATGGTGATGGTGATGGTGATGGTGAGTGGTGATGGTGATGGTGATGGTGACGGTGATGGTGATGGTGACGGTGATGGTGATGGTGATGGTGACGGTGATGGTGATGGTGATGGTGATGGTGATGGTGATGGTGATGGTGATGGTGATGGTGATGGTGATGGTGATGGTGATGGTGATGGTGATGGTGATGGTGATGGTGATGGTGATGGTGATGGTGATGGTGATGGTGATGGTGATGGTGATGGTGATGGTGATGGTGATGGTGATGGTGATGGTGATGGTGATGGTGATGGTGATGGTGATGGCGATGGCGATTATGGTGATGGTGATGGTGATGGTGATGGTGATGGTGATGGTGATGGTGATGGTGATGGTGATGGTGATGGTGATGGTGATGGTGATGGTGACGGTGACGGTGATGGTGGTGGCGATGGCGATGGTAAATGTGATGGTGACATTGGCGAGGTTACATATAAGTTGCTGTAAAGACGTCCCTTGTAAGACATACGGACTAAATCCATATTTTCAACTCCTTTTCATACAAGGGCCTCCCTACAGCTTGGTGAACCCGTGTAGTGTCAACAAGAAGTAATCAACTATCTCCACAGTTTCACCACAGCCACTGGAGTGCACTGCAGCCCACCGTGTTGAGATGAAACTGAAAGGTCACATGTGGAAAAAGCGGTTCCATCGAAGGACAGTCGCTGGTGGAAGCGGGACACTCCCTCACTGGCCATCACCACCACTACCACCACCAACACCCCTTCCATCACCACTGCTAATCACACTCACTCATCACTATCACCGTTACCATCACTAACACCTTCATCATCACTACCATCACCGCTGATAATGCCTTAACCATACTCACTACAACTACTACTCACACCATTCTCACCACTACTACTACGTCACTGTCACCATCATCACCACCTCGCACCAGCATCATTCTTACCACAACCATCACCACAACCGCCAGTCACCACGGTTAATTCCGTCGTTGATATCACTACAACTAGTCCTGACTACCAGTCATGGCTCCTCAACAAGTCACCAGACGTTAACTAGAACAGAATATCTAAAGAATGCTACCGTTCTGATTGGGTTTACCAAGTCTGTGTCAATTCATTCAGTACATGGAACTCTCTACTGACTTAAATCCTCTGTTTCCAGCCAGGAGAGCATACATTGATCAGGGGGATCATGTTGAAGAGGGTCTGCAGCCAATCCAGCTCAACGTCACCAACGGGTCCGGAATGTCTGGACGCTAGACAATGGGCAGGACCAGCTCGACTTCGTTGCGAAATCAGTGGGGAGTTTTACGTCTACACTAGTTCGGGGTCTGCTTTACCCACCGCTCTTCCTCTTCCTCCTCCTCCATCTCCTCCTCCTCCTCCATCTCCTCCTCCTCCTTGTCATTGTCGCAGCGTTCCTCCCCCTCCTTCTCCTCCTTCTCCTCCTCCTCTTCTTCTTCCTCCTCTTTTTTGCCTCCTACTCCTCTCCCACCTCCATTTTATGTCCAACAGCAGCATACAGGAAAGGAAGTAAATTCGTATGGTCTTGCCTCTTACTCTTGAAATATACTACCTAGAGTACATATGAATTCACATATAGCTTCAGCTTGAACTATATTATCATTTAGATCATTCCAAGAAACTACACATGTATACATAATATACTACCTATTTTTGAATTCACATATAGCTTCAGCTTGAACTATATTATCATTTACATCATTCCAAGAAACTACACATGTATATAGAAAACGGACATTTCCTCAAATTCCTTAGACATCTGGTCTTTTTCAGTTTGTTCTTATGACCTCGCCATGCCCTTCCATACCAAATAAATCTTCTTGGTCAATTTCGTCCACGCCCTTTCCAGACTTGAACACTTCAATTAAGTCACCTCGCGTTTCGTTCCTTTAACAATGACAAGTTTAGTGTTTCAAGTCACTCTTTCTACGATTTAGCTTCAAAGTTGAACATCGATTTGGTCGCTGGCATTTGTACTCTCCATACAACTGCTGCATAATCCAATCTAGGTCAGATCATATGTGTGTGCGCGCGCTCGCGCATGTGTGTGTGTGTGTGTGTGTGTGTGTGTGTGTGTGTGTGTGTGTGTGTGTGTGTGTGTGTGTGTGTGTGTGTGTGTGTGTGTGTGTGTATTCACTTGGTCTTTGGATCACGTGTTGGACTCGTGATCGACAGCTATTTCCCTCCCGGAAGAGAGCTCAGAGCTCGTAGGTCCGATCTATGGGTAATGCTATGACCTTTCACACACACACACACACACCCAACTCACCGCCCACAAGAATCAGAGTAACGACCCGAAGCGCAGCAGTACCGAAATAACTTCGGCCCTGGGCAGGATTCGAACCAGGAGCTGCGGGCCACTTTCGTGGCAGCTCAGCGTTCTACCAACTGTGCCACCGTGTGTGTGTGTGTGTGTGTGTGTGTGTGTGTGTGTGTGTGTGTGTGTGTGTGTGTGTGTGTGTGTGTGTGTGTGTGTGTGTGTGTGTGTGTGTGTGTGTGTGTGTGTGTGTGTGTGTGTGTGTGTGTGTGTGTGTGTGTGTGTGTGTGTGTGTGTGTGTGTGTGTGTGTGTGTGTGTGTGTGTGTGTGTGTGTGTGTGTGTGCGCGTGTGTGTGCATGTGTGTGTCTGCGTGTACGTGTGAGCATATACATATACATATTTATAAACATACACATACACATTTACACATGCATATACATATACATATACATATACATACACATATACATATACATATACATATACATATACATATACATATACATACAGTGTATACATATACATATACATATACATATACACATACACATACATATACATATACATATACATACACATATACATATACATATACATATACATATACATATACATATACATATACATATACATATACATATACATATACATATACATATAATCAAACCCGGCCGTCGCGAGCCTCAACCTCAGGTCCCTCTGAAAACGAGTCCCGCTCACTACTATTTTGTTACACTGAACCTATAAAAGTATCAAAACCAGATACAAAGACTTGCATCATGTAGCGGACCGGCTGGAAACTACAGCCTGAAGCCCATTTTCTATGATATCCAGTGTCACCCGTGTGCATAGTAGCAATAAAGTTTTTATCGTTTGCTATTGGTCTAGTCGAGACTAAATTAGAATTAGAACTTTATATTATCTTAAAAGATTTGGTGTATGAGGGAAAGAGACAACAGAGAATGAGGTGTGATGGTAATGAAGAACTTAAAGGAGCTCGAAGTGGTCCTAGGAGAATGAAGGACTGAAGGAATAAATATAAATATATCAATGGAATGAAAAGTTCAGTGGTGTTTGCGCTCGTGTGTATATTCCCTAACATAATGCTATGATATGAAGAATTTCTAAGAGATGTTTTTAAACATAGATATACATTTGAAGAGAGAAGTCGAAAGGAGTGACAATGTGATACTGTGCCCATCTTCACCTTACCACTTTCACTTCCATCTGCACCCTTTATCTTCTCTCTTCCCGACTCACCCTCCCTATCTCACACTATAAATCTCATACCAAAACATATTTCTATTCTTTCAAAATTTCTCCGTCCATATCATATTCGATCTAACATCCACTTTCCTCTGCGCCTCCTTCACTTTGTGTTTTGCTTTCACATTATTTCTGTACCTTTCGTATTCTACATTTTTCTTTGCAATCGTTCTTTATTTGCTATCTTCTTTTCTACCACCACCACCCTCATCTCTTCACCCCATCACTCGCTGCCCCTACCTCTGTTCCCTCCCATCCGCTTCATCACGCATACCGTTTTTGTGCACTTCAGCACTTCCTCTTTGAGACACGCACGTTCTATCTTTGCTCCTGTTTCTCCTTTATCATTCACTAAGTCCTATACGTCTTTCAGCTGCACTTTTCTTGCTTAATATACTCACCTTCAGCACCCCTCTGTCTCACACACATTTTCCCTCTTTTTCCATTCAACCTTTACTCTTGATTTCCCTTTTACTAGATAATGAACTGATAATCCAGTACTCTCTCCTCTGAATGTGTTTACATCCAGAATACTTACAATTCTCATTTTGGATACCATTACATAGTCCATTAACGTCCTCTCGACTACCCTCCCATAAACCACCCTGGCTCACGTATACTTATCCTTGTCTTTCTTGTGTAGGCCTTACGGTCTCTTGCAGTCTCCTTCATTCTTGTGTTCTTATGTTCATAGATATTGTGTTCGCTATCAGCATTTACGGCCATCAAGGTTCTCCAATACCATTACACTTACATTTCTCCGAGAACCCTCTACGCACTCACTTAAATAAATCAAAAATGCTTCCCTCATCCCCGTCACTCTCCTTATTGCTTGACCACATGCACTCACAAGTACCCATATCTCCCATATTAGTCACACCTTTGCCCTAGACGACATTTCTTTCCGTTTGGTCGCGTACCTATCTCATCACTTAACAAATGTACTTTTCTTTCCTTTCTTCTTCCTCTCGCTACACCCGCCACCCTGTCCACTACGCTCCCAAACTCCTACTCACTCTTCCCTTTCACTTTCATTTCACCCAACTTTAACAAAATTGTTTTTCTTCTGACCAACATCATACCGGCCTCTCACTTCCTCCTATCCGCGCCACATTCACGCACATTTAATGACCCTTTTACAAGGGCCTTAAATTTTCATAGCAGTAAAATACAGAGTGAGGAATTTCTAGTTCCTTCATTCTGTCCTATTTACTCGTAGTTGCCTTATACAATACGCATGGGAGAGGATGGCGACATTCTCCCCTCCCCCCTCTCCCTCCCTACACCTGTCACAAAGAATTTTGAATAAAAAAGTAGATTCAGAGAACTGAAAAAGAAAATAGGTTCAAAAAGACACAATTAAGAAGAGACTGCAGTGGTTCAAAAGCATCTCATGATTCTTTTATGAGAAGAAACATTATTTCGACCTACACAAACATTTTTTGTGGCTTGGGTCTGTAGTGATCTCCCAAAACAGTCCCTGAAATACTGACTGCATGTCTCCATGCAGCCAGGACCCCAGTACGGGATAATTAATTTAGTAATATATCTGTTATAAAACTCAGTTCTCTTAAATACCGTCTAGCACTGTTACATAGTTTGCTGAGGCAGATATATTTCAAACATTTATTTTCAGCTCAGGCAAGTCCCTCAATCCCCCATTTGCAATCATAAGACCTAACATCTTGAGGCTACCTAGCATAGGAGTATCGGTTTCATGTTTATTTGATGGTAATGATTGCCTGATGTTTTATAAGTAGAAGCTCCGCAAGGTCCTATGGAGAACGACGACACAGAACAAGATATGCTATGGAATGTCTTCAGTCTTCAGCCCTTGAGCAGTGACGTAGAGTACACTGGGTATTTCACTACGAGTATTTTGATCTGGCTGTAGACAGGTAACAGATCTTATGCAGTTGAGACGGCGTACTAGCTCCGGTCTGGGGGGCATTTTTTTTCGATTTTTTTCTTTAAGAAATTCTGAATTTCAATGTTTCAGTTTTAATTTTTTCAAAAGTTCATTGGCATGGCGATCGAGACTTCCCTCAGTAAGGAGTCTGTCTCAATAGATTCACAAATCGTCTGTTCTCAGCAGGAACAAACTTCATGAAGTATTTCACTGTTACTTCATGAAGTACTTCACCATGTTTTCATCGTCCTCTGTAGACATTCGCGAAATCTTTCTCGAAGTTACCTGGATTTTGATAACATTGTTATATGTTGGGTATTCTTATTTACGTTCATTACTGAGAATATCATCAGGCTAACCATACTGTTATTACCATTTATTATATTCCATAGAAATTAATATCAACTAGTAGCGGAGGTCGAGTGGACGGCAATTCGAATAGGACATCAGCGAGTTGGACCAAGGACACGGTTCATTAAATTCCACGCTACGAAATCCTTCGTAAGGAGCACCGTTCTAGCCTCCTGATAGAGGGAGTTTGCGACGTTAAATTGAATTCTTATCAACTCGTCAACCTGAGAATTTTCGTCAATTTAATATCCTCATAGTTATGGTCACCTTGGTAGTATAAAATTCACCGCCAATTTCTATATTGAGAGTTATTGTCAACTTATTAAAGTGGTCACTATCATAAGGTTAACATCATGACGATTATCGCTAAACTTTTATCTTGTCAATTATCATCGACTTTTTATATTGATTGTTATTGTCATCTATTTCAACAAATAACATCAACTTTTGAGTTGACCTTTATATTCGACTTTCTATATTGGCTATTATCATTTTTAGTTAGAAAATTTTCATCAACTTTCTACATTTATACTAATCATCTTCTTATACGTCTATCTTTATATTTTTAGCGTATTAGTTACCAATATAATGATTGACTTAAAAACTCGTATAATTTTGTATGCTAATATACATTGTAAACTTATTATCTAGATAAGTGGCATTTATATTCTTACATCTATTATTAAATTCACATCTAATCAAATAAATTTTCTACCGTTGTATCTCCCCTAAACTTTATAACTTAATAATAATTGTTAATCTCCTCTATTATACCTCGTTGCTAGGTTATGTTGGCAATTGCCATTTTCTTGTCCTGAGTACCGTTATCCTCTGCTTTGTCATCGTCAACTTTTTTCGAACAAGTACCTGATCCTCTCCTTCTGAAGGCCATGCAATTTATTTTTTTTTCTAATGACTAATGGCTAAGAATTTTGTGTTCCTACCCCTTATTCTCCCTCTTTCTCCTCCTTCACTTCCCCTCCTTCTATAATCCCCCTTCACACATACGCGACTCAAGTGAGTTCGTTTAAGAAGAAACGACTGAAGCTACAATCTTTTGTTTTTTCGAATCTCCAAATGTCAAATCACCTTTGCGTCTATGTACTGAGAAGCTGAATGACAAACTACGAGAAATTACACCTAGACGAACATTTTCTAAGGACAATTCATCCATGTGTCTAATGTTCGTCTAGGTGTAATTTCTCGTAGTTTGTCATTCAGCTTCTCAGTACATAGACGCAAAGGTGATTTGACATTTGGAGATTCGAAAAAACAAAAGATTGTAGCTTCAGTCGTTTCTTCTTAAACGAACTCACTTGAATTGTCCTTAGAAAAGTCTAAAATACTTTAAGCGAAGTCGTCTCCCAGATTTTCAAATTCATGACAATTGACGAGATTCTTGACATTTGGCACCCTGCAGCAACGCCACCTGGAGATCCATATTTGGCCTGACACCAAATTTGGTCCAGTGACAATATAAATTTGGTGCCAAATCCACAGATATGGAGGAAATGTTTGGACCAAGTAACATTTCCCTCAAGTTCTAAGAACCTCAGTACTAATGTCTTCGAACGAACTATGGGCAGCCTATTTCTTTGGGTCTTAGATTTCATATGTGGACATCTTTTATGACCTAATAGGCTTATTCGTATCATAATTGCTCGACATAAAGAAATACATTTGCTACATCTTCGTCAAAGACGCCAGTCTCCGTATGACAGAAGCTGTCTCGCCATACCTCACAACCCATGACAATTACTAAACAATATCTATTTCTTCGTCCAAGATTTAGAATATACATAATGAGATATATTAATTCTAAGGTAATACGATTTATCTGATATCACATAACGTTCTTCAGACCCTCCAAACAGACAGTCAAAATATTCAAATTAGGTCTTTGCTGGCATTCGGTATTTAGTTCACTATGCTTCCCGCCAGGAGAACTTGTTCATCTTAGGGAACCTCTCTTGTCTTTTTTTTTTTTTTTTTTTTTTTGGGGGGGGGGGGGGATGAAAGTGTTACAAAAACGACAGCAACGGCAAGGGTAACGCGAAACAGCAGAGTCTCTCCCAACTAAACAAGAATAGAGAGTTGTGTCCTGCTGTCTCATTTTACTTGTGTGTGTGTGTGTGTGTGTGTGTGTGTGTGTGTGTGTGTGTGTGTGTGTGTGTGTGTGTGTGTGTGTGTGTGTGTGTGTGTGTGTGTGTGTGTGTGTGTGTGTGTGTGTGTGTGTGTGTGTGTGTGTGTGTGTGTGTGTGTGTGTGTGTGTGTGTGTGTGTGTGTGTGTGTGTGTGTGTGTGTGTGTGTGTGTGTGTGTGTGTGTGTTTGTGTGTGTATGTGTGTCTGTGCGCGCACGCGCGTGTGTGTGTGTGTGTGTGTGTAATTTCGCGTGCCCATTTAATACAAAAAAGGAGAAACACTCATCTACCCAGCATGTCTTTACCTAATTGTATCTACCTAACCGTAGTAAACAGGAAAGGAACGAGAATCATATGTACCTGTCTTTTCGTCTCCATATGTTACACATAATTCTAAACTCGTTTTAAGTTTCCGTCTTTAACAGATCCTATTTTCGTTTAACCCAGCTATGAACGACAAAAGCATCTGCCTCCTTATCTCTGCAGAGTCACTCATCCATGCGCAGCCAATTCCTCCACAGAAAAGATCCGTCACTGAACCCGGCACAGCCCACATGTTCATTTCCAGTTACTGGAAAACATTTTTCATAAATTGGCGTATCCACAGTAATGCCTAACTCGGCAAAACAAATGACAAGCTGTTGGTAGCCGACAACTGAATACTGATTCATCTGCCACAAAATGATCACACCTAGACATCTCTCAGTTTCTGGATCCAGAGGTTAAAGATTCATACAAGTATAACATCCCTAACCAATTCAGCGCGCTAACAAGTGACGTCTCCTGGGATTGGCAGCACTTCAGAACTGGAATCCACAAAGCGACTCAGGAGACACTAGAGAGAACTCGATTCTCCCCGAAGCAGTCATGGACCTTGCAAGAAACCCAACCTGGAGTCCATCGCCCAGTTTCGTTTTCTCTGCCGAGCAAAGGCTGGTCCTCTACAGCGCAATTTCCTTATAAAAGACAGCTCCGGCAATGTCCTATCCACAGAAGCTGACAGTGTCAACCGCTGACTAGAGCATTTCAGTCACTTCTTGAGCCACTCAACGGTTCCTGAAGACACAATCCTTACGATTGCGGCCAATGCCGATAACGACCCAAATCTAAGTTTCCCTACCTTCCCCATTAACCCAAACGTGACTAAACCCACACTAAGGGCGTTAGAATTGGTAAAGCTCTTGTTGTCTGCGACATCACAGCCGAGATGCTAAAAGCCGGAGGTCACCAAATGATCCAACGACTCATCTAAATCATGAGTTACGTATACAGTAAGTCCGGGATAAGATACCCGAGGACTGGAGATGGGGTATCACCCTACCCGTGAGGAAAAGGGAGTATTCTCAGCTCGAATGCAGCAAAGATAAAGTCTATCGAAAGAAACACCACGTGGGGATGGAGGTTTTATCAATACGACGTTTCGCTTTTTGGGGTTTTATCAAGTACCTGATGAATCTCTAAAAAGCTATAAAAAGGAAACCGTTGTACAAATAAAGGCTCCGTCCTCACGCGATGTTTCCTTTGATAGACTGGTCAGCAAATGCCAACCATAAAGACATCACACTTCTTTACATCCCCGGCGAGTTTTCACCCACGTCCTACTCATTAGAGCAATTCCAGCTACCTAAAGCAGAAGTCGTCCACAACAAACAGGTTGTATAACCAAACGTTCCACAGTTAATTACATCTCAGCCTTTTGCTTTATCATCGAGAAGGCGCGAGATTTTAGGAAGAACCGACATCTTATAGCTTCCATGGACTTCAGGGCCACTTTTGACATGGTGTACCACACCGCCTCTTTGGAAGATCCTCAAAATGCGCGGACCCTCCCCCAAAATAATCACAGTTTTCCAACAATTGTATAATAATGTTGAAAGTTTTTTTTTTCGAGTGAACTATAAAGACTCACAATGGTCCTCCATTAACACCAGAGTACGTCAAAGCTGCCAACCTGCTCCGGACTTTTTCAACTGCGC
>NC_134782.1:62613553-62621053 GCF_046742065.1 Oratosquilla oratoria | reverse complement strand
ATCTTCCTAATTTTCTTCCTCTTTCTCTTCTTCCTCCCCCTCTTTCTCTTCATCTTTCTCCTCTTCCTCCTCCTCCTCCTCCTCCTCTTTCTCTTCATCTTCCTCCTTCTCTTCCTCTTTCACCTTCTCCTCTTTCTCTTTATAATCTTCCTTCTCTTCCTCCTTCTTCTTCTCCTCCTCCTTTTCTTCCTCCTCCTCCACTTCTTTTTCTTCCTCCTTCTACCTCTCCTCCTCCTCCTTCTACCTCCTTTTTTTCCTTCTCCTACATCTCTTCCTCTTCCCCCTCCCCCTCCTCCTCGTCCTCCTTCTTCTCACCCCCCTTTTCTTCTTCCTCCTCTTTCTCTTTCTCCTCTGCCTGCTCTTCTTCCTCCTTGTCCTTTTTCCCCTTCTACTCCTAATGCCGTTACTTCTCCTCCTCTTCCTCCTCTTTTTCGTCCCTCTCCTCCTCCTCCATCTGCTTCATCTACTCCTCCTCCTTTTTCTCCTGCTGCTCCTCCTCCTCTTCCTCCTCCACTTCCTCCCCCTTTATGTCTTCTTACTCTTCCTCCTTTTTCTTCTCTCACTCCTCCTCCTCCTCCTTCTTCTCCTACTCCTCCCCCGCTGTTCCTCTTCCTTTCTTTCATCATCGTCATTCTTCTCCTACTCTTCTTCGCCCTCCTCCTCTGTTTCCTTCCGACTCCTCTTTATTCCTTTCTCCTCTTCCTCCTCGTCCTCCTCCTTCTCTTCTTCTTCCTCCTCACCCTCTTCCTTCTCCTCTTCCTCCTCGTCCTCCTCCTTCTCCTCTTCTTCCTCCTCACCCTCTTCCTTCTCCTCTTCCTCCTCGTCCTCCTCCTTCTCTTCTTCTTCCTCCTCATCCTCTTCCTTCTCCTCTTCTTCCTCCTTGTCCTCCTCCTTCTCTTCTTCTTCCTCCTTGTTCGCTCTGCTCTCCTCTCCATTCCTGCTTCTCCTACGTAAGCTTTTGTTCCTCTTTCTCTTCCTACAGTGTTTCCTGTTTTTCCTCTTCCTCGTCTTTCTCTTCCTCCTCTTCTTCTTCTTCTTCTTCTTCTTCTTCTTCTTCCTTTTCCTCTTCTTCCTCTTTCTCTTTCTCTTCTCCTTCCTCTTCCTCTTTCTCTTTCTTTTCTCCTACATCCTCTCCCTTTTCCTCCTCTTCTTCTTCCTCCTCCTCTTCCTTTTCCTCTACTTCATCTTCATCTTCATCTTCATCTTCATCTTCATCTTCATCTTCATCTTCATCTTCATCTTCATCTTCATCTTCATCTTCATCTTCACCTTCATCTTCACCTTCATCTTCATCTTCTTCATCTTTATCCTCATCTTCATCTTCATCTACATCTTCATCTTCATCTTCATCTTCATCTTCATCTTCATCTTCATCTTCATCTTCATCTTCCTCTTCATCTTCGTCATCATCTTCATCTTCATCTTTATCTTCATCTTCATCTTCATCTTCATCTTCATCTTCATCTTCATCTTCATCTTCATCTTCATCTTCATCTTCGTCATCATCTTCATCTTCATCATCTTCATCTTCATCTTCATCTTCATCTTCATCTTCATCTTCATCTTCATCTTCATCTTCATCTTCATCTTCATCTTCTTCATCTTTATCCTCATCTTCATCTTCATCTTCATCTTCATCTTCTTCATCTTTATCCTCATCTTCATCTTCATCTTCATCTTCATCTTCATCTTCATCTTCATCTTCATCTTCATCTTCATCTTCATCTTCATCTTCATCTTCATCTTCAACTTCATCTTCGTCATCATCTTCTTCCCTTTCTTCCTTTAAATGAGGAATGCTGATCTCTTATGCTATCACTCCATTATACTGCCCACCTTCTTCAATTCCTCCCCGACCGCCTCTTCGATTCTCCTTCTCTTCGGAGATATATTGCCTCCATCAGCAGAAGCACCAGATATTTCCGTCATGATAACAATATCTCTTTCTCTTCTTTTTTTTCCTCTTCCTTTACCTCTTCCTCTTCTTTTTCCTCTTCTTCTCCCTTTTCCTCTTTTTTTCCTTCCTCCTCTTCCTATTTCTCTTCCAGTTGCCTTTCCTCTCCCCTTTCCTCTTGTTATAGGGTGGCTAAATAAAAGTGTGGGAATCACTAATTAACTATATTAATCACAATGTGATAAAGCACTACAATAACAAATGAGTACAGACAGTAAGGAGGCAAAGTGACAACTAGACACTAAGCCTTGGCTTTGCAAGAAACATACAGAGTTCGCTTGGTTCTCCTTAAATAATGGTAAATAAATAATATAATGACAATAATGAAATTAATATACAAAAAAAATCTATGATAATTATGTGATGTGAAAATACAGACACAATTGAATAATTCCCAAGTATAATACACTACAATAACTGAACAATGCTACAACGCATTACGTATATATATAATATACATAATGGTACGATACCATCACACTCTTTCTCTTTTCTTTTCCCTTTTCCCTTCCTCTTCCTCCTCCTATTCCTCTTCCCCTTCCTCTCCCAATTTACTCTTCCTCTTCCTTTTCTTCTTCTCCTTCCTCTTCCTTTTCCTCTCTCTCTTCCTCTTCCTTTTCTCCTTCTTCTTCTTCCTCTTCCTCTTTTTCTTTCTCTTTTTTCTCTTCCTCTTCCCCTGCCTCTCTCTCTCTCTCTCTTTCTCCATCTGCTCTACTTGCTGCTCCTCCTACTCCTCTCCTCTTTTTCTTCTTCCTTGTACGCCATTTTCCCATCTTATACGTTTCTTCTTCTTCTTCTTCTTCTTCTTCTTCTTCTTCTTCTTCTTCTTCTTCTTCTTCTTCTTCTTCTTCTTCTTCTTCTTCTTCTTCTTCTTCTTCTTTATCTTCTTCTTGGTTTTAGCTAACTAGATCAACATCCATCAAGTAGGGTGGGTTCCACGAGAGAGTGGGGGAGGGGGAGTGCATAGAAGGAGAGGGGGAAAGGAAGAGAGAGGAAGAGGGAGGAGGGGAGAGTGAGGGTGGAGGGAGGGGGGACCTTCGCCCAGAAGGGGTGGAATTGTGTGGGAGATAATAATGATAAATAGGCTAATTGTAGGAAATAAAAAAAAAACAGTTGTTCTTACGCTCAATATTTCTTTCGTAACTTTTTTTATTACCATTACACATGAGATTCTTTTGTCTGAAAAAAGTATTATGCTCGCCTTGTGAGCTTTGGTTTTATTTAAAAAGAAAAAGACTAACAAGGAAATATACTGATTCATATGAACGTGCTTACTGGCGCATGAAAATAAATCCAAGGGTTCCACAAGGACTGAGAAAATCTAAACGTTGAGAAGCAAGGATTAGTAACTAGATCCACACGCTAATGTCGGGTCGTTATAAAAAACCGTCTTTACCTTTTTGAAGGATTCAAAACGTAGTAGTCCATAATTTAAGTAGCCTTTCATTCCGTTATATTTTCCTTTGTGGGATTGGACCCAGTCAATTCAGACTTGACATTCAAACAACACTTCCGATGTCTGGTAAAGTCGGCCCTGTGGAAGCTTCATATTCTGAAAAAAAAAATCACAGGATCTTCAATAGCGAGACCATTTCTGCCAGATGTGTTCGCTGCTTCATTCTTCCAGTTCTTGAGCACTGCAATCCCAACGGTCGTCGCAATCCCAACGGTCGCCTTCCGCTGGATATCACCCGTAGTACATTGACAGTCTTTCGCTCTGCTGGGTTTCTTCAGTGGGAATATGGTGTGGTGTGACCTTCGGCATCGTCTCAATGTCAACAGCAACATCACTCACTGTACAGCTCCATCCCAGAAGTATTTGTGCCCCTCAGATGCACTCGGCTTGCCTCTGCATTGTATTTACTTAGTCTACAGCCGTTCGTATGTCGAGATGTCGCACAAATCCGTTCCAGATATGCTTCTTGCCGAATTAATATATCTATGTCATTCCTTGGGTGTAGACACATGTACAGCAGAAGATCTGCACAAGTTCAGCTCTAAATCAAACAGATCTTGAGGGCTTCACCTAGTTTCAGCCTTGTTATTATCTCTAGTCAGTGACAGAACTTAAAAAGAAAACGCGCAGATTAAGAATAAGAAACGAAAACAATAAACGGTCTAAAGATCCAGCCCTCACACTGATTATAACTTTTGACCAACAACTTTTAAGTCACCTACATGTAGGACACCTAAGATATGGTATAAAAAGATAGTTCCCACTTACGCCATGCTGATTTTTCTACCAGCACTGAACACACCAAGCAAGGATGTTCCTGTCCAGTGGGTATATACGTGCACTGCTCGGCCTACGCACACATTTTCCCAAACCTAAACTCAGCATAATGCGCAAAATGTGGTCAAAACCTATTCACAGTGCATGATATACCATTCTAAACAATAAATCCTTTGTCTTCAAGACTCAGAACATATCAGCTTCCGAGAAGCCCAAGTTCAAGTAAAATCCATGATAGCCTAACCAGGAATAACGTACGCGGAAGCGATTCGACTGGCCATTGTGAGGCGACATCTCCCCACGCCCTCTCGCTCCCACATCATTACAAAGAGAAGCTACAATCATAACACAGGAACCTCCTCACAGGATCTCCTACTCCCTCCAGTGCACCACACCCTTCCACCAAAAGTGACGGTACACTAGGCTAGCATGCCACTTACATTTGCTCCTTCGTTTGAGTAGAAATGACTTTGGTTACAATATTCTAGACTTCCGTAAGAACATCTCAATAATGTGGCTTGCATTCGTATAGATTTAATTTCTTATAATTTGCCATTTAACTTCTCACTATATGACGCAAGAATAAGTCGACATTTGGACATTTGAAAAACGTAACGTAACTGAAGTCGTTTCTACTCATACGAAATAGCAAAAGCAAGTAGCATGCTATCGAAAAATTTCTAGTGTGCCGCCACCTCCTTCTTACCATCACCCACAAGTTCCCTCTTGCCGTACTTAGAAAGGTAAAGAAAGAAAATGACAGATTTTAATAGGGATGATCTGTAGCCAAAAACCCACATTAAGATATTAACAGTAGAGATTTATAAGTTGCTGAAAAATAAAAGAGCGACGTTTCATTACATGGATGAAGACATTGTAAAAAACAATTGAATATCTGATTCGTCCCAGGCAGCAGTGATATGGTTACCATACCTAAAGAAATAAGATAAAGAGACAATACGAATGGCAGTCAATATGATCTCAAGCCTGAACGATAAGATATATAGGTCAAGACTGAGAAAACTGGGACTTCTCACACTGAAAGGGAGGAGAGAGGTGACATGACCTGCGTATTATTTTCCTGGTACTAAAAATTTACCAAGGTAGACTGCTGCTATAGATATCTCTAAGAATTATTCTATGATGAGTTGGATAATGACATGTGTGGATGTCACACTGTAGCATAGCCTCGTGTAGACAATTCTTCACTTGTACTGATTACCGCCGAAAATTCGGAGGTTTCCTCAAGACATGTTTACTGATAAACATGAATTGAATCAAGCTTTGAATAAAATTTGCAACCATCAAGCTTCATGTATTTTTTGTATATGTTTAATTTTGATGTTATAATGACAGTGAGTTTGTAATCCCCGCGAATCAGAATCTTCATTTGATTTCATTGCTGGTACAACAAGGACTGCCATTTGAGATCATTTCACTGGATTAATAACACTTGCTAGTAATCTAACTTTGTTATCATATTTTCTAAAAAAATAATAATAATAATAATAATAATAATGGCACTAAGCGCCAATTAGAAATTGGTTTCGTGCCTTTTTAATTCTCTTAGTCTTAATGCGAATAATCCTAGGAACTGGGTTGTTATCTTAACAACACTAAGTTGGTGTATTTCAGTCCCATTGTGGATTCTGGTGCACACAGCCATGGCCGAGAAGACAAGATTCATTACCGAGAAATAACATCGTTAAAGGTCGGTAAGTTCTTCCTCCATGTGTAGCGTTTATTCTTCCTTGCAGTGTTGAGTTTATAACCTCTAGACGCACGAAGGCTAGACAAACCGTTAGTCTGCAGACAAAGTCGTTCGTTGGCTTGCTGTAACTTTCTAAATTGTGATGTATTGATAGAATACACATCACCACTTTATCCCTAATGTTTTAGAGCTCGTTCATGAATGGCCTATGAGTAGTGAGCTTAGCAATCTTTTTTTTTTTTTTTTTTTGGTAATTCTTCCACTAACTTAAGAGTAAGAACATCATAAAGTTTTATTTCTGATTCCTCTACTAGGATAATAGTAAAGACGTCATCAAACTTCTCCACTTCTATTTCTACTAAGGCATATAGGCCTACATGAATGTCTTCATAATTTCATCCCACATGCTTGCTATGCTACAGATGATTTCTTCGGGTCACACTAATAGCAAGTCTTACACCGTATTGAGCATTCCTTATTTACGCCTCTCAGAATGTCCCCAATCACAATCTATACACATAAGTGATGTATATCCCATTTATTCCTGAACTACAACTGAAGCCTTTACTACTTTTTTGTGAGGAGTGGTTAGGGAGTTTAGTGAAGAATGAGAATGTAGCGGTGTTGAGGAATCTCAATACTAGAGTAAAGAATGAGCCAATAGATGGAGTTGTAGAGAAGTTTGGGACACCAGGTAAGAATCTCAGTGAATAGATGACGTTAGATATATGTTTAGAAAGGGAGTTGATAATAGCAAACACAGTGTATAACAATTGCAAAGGGCATAGATGATGACTAAGGCCGCAGCAACACACCTAGGCTCTTCATCATGCGGAGTGTTTGACAAAGGGAGGAAAGATTTTAGTAGATTGCCTAGTGAGGTTCTTTAACGTGTGTTTTAGGAAAGGGAGTGTGCCAGGGGACTGGAGGAATGATTGTATTGTTCCGTTTTACAAAGGAAAAGGTAATAAATGTAACTGTAGTAGTTTTAGAGGGATTAGTTTGTTGAGCGTAGTTGGAAAGGTTTATGGGAGGGATTTTAACTGAGAGGATTAAGGGAGGAACAAAGGGAATAATTAGTGAGGATTAGTGTGGGCTTAGGAATGGTAGAGGGTGCGGGGATCAAATTTTTGTAGTAAGGCATATCTTTAATAAGTTTTTGGCAAAAGTTTAAGGATATTTTGGGGACCTTTATTGATTTAGAAAAGGCTTGTGACAGATTAGACATGAAGGCATTATGGAAAGTATTGCAGATATATGGGTTACGTGGAAAACTATTAAAAACAGTTAAAAGTCTTTACACGAGTAGTGGAACTTGTTGGGCATAGTGAGAGTGAGTGGTTTAAGGTAAAGGTGGAGCTGCAATAGAAATGTGTTATGTCACCATGGATGTTCAGTGTGCACATGGACGGTGTGGCACGGGAGATAAATGTGAGTAACGAGCAGAGGATTGGAAATAGAGATAGTAGATGGAAATGGGAGAAAGAGCCAGTTGTTAATGAGACTGCACATATGGCTGGGTCAGAGGAGGGTCCAAAGTAAAGAGTGAACTAGTTCGGGCAGGTAAGTGAAAGGAAAATTTTAGAATTGAATGTGAGTTAA
>NC_134782.1:62571053-62603553 GCF_046742065.1 Oratosquilla oratoria | reverse complement strand
AATGCATGTGGCGAAGACACTAAGGTCTTGAAATCTTCACATACCTTGGTAGTGTAGTGCATAACAATGATTGGTCATATCTGGAGTTCTTTCGAAGGATTCGGGTGATCTATGATGTGATGGATTTGCCCAAACAAATATGATGTCGATGTTTATGCAAAATTCGAATCACGTCACTTGTACCCCCTGCCTTGCTGTATAGCTGCAAACCATGAGTATACGATACTTATTTGAAAAGGCATCCCCATGTCTTTAATACCAAGTACCTTCAGAGAATTGTGGTGGATCGCTGAAACGACTTCATATCAAAACAGAGACTGTTCCATGAGACTCAATCAAGCCTCGTAACCAGCGTTATTCGTGAATCCAAAGTCCGGTTACGTGGTTATATGCCACGTGTCCTTTGTATATCCTCGTCACAGAGATATCTCCACGAGAGGCAATCCTTGGAGGAAGAGACAAAGGGGACAACAAACAGAATTCATGGTTGGAGCAAGTATATCATTCCTCCAGAGAGCTTTATGGAATGGGAAAGGTGGCACGGAAGCTTGTTCGTGAACCTGTAAGAAACGACATCGGCGAGCGAGTCAACCGAAGCGTCCCTTGGTGTATGCTTTTCAAACTGATAATAGAGGGAAGGCTCCTGCCTGGAAAGGAGATAATCTACCTACCTTTCAACCATATCCTAGATGAAGGAGACGAATTTTAACCTGGGACTGGAGAAATTAGAAGCAGGAAATGGACCCATGGTACAGTTCGAAATTGCCCACCTTGGTGATCAGACAGGTTCCACTACCCCGTCCAGTGTTCACTACATATCCCAAAGCTCCCTAGAGCCTTCAGCTCCCTATGATGGGTAGCTTGCGGGCCAAGAATGTCAGAAAACCTCTCTACCAATTAACCAATACGCAAATGCTTCAGTGAGGATTGATCAAGTCATAAAAGAGTTATATATCATATATCGTTGTTCCAGTTAACGGGGTCTGAGGGTAATGGGTGACCTTACCACATCCGTTCAGCGTTCTTGAATACAACATCTAGTGCCCTTTCCCCTTCCCAAAGAACCCTCGGCGGCGACCACTTCAGAACTCGGACCGCACATCCTTGATACTCACCCTGCCTCGGCCCTCCCCCCCCTCCTCCCATTCGCCACTGTACCAGCCAAGACTTCCGGTACGAAACCCCTCTCCCCTTCACCTACTTCACCTACACCTCTTCCACTTCTTCCTCGATCTTATCGACACCAACGCCACCAAATCCCCGATCATTCTCTTCATACCGGCCACCACATTCTGTGTAACGGTCAGATTTGCCTGAAATCTAAATGTTTTTTAACCACGTCAACGTGCATGCGTGAGTTCTATATTCGGGGTCTAATGCCAGGCTACTTCATGTATCTGAAGGACATATGCGAGACAAAAGGTTCCCGAGACCGACGGATAGCGAGGCTGAGACCGAGATTCCCGTGATGAAGGAACAGTTCGGGAACCATCCAGCTCCTTCGTCCTCATCGCCCCCCCCCCCGCCCTTTCCTTTCAGTGTAAACTTAAGTTTCAATCTCACTTCATCCTTGCTTCTCCCATCCCGTTTTCCCGTCCCGATTCTCCCTCCTGTTTCTCCTTTACTTAGCCGTCCTCCTTGTCCTCCTCCTCCTCCTCTTCCTCCTCCTCTCCCTCCTCCTCCTCTTCCTCCTCCTTCTCCTCCCCCTCCCTCATCCCCTCTTCCTCTTTCTCCTCCTCCTCCTCTTCTTCCTCCTCCTCCTCCTCTTTCTTTTCCTCCTCTTCCTTCACCCCCCTCCTCTTTCTCCTTTCCCTCCTCTTCTTCCTCCTCCTCCTCTTTCTCCTCCTCCTCCTTCACCTTTCCTCCTCCTCCTCCTCCTCCTCTTCCTTCTCCTCGTCCTCCTCCTCCTCCTTCTTCTACTTTGCTTCCCCTCATCTTTCTATTCTTCATACCTTCCCAATCCCCCATCATAGGTTCATTCCTCCCCGTCTACCTTTACATTTCCTCTTGACCTCCCGTTTCCCCTTCCTGTCGTGCTTCGCACTACTTCACACCTTCGCCTGACCTTGTGTCCTTCGTCTAGCCTTGCCGGAGGCTTTGTCCCAGACTGAGACAGCAAGTTTAGCTGTCTCAGACGACGGCGAGCGGACTGGCCGGCAAGGAGACAAGACAGCTTTGATGTGTAGGCATGCACCCTTCAGAGAGTGGGAAACTAAGTCATTAAGGAACAGACCTTACCCGTTTCTTTGTTTCTTCCTCCTGTATACCTTTAACACTATTTCGTAGGAAATACCCATCGTTTCTATCCTTGGGGAGGAAATCGTACCGAAGAGATGGTGTCATAAAGATGACAAAGGAGAGAACTTAATGATAGTAGGACAATGGAGAGACAGCAAATTTTTAAAGTGATCAGTCGTTTTTCTTTAATTGAAATCACTCTCCAGTCATAAAGAAATACTGTATTACTCTAGTGTTTAAGGATGTCAATGAGGCCCTTGAAATATCGACTATATAAAACGTATGCAAGCAATACTCATACGGTAGGTCTATTGACTATTCATCCCAGTGACATCTCATCAACTGAATGAGATCTTAGGACGTTAGGGGGAATAACCTTCTACCAGGTACCGGCATCCTGGCTTCGTAAAATCATTTACCGTTAGCCAGAAAAAAATATCCATGAAGGGCGGCACCAGGTACTACTGACTGACTCTCGCTGTGCCGTTACCACGTTGGATAAACCTGCTGCCGCTCTCAATTCAAAAAAATCTTAAACCTATTCCACAACCGACCTAGTTATGGACCAAAAGGTCTCATGTCGGCATGCTCTTCCTTTGTGATCCTTTATTTGTCCTTAATGTCAATATGGCGTGCTTGAAGTGCTTTCTTCCCCCCCCCCCCATTAAACGATTTCATTTTTCTAAAGGGAAGTCGCCGTAGTAAGGAAGACAGTAAGTATAATGATATGGGTCTATATTACAACATCCATACGCAGAGATCAAAAATATTCCTCAGAAATTTACGATATTTTATATTTTCACAAATGCGATTATTCAAAATAAGTATACTTTTTCAAGAATCCGAATGTACAGTTGGCAAGATTTTTATACGATTCACTAAGTGTGAGATTTGGCTTAAACGGGTGTATATGGCAAAAGTATGTGTGTGTGATTCACAATGGTCTTGGATCACTTGTTGAACCCGTGATCGACAGATATTACATTACCGTATGAGAGCTGAGATCATATATAACCTGATCTGTGGGTAAATCTGTGACCTTACATACGCATACCTCCAATTCCTTACCTACCAGAGCTCAGGTACCAACTTACAATGCTGTGATGCTTTTCAGCCCTGGGTGGGGACTGACCTCAGATGGCTGAGTTAGCTGGCGAACACGGTACCACTACACCAGCAAGCCGGTGTTCATGGAACAGGTAATGCTAAAGCTGCTAAAGATTTTTAACATTATTAACTGTTTATTTCGCATTTACATACACGTAAACACACGCTGTCCCGCATAATCTATATAAGTATATTAGAGTACACAAGTAAGTGAACAGCGGGGGAATTCGCCAATAGTAAGGTACATGCTGCTTTTGAAATAAATCGTTCTGCTTCCGTACCTCCTTGCCAAAACTGGAACCTACCAACTCTACCCGGAAAGGTGGACACAAGTTGCACAAGATCTTCACCTATCAACGATATGTAACTGTGTCCGGTCCTTCAAGACCAAGCGTTTGACAGCGGTGGTAGCAAGGTCCTAAGGAGAAGAAAGGTGAGAAAAAAATTATGTTTGACTGTGCAACTTATATGTGGTCTGCTACAAGCTTGAAACTTTTAGTAATAACTATGGAATACAGTACACAGAGGAGAGGCAGTCTATCAGTGAATTCTGTAACCCTTGACTTGAGGTGCTGGGGGAAAAGTAAAATTAAATAAGATAAATCATTGCTGGTAGGATGCCGGCCGGCCGGCCGGTAAGGGCTTTGCGAGGCGACATGGAGCTGAGCAAGAAAGGTGTTCAAGTAACGGGGTTCTGCGGGTCGTCGCCATAGTAACAGACCGGCCAAGGGTAAGGTGAAGGAGGAGAGTGAGGAGGGGAATTATAAATAAAACTAGTAGTGGCAGGAAACAGGAATGAGGCGACGAGGAGGGTAAGTAAAAGAGGAATAAGTAATAAGTCGAGAAGGTAGTTAAGGAGGAGGAAGAAGGGAAGGAGAAACAATAACAGAAGGGAAGGAGAAAGGAGGTGGTTTTATCAAGACAGAGGAAGGTAATAGAGAAAATCTACTGTCTGGACAGTAGAGGAGGTGAGACTGGTGGATAGGAAAGAGAAGGGGGAGGAAGTAGAAGTAGGAAAGGAGGTAACAAGAAGAGGCTGGAAAAAAGAAGAGGAAGAGGGAAAAATAGTGATGATGTAATGACACAAATAATAAGGAATAAGAAAGGAAATCGACAGAGATGGATTGGCCAGGACAGGAGGGAAACAGTTAAAATGGAACCAAGGAAGAGAGGGAAGAAGGAGGAAGGGGAGGGAGGGAGGAAGTTAGATTGCATGCTTATAAGCAATTTACAAGAGGAAGTGCAAACCGCTGTGACATTTGTTTAACCTCTCCGATGGATGGAGGAAGAAAGGGACGAGAAACTGAAGGAAATATATATCAAAGGAGGTGGTGAAGTTAGAAATGTGTTTCCTGTTGCTGTTAACCATCTCAACTCACCATTTCAACCAGAAGACTTTATCTATGGTTCTGGCAAACGATTGTAGGAACAGATTCATTCAACAGAAGATTGACCTTCGGCCTTTCAGTTTGCTCTCCGTTTCTACAGTCAACCACGCACGCACAAACACACACACACACACACACACACACACACACACACACACACACATACACACACACACACACACACACACACACACACACACACACACACACACACACACACACTCACACACACACACACACACACACACACACACACACACACACACACGCACGCACACAAACAATAAAAGAATTTAAGAACAAACATGATCTTGCGAGATACAAAAACAGGTCACCACGAGCATAGCTCTCCTTCCCGTATAATACAACTAGGTAAATACAACTAGGTAAATACACACACACACACACACACAGAGAGAGAGAGAGAGAGAGAGAGAGAGAGAGAGAGAGAGAGAGAGAGAGAGAGAGAGAGAGAATACCTGATTCTCCCTAGATTATAATATGCACCTGAGGTTTTCTCTCTCCGCACAGAATAGAGGATATAGATAACATCGGGAGAGTACAAAAACAACCATACGAGTTCCCATCCTTGCAGATGCGAAGAGAGATTAAAAAGAAAGAAGAGAGGCCACATGTGAGCAGTATGCAGGTCGTAAAGGGGAATAAATGGCACTGACAAATAATATCTCTTAGTTTGGGATGGGTTTCGAGGTTATGGAAAATAATATAAACACTTGGTAGCTCAGGAAATGATATAGCCTAAGTTAGAACGAGAACCATAAGCAAATTCAGCACTCAGTATAAAAGTCGGAGGAAAAGATACTATATCCCACCAGCGTATTCCTGTATATTACAATTAAGTAGGTACAGTTAAGTGAATAGACATACAAACGCACGCACACACAGACACGCTCGCTCGTGCCTAGAATGGGCGGGGTTGTGGTAGGGTAGGACAAGACAGTGCGGGGACGAGCGGACATAGCGAAGTAGATCGAAATGAAGGAGTTGGGAAGGAGGGAGGGAGTGTGAGTGAAGGACGCAAGAGGGTGGAGCGGAGTGATGCCAATAGTAAGAACCACTTACCGTTCCACCAAGGTTAACTCGCAGTGGAGGAGGTGGAAGGTGGAGCGGGGCCGTGGAGGTGGTGGTCTGTTAGTGATTGTATCGTTTCCGTCGACGGTTTTTTACGTCATGGGAGTGATGGTGGTGATGATGAGTTTATGCACTGGCTGTGACACTGATAATGTTGGCAGTGGTGATAACTGTTAATGATATCAGGTTGTGGTGATGGTAATGGTGATGGTGGTCATGGTGGTGGTGGTCATGGTGGTGGTCATGGTGATGGTAATAGTGATGGTGATTGTGATAGTGAAGGTAGTGGTAGTGGTAGTGGTAGTGGTAGTGGTAGTGGTAGTGGTAGTGGTAGTGGTAGTGGTAGTGGTAGTGGTAGTGGTAGTGGTAGCGGTAGTGGTTGTAGTGGTGGTGATGGTGATGGTGATGGTGGTGGTGGTGGAGATGGTGATGGTGATGGTGATGGTGATGGTGATGGTGATGGTGATGGTGATGGTGATGGTGATGGTGGTGGTGATGGTGATGGTGGTGGTGATGGTGATGGTGATGGTGATGGTGATGGTGATGGTGATGGTGATGGTGATGGTGATGGTGATGGTGATGGTGATGGTAGTAGTAATGGTAGTGGTAGTGGTTGTGATGATGGTGAAGGTGATGGTGATGGTGATGGTGATGGTGATGGTGGTGGTGGTGGTGATGGTGATGGTGATGGTGATGGTGATGGTGATGGTGATGGTGATGGTGGTGGTGGTGGTGGTGGTGGTGGTGGTGGTGGTGGTAGTAATGGTGGTGGTGATGGTGATGGTGTTGGTGTTGGTGTTGGTGTTGGTGTTGGTGTTGGTGTTGGTGTTGGTGTTGGTGATGGTGATGGTGATGGTGATGGTGATGGTGATGGTGATGGTGATGGTGATGGTGATGGTGATGGTGATGGTGATGGTGATGGTGATGGTGATGGTGATGGTGATAGTGATGGTGATGGTGATGGTGATGGTGATGGTGATGGTGATGGTGGTGGTGGTGGTGATGGTGATGGTGATGGTGGTGATGGTGATGGTGATAGCGATGGTGATGGTGATGATGATAGTGATGGTGATGGTGTCGTCATGGTGATGGTGACGGTCATGGTGATGGTCATGGTCATGGTGATGATGATGGTGGTAGTGGTAATGATGACAGTGATGGTGATAGTAATAGTGATGGTGATGGTGACGGTGATGGTGATGGTGGTGATGGTGATGGTGATGGTGATGGTGATGGTGATGGTGATGGTGATGGTGATGGTGATGGTGATGGTGATGGTGATGGTGATGGTGATGGTGATGGTGATGGTGATGGTGATGGTGATGGTGATGATGGTGTCGTCATGGTCATGGTGACGGTCATGGTGATGGTCATGGTGATGGTCATGGTGATGATGATGGTGGTAGTAGTAATGATGACAGTGATGGTGATAGTAATGGTGATGGTGACGGTGATGGTGGTGGTGGTGGTGGTGGTGGTGGTGGTGGTGGTGGTGGTGGTGGTGGTGGTGGTGGTGGTGGTGATGGTGTCGTCATGGTCATGGTGACGGTCATGGTGATGGTGATGGTCATGATGATGATGATGGTGGTAGTGGTAATGATGACAGTGATGGTGATAGTAATAGTGATGGTGATGGTAGTGACGATGGTGACGTTGGTAGGAGAAGGTCAACAGGGAAGGTTGTGTGGAATGACATACGGAAGTGGAACAGGGGTGAGGTGGAATGCCTAGAAGTAGTGCAAATGGAAAGAAAAGTGGAAGTGGAGGAGGAAGAGGAGTAGGAGGAAGAGAAGAATGAAGTAGATGAAGGGACTTAACCCTGCAACATGAAGAGGTGGACGATTGCATGAGAAATGTGGAGGAAGTGGAAGGGAAAGAAGAGGGGAGGCGTCGATGACCCAAGTGGATCAATGAAAGGAAAAGTCGAGTGGAGTAGCCCCATTGTGTAGCAGAGACGAGACGACGCAAAAAGTGAAAGAGTATGTGGAGAGTACAGCAGAGTCGAATGGGAAAGTAATGTGGAGTATTTCGTTGGGGGACCTCTGTAAAAGGCATCGATGGTTATGGACATTAGATAAGGGAACGTGATTATGATGGGGAAGGTAGGTTTAAGTGTGGGGTTACAAATATCTTGACTGGAGCAGGAAATCCAAGGAGAACAGATGTATGCAACATTGCAGTTGTCCAGCAACCCACAGGCACAACCTTGCTTTATCGTTTGTTTGTTTTTCCAATCGTAATCTTACACTGATATGGATATATTTTGGTAACATGTACGTGTTTTCACTCATGGATGTGCCATTGTTATGGTTAGATTTAAAATCCTGTCAGGTAGATACATTTGTAGGCAGAGATTTAGGTAACAGCAGTATTATTCTTTTCTCTTTTATCTACCTACAGCTACAAGAAGTTACAAGGAATATCAGTACCTCAAAAGGTTTCACAACCCATGCCGAGGAGGTACCATTTAAAGGTTACCGGGAATTTGCACTAGTACTTACACTAATGTATGTAGCACACTGTCTAACCGACTTTTGAACTGCTCAACTGAGGAATTGTTTACCACGTCCTTTGGTGGATGTAGCTGATGTGTATTCTTCCTAATCAAATTCTGTAAATGATCACACTATATGTGTGTGTGTGTGTGTGTGTGTGTGTGTGTGTGTGTGTGTGTGTGTGTGTGTGTGTGTGTGTGTGTGTGTGTGTGTGTGTGTGTGTGTGTGTGTGTGTGTGTGTGTGTGTGTGTGTGTGTGTGTGTTGGAGAACTTCTAGAACTACGCAGTCTCCTTTCTACCTATTTCTACCTTACCTACCGGCTCTCATCCACAAGACGAGTACGCGTCTCGCATGCACGTGCATTGCATCACAACGGTGTAAGATGGTAGTCAAGACCTGACGGACACCAAGGGTCAAATGTCGCGGTCAAGTCTATTGTCATGAGACTCCAAATTATCGGGGTCATGACCTCGGACGCGCACAGCTGTCACCAAACCCTTGTTTCCTGCTAACGAAGATATTGCCACTTCGACAATAAATTTCCACAAGGTTATTATCCTCACCAGTCCACATTCGGACACATATATATAAATGATACAAAGTGATGTATCATCATTTCTTGTTAGCCCTGTATGTAAATTAAATCATTTCGATGTCTAGTCTTGCTGGAAACAGCGACCATGTAAATATTTTTCCCTTGTCGGCAACCTTGCCGGATTGATGTATATAATGAACCGTTCCTCTTCGGAGAGCGGGAGATATTCACTCGAATAAAGACAAGAACTAAGGCTTGTTTTCCACGCCTCCAGAGAAGCCGCTACCACTCAAACGCTACCATATGTTGTGAACAACACCATCCAACATGTGTGTGTGTGTGTGTGTGTGTGTGTGTGTGTGTGTGTGTGTGTGTGTGTGTGTGTGTGTGTGTGTGTGTGTGTGTGTGTGTGTGTGTGTGTGTGTGTGTGTGTGTGTGTGTGTGTGTGTGTGTGTGTGTGTGTGTGTGTGTGTGTGTGTGTGTGTGTGTGTGTGTGTGTGTGTGTGTTTATTTGTGTGTGTGTGTGTGTGTGTGTGTGTGTGTGTGTGTGTGTGTGTGTGTGTGTGTGTGTGTGTGTGTGTGTGTGTGTGTGTGTGTGTGTGTGTGTGTGTGTGTGTGTGTGCGTGTGTGTGTGTGTGTGTGTGTGTGTGTGTGTGTGTGTGTGTGTGTGTGTGTGTGTGTGTGTGTGTGTGTGTAGCTACAGCGTCAGTTGTACTATAATAAGGTTAGATATACTAGTTCTAGACTTATCAACTTGTGTAATCTTAAGTCTGACTTCGTTTTTTGTTTTTGTGTGTATAGCCTATGGATGTCTAGACTATAAACAATACTTACAAAGTATATTGCCTACTTAGATAACTCCGATTATCCAGTCTTCACAATAGCATCCACAGATATACCAGTTTTTAACGTTTTCATGAATGCTCTTTTTCTGATGCTAAAGCATGCTACCAAAGTATGTATGTTAGAGTTAATGTATGATTTGCTAACATTACATGAATAACACTTTAGTAATTCTTTACAGGACCCAGGATATCAATGGCAATTCTGCATCTGATTTATATTATTTAATCACTGCTGCTTGTAACTCTTGCTGCTGGCTGTTGATAATGACAAAGTGGAACGACCTACATATCAATATCACCAGTGAATGAGAGCAGTTGTGTGTATCTGCTCAGTGACTGCACAAGTCAGCTTCTTCGTGACTAGCTGAAAGATCGTTTTTGTATGTGACACCTCCTGGGGCTATTAATGCATGGATTTCTTCTTGTTCTGTTACAATTAGATCATGCTTTTCTGTACAATTCTGGTGGAAATATAAATCCTAATGAAGATCTCCGTTTATACTGTAAATCACAATTTGATCACAAAGTTAAAGGGAGTCGAAGATGGAAAAGGTGATGTAGGATTCATCTGATACATTCTGCTGAGTTCTTTTTCTCTGGAGGTTCCTGCAGGGAGTAGTTCTTGTCAAGTATGTGGTACTGAAATCATATCTGTTAAAGACTAAATAAACATTAACTATCTCATGTCTCTGCCTTAGTTCTTTAAATCAATTTAAAAAATACGAGCTGTTCGGAGGAACAGGTAGATGGAAGTGCGGAATTCATAATAGACCTGAGGCACCAGTTACTGTGTGCAAATGATCTCCAATAACACGTCTGGCAGGTGTTATGCCCGTGAATGGTTCTGTAACACCTATTTTGACTTGAGAATTTGTGATAAGGAATATACTGGATACATTGCCCTAAGTTGATCCCAAAATACTTACTAACGACATACGACAAAGACCAATAACAACTCATCTGAAGAAGACACACAGTATCAACATATCAAGACGAGACCTCAACAATGATATGGCAAAAACAGCAACACAAATAAATGATTTTTTATAAACTTCTTAACAGAAACAAATATATAACAAAATATTTGTGGAATTTTAGAGTTGCTTGTGGCTTTCCACGGAGTGCCAAGGAGAACATAAAATAAATTCCTTGAGACTGTTCCTTTCCTAAAGCATCTCAAGAAATTTTGTATTTTTCTTGATGATGCCTAAAGGTACAGATGAGACGTCTTATGTAATGTCATTCACACACATTTCGACTTGGTTCGCACCAAACCTAACAGCAAAATCAGCCACATGATGTATTATAGATCAAAGGTAACTAAGAACTTAATCGTTAAAAGTAGCTATCCCCCACCTATTCATAAGATTCAGGAAGTTAACGCTGTGATTGCCAACCGCACCTCTAAGTACATAGCCAAAAATTCGACGACCTTCTATGAAAAAACTTACATTCCTTCTCAAAAACGGTGCTATAACGCATCGCACAAAAAAAGAAAAAGAAAAGTATCACGCTCACAAGAAATATACTAGAATCGAACACTAAAATCCTCCACAGCGAAGTCAATCCGTTTCGCCTCTCCATGATCGAAGCAGTCAATTCCCAGGAGAAACGTTCCACCAACATCCAATTGATCCCCACCACAACTTTGTCAACCAACAAGAGGCCTCAACCCCGAACTAATTCAGGAAACCATCCAGACATACTTTAATATGAATCACCCTCCCCCATGACTCACCACTTTACAGTCACCAATATATACAAAGTCAATAGCTTCATGTGTCCTTTCCCACTTGTCTCCCATTTTTGTATTCTTCACTCCTTGAGGATGACCAGTTGTGGGCAAGAGACGTCCTGGAAGATAAAAACTAGTTCAAATATCTTTTAGACCTCAGTTGCACGCCCTCACACCTTCCAAGAAAGGTGTCGTTCGTAAGTTTGAACAAACCTTTGTGCAAATTAAACAACGACAGCGTTCCTGTCGACCTCCTATCTTTATGTATCCAATATGGCCTCTTACCAAGACATGTGTATGAGTATATATGTAAATAGATATTATAGTACTGTATATATGTACATAAGCACATACGTGTATATGTACAGTATATATGAGTATGTGTTTTTGTGTATACGTATATACACATATGCGTGTGTGTGTGTGTGTGTGTGTGTGTGTGTGTGTGTGTGTGTGTGTGTGTGTGTGTGTGTGTGTGTGTGTGTGTGTGTGTGTGTGTGTGTGTGTGTGTGTGTGTGTGTGTGTGTGTGTGTGTGTGTGTGTGTGTGTGTGTGTGTGTGTGTGTGTGTGTGTGTTATAGAATTTGTCTTTCCCTTCTGATGATTAGAATGTCTAGGAAAGAAAGCAGATTTTGTTCTTCCCATCTCACTCTAAACTTGATGTTAGGTGCTAGTTTGTTGAGCTCAATCAAAAGCATGTCGAAAGGCCCCTATTTATCTTTTTCTAAAAAACAAGTGGTGATTACTTTCTAAGTATGAGTTAAAAAAAAAGTAATTCTATGGATTCTTTGAGATTTTCTTACTCATTTAGTGTTGATTCTATAATTAATATGGGAATGAGAAGCTAGAACCTTTATCTGAAGTAAAACTAGTATCAATAAGGATTTCCCCAATAGTGGAGGATAAGAATTATGTCATTGTGTTCTTATACATACCGTAGAAAGCGACTAAAAGGAACAAAGTTTAGCGACTTGAAGTTTCCCTTTGTGAGTGGTTTTTTTTTTTCTATGAAAAGGCAGATAACAAGTTTTTGGGAGGTGCTACGTTCTTGACAAGTGTTAATTGAGACACAATTGTCCTAATAGTACCCTGTAAACCTGTACTATATTGTCGTATGGCGGGAATGTTGGCGATTAAACCGGCTCCCCCACTGGTTTCCCGCCAATGAGAAGTGTGTGTGGATATCCTGAAGGGCAAAAAGAAAACCATCCAAAGATCAGATGGACTCATTATGAGTCAGTGACTAATCAACTCCGTTCTGGAGCAATAACCCATGTGTTTACCATGCGCGGCGTCACTGCAGGGCCAGGAGACGGGAGTCCTATGCATGAGTAATGCCCCTTTACTAAAGCAGAACCCCTACCCCCGGGGAGGGCAGCACCGCGCCTCTATTCAGGCCCGGATAGATGTCCCCTCCTACTTCGAAAATGCAAATCAACTGAGTTGCCTGATTTCAATTTGAGTCAGGTACATCATAAACCAAGCAGCTACTGTCTGGACCGACGCCGCATGGTCATCGATCTTCCCCAAGTGCCAATGAGATAAGTACATAAACTCTCCCACGATCTCTGGGATAGTTGGTTTAAAGATGCATCCCCAACGCTTAGCTTCCCCTCGTTGGGGCCGTGGTGGGTAAGGGTGTGGGAGAGCGAATACTTAGTTTCCATGTAAGACACTTATGATGTGGGTGGGCTTGCAAGCTACCTCGTCAAATTCACGAAGTCCGCAACGCGGGCAGCCGCGGAGTTATAATTACGAGCACATCGATCCAGGCCGGGGTGAACCTTTGTGGGGCTCTCTATGTGGACTCCTGAAACATTCTTTTTCCAAGATTATTGGTTACCACTTTTATCGGTCGAGTTTAAATGGCTTTGAATGGATGGAGTGGCTTTCACTGAAGCGAGGAAACCTGGAGGTGGTGAAATTAGTGTCTAATATCACCGACAACTGTCTTGTCACTCTGATGGTGTTCATCTCACAATGGTGATAATAAGTATAGCCGAGTATAGCACGCCGTTATAAAGGTTATTCCTGTTCATGAAAATATATTCCTGTTGAGTTTGAAACACATTATAGATCTCAGTTTTCTTATTTCAGTATATGCTCCTACCAAGACAGAGTTGGTTCTGGAACCAAGAACACTAACACTTCTCTCCTGAATTTTGCAAAGTCCAGAAGGTTTGATACTACAGACTCCTGGTTCCAGAGATGAGAACCGCATTGATAGATATGGTCTATGGCAATAGCGGTGGAATAACGAAGGAGATTAATCACATGCATACCCTGGTGACGTAATCGGAAGCATACTGGTCTCGCATTTGCTTTGTTGTGGGTTCGAGTCCCTCACTTATCTCCGGTTCCAAGCAATGACTGTTAGTTACCTGCCCCAAAACTCCAAGTGCATATGGCAAAGGTAACGGCTTCGGCCACAGATACGCGCCTCCTCGTGTAAGCGACTCACCACCACCACCTTGCTAATACTTGTCGGAGGATCCGACAGAACTGCAGGATTTACTGGAGGGTCACAATATTCAAGTCTTGGATTTCATGTGAAGCTCAGTGATGTTATTTGTGCTCAGAGATATACGGTAGTAATCTCTAATTGAATCAAGATGTTAGGCACCCTTGACGACCATGAATAATTGTGGGATGCCTTCAACTATGAAACTCTGAAGTTGGCGAGGAGTGTATTGGAAAGTGCCCAAGGTGGAGGAGCGATGAGCCGTTCCATCAGATCGACTGGTGACCTGGATAGACGATAGAAAAGGAGAGGTACGTCAGAAGAATCGCAGAGGATGTCGAGGGTCATTTCAATGTGAAAGACCTCAAACGTGTTTGCTGAGCCTCCAAGAAACTCCTCTCCAAATCTGTGATCTAGGTGAGCACTGTCTAAACAGCCGATTGGCAACTTGTTTCAAATGTGAGAGGATGCAGAGCTCGCTGGGCCTAGTGCTTTCGGCACCTGTACATCACTGACCTTCCGACCGACAAGGGATTGACTAGTCGTCTTCAAAAGACGGTTGCCAATCCACCGATAGATGAAACTCCACCATCTCTGAGTAAGGGTGGAAATGAAGGGTGGAAATGCAGTTTGCATGTGCAGAGTCAACACTGAGTTGCTGAAGGCTGGATCATGATCAGTAGGCTGTATACGGTACTCTCTGTCATTTGGTAGTTTGGTACTGTTCCCTCTGACAGAGAAAAGGGGCTGGTCGGCCCTATATGGGAGAGGGACAGGAATCTTCATGACTGCAACAATTACCACGGTATTGCATTGCTCAGTGAACCGGATAAGTGCTCGCCCATCTACTATTGGCACGAATTCCTTCACTTCTGCTAAAGTTTCAGTCCTGAGACGTCTGGATTCACGCCCGGTCAGTCAACAAATGACCAAATCCTAGCACTTCATGTTCATGTGACAGGTGAAGAAAATTTGAAACAATGCCACTATATAAGACGGGTTATTTGAGGTAATTTGAACCTCTTTAACAAAGGGACCCACGCAGAAAGGACCACGCCTACCTCAATGAGCTCCATTGCTGCAGTGGCACCTTTACATTTTGTTCTCTTTAATGCTCAAAGATCTTATTCATCTTTGGGCAAATAAATGCTGCTGAGGCAAAACTCTATTATGTGTTGTGTATTCAATAATCTAATAATTCTCTCTAAACTGATCGCCATCTAGTATCTATAATTATTCTTTGCCGAAATCCTGCGTATTCAGTGGCCTCTCAACCGGCTATTCAGCAATATTTATATAGCCAAAACGTGGAGTAAAGCCTAGTACACACTAAGCCTCGTGCAGCGCTGCATGAGGCAGTTGGCAGTGTGCAATGCAGAGCAGAGTCCACACTATCTGTGACTACTCGGAATGCAGCAACGCATCAGTCACCTCTGAACATTGTCGTGGGAAGGATGTGTGTCCTCATTGTCCAGTTCACAGTTCATATTGCGAGACATATCTGCTTTAATTACTTTCAAATTTGCACTTCTTATTTTTATTCATTTATATTCATTAGGTTATATTCTCAAATCCCTCCACTTGTACGAGTATTCCCTGCAATTACGTTCCAAAAGCAAGGATGCTCCTATAGTGAACCTATAGATACTTAATTTTGGCTGGATACATTTCTTGTATAAGCTTTGTTAACATTATTATGTATCAGGTAAGAAGAATTACCGATCCTACAGAGCGCTCTGGTGGAATAGGACCAGATAACCAATGAATAGATATTAATGTAATAGTGCTGCTTCTTGTCCACTCGGATATAAAGCTCCTGGAGAGCTTAGTGCGTGCCTTACCTTTTGCCTCCACGTCAAGATGGGCACTGCCCCGCTACATGAAACTGAACCGTCGTGAATCGCGCGGCGTGTTGCGAAAGCCCGCAGAGCAACACGCTGAGTAACGTGCTGGCGCTGCATGAGCCTCAGTGTGTACGGGCCTTAGATTGTGCCTTTCTTCGACAGTGTGATATTTTACATTAAACTTAACATATTCAGTGAATTTCTTTACCGTATTGTTTTTTTTTTCACTTTCTCTGGGATACATGAGAGGCTAACAAAAATGAAGGCAGCAGTTTTCTTTATATCTCTATGTGTGACTTGCACATGACCAGTGTCATCCTACAAGTTTCATCTTGAATTATCTCTACACACACAAGAAGTGATTTGTACATTCGTCACCATGTACCTCCTCCAATGAGTAACATGTGACTATACGCAGCTTAAATATTATGTTAGATAAAGGCCAAGAGTCTGAACGTGCTTGTAGTCCAAGGAGAGAGAGAGAGAGAGAGAGAGAGAGAGAGAGAGAGAGAGAGAGAGAGAGAGAGAGAGAAAGAGAGAGAGAGAGATTGGTCAATAGCATGTAATTATAGTGCCACAACACGCTAGCAAGAAACAAACAAACGCACTTCATAAAAAAAAATATCATCAACCACTTCTACTCTCAACCGCTGAAACCAGTGGCGGCATTGTAAAGATCATCTCAATTATCCCATGTCATTAGTATCACACATCATCAAAGTCTAATTCACATAATCTCAAAATAATTACAAAACCCTAATCGGGCCAACACGGGTGAGAGAAATTGCAATTAAACATTATATACGAGAGGTTCTTATGCACGCACAACCACGTACTCGTTTCAGCTTCACAACCAAATTTATTCAACATGACAATCATCCCTTGACTAAGGATTCACATGTTTCCAACCAAATAAAGTCTCCTATTCCTCCTCCACGCGTATTTTATTCATATCATACAATATGCATTCTCATCACATTAACCGCGACCGAGATACTGCAGCTTTCTGACTTGAGACAAACTCAGTACTGACGTCATCATAACAAAAGTTCGTTGGTCCGTTTTTGCAAGCGCGCACATTTGACACTTCAGTGATCGCAACAACACAACACCGCCACCAACCGCCCGAGTCGCCCTCTCATCGCTACCAATCCTTTACGTGGTAACTATTTTTCTGTCACTATACCAACTCCATCTGTCCTGTGAAATACCAAGATATGTAGTTCATCCACTCCTTCCTCAGGTACACCTCCTCATCCTCCTCTGCCTTCCAACCACTACTGTCGTCGACTAGCCTACACAGACAGTGGAATTTCGTCACTGCTTCTAACCACTCAACCTACATCGTACCTGTACGAGTGACGAGTTACAACGGAATGTCAGGGATGAAGTACATACAGTTTATGATACACAGAGTAATATATATTGTATAAGACAGAAAACATTAAATGTTTTAGTTCTAATAATGACTGCATATAAATGCATAAATGAATAAATGTTCTATTTGCCCAGCATAAGAACATATCCCTCCTCACCCCACCTTCCTCTCCGTCCTTCTCCTCCTCACCCTTCCATTTAAACACCACGCAACAGACATGAAAGTGCTGTAATTTCCATATTCCTTATGGTCATGATACGGTATATTCCCATGCAAGTAGTGCAACCATAGGTTTGTGGTGTGATTTTCAACATAAAAGTATTCTCCCTACCAGAGATTGCAGAGCGAGACAGGCTTATGACTACATTTATACCAAACCATTTTCGCACACGCTATCACGCACGTGCATTTGCAACGTTTTCACATACGACTCGGATATTTTCATCCTGTATGCGGCAACAACGGTAATCAAAAGAACAACAAATGGAAATAAGTAGCGTTATTCTACTATTTGCAGAAAAATATATGATCTTGAGTTGCCATCACACAAATCAAAAGTCAGAGAGACCAACTTGCATAAAATTATGCTGTGGTAACCATTTACCAACGCAGCAATCACATATTCAGGTATCTAGTTTGTAAGGTGATCCCCTACACTTACTGACAATGGTAAAATTGCTTTCGTCCCTAGGTGATATGAGTCCAATCCAGACAGATTTTTTAAAGTAGAGTGTAACAATACTCTAGGGTTAGATTTCTTCATAGGAAACGACTATAGTTTAGGCCAGTGGTTCTTAACCCCTGGGTCGCGACCCAAATTTGGGTCGCCAAGCCATTTTATTGGGTCACTAAGGGTTTGCAGAAAATAATTATTTTCCCACTACAAATATATTATAATTATATACTGTAATAATTAAAATACATGATGCCTAGTTTTAGGATTCTAAGCAGACCATGATTAAATAATTTTGTTTCTGTAACCCGCTTTTAATAGCATAATCATATTACTTATAAAGACAATTCGTATATCTATGTAGGCTTGGGTCGCGATGCTTGATTTGTGCAAAATTTTGGGTCGCTGCCAAAAAAGGTTAAGAACCACTGGTTTAGACCCATGTAATAGCAAAATAGAGAAAGATAACAAGCGACTAATGTCTATGGAATTCTTTTCTTCCTATCTTCAGATTCTTATAGAATTATGATAAAATTTTCTGTGTTCTTCCTTTATTCTATTCTTTTATTTCCTTATCTCAATCTCTGGCCGTTTTCGTTGTCTCATTTTTTTTTATCAAATCAGTCCTTTACTCGATTCTTCTCTCTACCAATCCTTGCTATGTATTCCTTCACACCCATTTTATTAAATTTGATAAATACGTCTTCTATGTTGTGTTAGTATTTATAAATTCCTTCCAGTCTGCATCTTAGAAAAAATAAATCTATATAAACTTGATTTCCCAAAATTATACCTGATTTGTCTGTACGACTTGTTTCTCTGGTATACATATTCAGCTGTCAACTGACATTCAAGTGCTATATCTTGATTTTGCTGAAGTATCTTCTTTTACTTATGTCCCTATTTTCATCCACCGGGTCCCTATGTTATCCATTACAATATTTAAGAAAGTAATATTACAGGAGTTCTCATTATCTTATTTCTCCCACTTCACCTCTTTACAGTTAAAGTCTCCCACCAGCATAATTTATCACTTTCATTAGGAGGAAACTAGTGTTTGACATTTCTTGATGTTCAACTTCAGTCCAAGCCTCTGTCTTGGAGGTACACAATCTATCATGACACATTTTTTTTCTCTAGGCCTGTAGCTCTAATATTCAAATTTATTGCTTTACATTTGTCCGGTATCACTTTATCTGCCGTTAGGTTATCTTTTACATACACCATTACCGCACATTTACAGAATGTATATCGACCATTCCCAATGGTAGATCAACATATTTCTTTTTATCAGTTTAAGTTAGCTAAACACAAAATATCAGTTCCATGTCTATGTATATACCATGGATTTTTTCCCTTACAAGAGAGATAGCCAAATCAAAAGGCAAGTACCTACTCCCGCCCATTTCTCTCCCACCCAATCTACTCCCACTCACCACCCTTTCTTTCGTCTCATCTCAACTCCTCATGGACATGGATCATCATGGTCATCCCTATATCCCGCCCACTGCCCTGGGTCAGAAGCAATGCATCAAGACACATCACACACACACCAAAGCAGCTTCACTTAATATGCGACCCCCCCCCCCTCTCCGTCCCCTCATGCAGAAAAAGAGAAGATAGGAAGAAATTCGTTTGGGCTGCGTCAAAATATTACTGATACATAACCACTCCCTATTCCCCGCCCCCCTTTCCTTGCATCACAATATCTATACACAGCCATTCTCCACTCACCCCTATTTTCTGTTTGCTCTTTTCCTTGCTCAACTGATATTATCCACTTGCTCAATGACCCTTTCACCCCATCCATCCATTTCATTCTCAGCCGTCCCCTCAAATTCACTCCATCCACCTCTTCTTTCCACACTTCTTTTACTAATCTTTCTTCTCTCATTCTTTCCCTGTGTTCAAACCATCTCAATACTCTTTCATCAGCTCTATCTTCCATCTCCTTTTTCCACCCAAGCTCTCCTCCTCGCCTCCTCGTTTCTCTCTCCAACCCCTACCATACTTCTCAGACATTTCATCTCAAAAACATTTAAACTCTTCATCTGCCTCTTATGCCATGTTTTTGCCCCATACGGTGCCGTCGACACAATCACCCCCTCCCAAGTGCCTATTTCTCATAACACTTTGTAAACCCCAAAGGCATTTGTTTGCTTCTTTCCGTCTACTTACACTGCCATTCCTCCCTTCTCTGCCACATACGACTCCAAATACCTAAAGCTATCCATTTCCTCCAGCATCTCTCCTTTAAGATTTACTTTCAACCCCCTGCCATCCTCTCCCCTTGTACATCTTATCACCTTACTTTTACCTACATTTACCTTCAACTTTTTCCTATTGCATAGTACCCCAAACTCTGTCACTAACTCTCTTAATCCCCCTCTGACCCTTACACAAGCGCAGAGTCGTCAGCAAACAACAACTGGCAAACCTTCCGCTTTTCTCCATTTTCTTTAACCCTACCCATTACCCTCGGCTTTACCTCCCGTACCACCATATCAACGTACACATTGAACAGCCATAGCGACATGACGTATCCTTGTCGCAGTATCACCTTTACCTCAAACCACTCGTTTTCTCCGTTTTCAGTTCTAACACAGGCTCTACTATTCTGGTAAAAACTTTGACCGACCTTAACAGCATTCCCCCAATCCCATATATCTCCAAAACCTCCCACAGTGCCTTCCTGCTTACCCTGTCATAAGCCTTTTCCAAATCCACAAAGACCCCCCCCCAAAAAAAAAATCCATACCTTTTACCAAAGCTTTCTCATATCTTCCACAAAAACCTGATTCACGCAACTCCTACCTTTCCTAAACCTACACTAATCCTCATCAATTACTCCCTCTATTTCTTTCCTAATCCTCTCAATTAAAACCCTCCCATAAACCTTCTCAACTACACTCAACAAACTGATACCTCTGAAACTGCTACACTAACATTTGTGCCCTTTTCCCTTGTAAAGCGGAACTATACAGTCACTCCACTAGTCCTCCGGCACTCTACCCTCCTTTAGACGCACATTAAAGATCAAATGAGAAGGTTTTCAAAGAGGTGGTGAATATTTGCTAGATGTATGGCTTAGTCACTTTTTTATAAAATAATGCAAAAATAAATCTTAATTATTACACAATGTGATAAAAAGGCTCATCAAAATATTAGAAGCAGACGAACTTTTCCTTCGCCGATCTTCGGCTGTTCTCGTAAGGCTCTTTCGTCTGTGACGTCTATCTCGCTGTTTATATTCTGATGCATGCCACATGCGTGCACTATAAAATGCCGTGCTGTGATGCCAATTTGATCAGTGATCTGTCATATTTCACGTGTTAGCAAGGTTTTATCAAATATTTAGTTCGAAAATTATTTATTGTGTCGCCGCAAATTGCAACAGTGATTCGACAAAACTTTCTGCTGCGGATGGGCTTTATTTTCCTTCTTTTCCGAAAGATATATAATATGCACAGATTTTAATTGGTGAATTACTGAGGTTGCGTTCTGAATATCCATCATATAAAATTGCAAGAAACGCCAAACTTCAGTCCGCTATGAAAGTTCCTGAACCAGTCTGTTCCAAGTATGAAAAACAAGAGAAGTCTGATTTCATCCCAAAACAAAAGCCAGCCCAGATTTAATCGTCCAACACAGTGAACTCTTTTCATATACCAAGGACAAATAGTACTCCGAATATAATTCAAAAAATCTGAACTAAAGTCATTGCTGAAGGGTACTTAAATCCTGTGTAATGTCCATCTGGCGCAGGTCCTTTTTTCCTAATTCGGTCTCTGGCACACTGGAAGGGGCAGGCTATTTCTTTTGCCCAGTCGTTGCCAACACCACTCCACTAAATTACGATAGGTAAGATACCTGTACAGCCTGAAAGAAATAAAACTACCAATTTACGATTATTCATTTTCTTTGAATTCATAAAAATATGCATTATTACATAGTCTGTATATATATTTTGTTACATATATCCTTATACCGTACCCACATTGGAACACGAAAGGACATCCAAATCTGATCAATCTTCTTCAATTGATGTGAAGTCACTTTCGTATTGAGTGCTGGCCAAGTTGAAGAATGTAAACAACAGGTGTTACGTCATCAGTATGCTTTAGCGATGGAAAATGTAACTACGACATTGAAAAGTTCGTCTGCTATCAGACACTTTTAAGATCATGCTACTTGGATAAAACCAAGACTATAAAATGCTAGAAACGTGCATTTTGGTGTTCTAACTTCTAAATTATATTTTAATATATGAAATAACGAAAAATAAAGAAATACAAAACCTTCTCAGTTGATCTTTAAACAACCTCACTAGCCAGTCCACTATTACTGTACCTTCCTTCCATAGACACTCCGCATGACACCCATCTAACCCAGGTGCCTTACCAGCTCTCATTATTTTCAAAAATATTTGCACCTCATCTTTTCTTATTTTTCCTCTATTTTCCTCTCTCATCACCGTTATTTTCTTAGCGCCTGCTGTTGCTACCACCAATCCCTCCCAATCCTCCTTCACATTCAACTGCTCTCCAAAATACTCTATCCACCTTCCCTTTACCGCCTCCTCTTCTGATAATATCTGTCCATCTGCGCCTATTACCTTTTCTTCTCTACTTGACTCACCTTCCCTTCTTCTCTTACCTTCCTTCTGAAACATCGTTTGATTACTTTTAAAAAAGATTATGTCATACTCCCCGATTTTACATCTCCCCTTTTTGTTTCTTTCACCTTATGTTTTGATTATTTTTCTTTGCACCTCTCACATGTTTCTCTCGCCCTACTTTGCTTATTATGAATATAAATCAGAGGTTAAACAAAATGAAGATTGTCTCGACATTACCCGTTTTTGACAGAATGCTGCCCAATGCTCGGAGAAAGAACTTGAGGCTTTCGTCTTCCAACTTGAAAAGTAACAGAGTGAACCAATCGCTCACACTTGCCCTTGCTGATCAAATCCCGTTTTGCAGGAAGAGTGTCCATGTCCCTATTGACTGGTGGGAGTTTATATGACAATATCAAATAGAAATACTAAATGCTTATCAGCTGGTGCCTGAGAATTATATGATCAGATCATTTTAACGAATGTCACCCCTATTAAGGAATCCAGCCTACGTGAAAAAAACAGGGAGTGGCCATTATATTTATCACTTTAGTACCAAGTTTGAAATTATATCCAAATGGCTGCCACCTCTACTTTGATTTAATTATTTGTGGTTTATTTACTGTAACAGAATGTAAGTGATAACCGATTATATGAGATTTGTTTTACAATTTGAAGTTATCTTTGTAAAGAATATGTCTTTAATGCAATAAGAGCTCACGCTAAGTTAAGCTAAGTTAAGCTAAGCTAAGCTAGTATTCAATAAAGACAAGGGAGCAGAAGTTCGGATTTTATTGTACCTGGATAACAATTTAACCACAAGGCCTATAATATTATCTAACAATGTAGATATACGTAAAGACATAGAGGAAGTAGATCTATGCTTCTTTTCCTTCATTTCAAAGGGGACAATTGCTTTTTCCTCGCAAGGGTTCGCTTTTCATGTGTCCATTGTCAGAAACGTTGCAACCAAACAACGTACAGAAACTGAGAGGCATCCCCGCCATTTTTATCGGTTTCGAGTTAGGCACGGATATTATATAAAAGACGCTCCCCTTTTACGATCTGTGCTTAACACGAAACCAGTAAAACGTGGCGGGGATGCCCCTCTGTTTCTGGACGCCTCATATTAGCCGAAAACCTTACCAATCCTCAGATTTTATGTATGAAAGTTTGCTTAGTATTGAATTGATCATAGATCCCGTTAAAGTGGCTATCATCAACCCCCTACCTACCCCAGGAGTTCATTTACTGCTTGCTAATGATCTTGCAGATGATCAAGTAAACTCGCCCACAGGAACTGAAACCATTTACCTCCTTAGATCCGTTTCTTGATGATGATGAACTTTTTCCTGTCTGTGCAATCACTAAGACCCAAGGTAAAAATTCACAAAAGTTATATTCTTATAATTTTACCTCTTTGTTTTCCAAAGAACCTGTGAGTTCTATTCCTTCACTCCCCCTAAATAGAGAGGAATTGATCAAATGTCAGCAAAGTGACTCTTTTCTTGTTTGCTTTTTTTAAATAGGCTATTACTGAAGATGAGGTTATAGAAATTTCTAAAGGTCAAATGTACGAAAAAAAAAGTTTGGAGGAAAGGAAGTGAAGGCCGGCAGCTATTCTGGCATATCAAAGCTGAGGGGAAAAAAAAACACCTGAGGAATGTTCTTGAATTAGCCCATACATCTCTTTAAGCTAGACATCTAGAGATTAGGAAAACCTTGAAAAGGATGATTCAACATTTTCACTGACCCACAGTCGCCACAACCCCCTCAAGCAAATTAAAGTGGTATACCAACACTCCTGTCACGAAGGAGGTTGCAAACTTCTACCCAATATGTCTTATATTGGTGTTACCACTACCATGCCGTCCGGGTTCGAATCCTGCCCAGGGCTGAAATAATTTCAGTATCGCTGCGCTTCGAGTCGTTACTCCAAATCTTGTGGGCGGGGAGTTGGAGGTTTGTGTGCGTGTAAGGTCACAGCATTACCCATAGATCGGTCACACGACCTCTGAGCTCTCTTCCGGGAGGGAAACAGCTGTCGATCACGAGTCTAACGCGTGATCCAAAGACCAAGGTGAATCACACACATACACATACACAAATACACACACACACGGTTTGACGGTGCAATGACACCGTTTTTTGACCACTGATTTAGTCACTCGGATTCGATTCCCGCCCAGGCCTGAAAAAAGTCAGCATCGCTGCACTGCGAGCTAGCATGCTCGTGATGACAGCATTAGAAAACAAGTGACACAATCCCACAACAGATATCCCATTAGACAAAACTTAGTTAACAACACAAGAATTATCACGTTTATTAGACCTGCCATCACTGAAACACAAAAGTGAAAACGGTAAAAGGATATTAGTCTACAGGGCATTAAAAAGAATAGATAAGACTGACAGCGATAATCTTTTATTTGGGAGAGTTGAAAGAAATAAAAGTCAGGGACCACAAGCACCATCTTTTGATTTCGAAAGTCCATCATCTATTACATAAATAATTATTCTGCCCACCTTTGGTATATGATATTTAATAAAGTTCACCAAAGAATATTAACAGACTGGGAAAGGCACAACGATGAGCGACAGAATTGATACTAAATATCAGAGACAAATTAAATGAAAACTATTTAAAACGTTTAAACCTGTTTTCACTTAAAAAAAAAAACACATACCCAGAGTGATTCTAAGAGCAATTAAATTATATTTGAAAGCATTTCATGGTCAATATTAACCAAACGAGAAATGATGGCCTCAAGCTGTCAGGATGTATATCTAATCAAGTAGAAAAATAATTTTTCTTTCTTTTTAGTGAATTAAATAAACTTCCCACCGACGCGTTGGAATGCGGTTAATATTGATATTCAAAGTATTCATACCTTAAAAATAACTTAAAACTGTTGAACTGTTCCATTAATGCAACAACAATAAAGATATACATTTGCATAGTTGAGCTATGCATATGTCACGGGTCATTTTCGGGCGTCCGTTGGCTTGGCGACAGACGGCCCTTCAGATGCTCCGCAATGTGACGTCACTCAGGCACAAGGGCGTCATGTATCACGTCCTCCCAACCTCATAGAGACGAGTGAATGTGACAGTATGCACGTTTGTGTGTGTGTGTGTGTGTGTGTGTGTGTGTGTGTGTGTGTGTGTGTGTGTGTGTGTGTGTGTGTGTGTGTGTGTGTGTGTGTGTGTGTGTGTGTGTGTGTGTGTGTGTGTGTATCCGACCTAGTTATGGACCAAAAAAAAAACTCCTGTCGGCATGGTCCTCCTTTGTAATCCATTGTAATCTTTGTGTGTGTGTGTGTGTGTGTGTGTGTGTGTGTGTGTGTGTGTGTGTGTGTGTGTGTGTGTGTGTGTGTGTGTGTGTGTGTGTGTGTGTGTGTGTGTGTGTGTGTGTGTGCTTTACACCCACGTACACACGCGCGCGCGCACACACACACACACACACACACATACATACACACACACACACACACACACACACACACACATTCGTGACGCAATGGTAGAGTTACCGGCCACCACTACGGCGGTCCAGGCTCGAATCCCGCCCAGGACTAAAATAATTTCAGTATCGCTGCACTGCGGGTCGTTACTCCAACTCTCGTAGGCGGTGAGTTGGGTGTGTGTGTGCGTGTAAGGTCACAGCATTACTCATAGATCGGTCATATAAGAGCTCTGAGATCTCTTCCGGGAGGGAAACAGCTGTCGATCATGAGTCCAACACGTGATCCAAGACCATGGTGAATCTCTCTCACACACACACACACACACACACACACACACAGACACACACACACACAGACACACACACACACAAACGCACACACACATACACACGCATGCACACCTAGGCACACACGTACATTCACACACTAGTGCACATACACACACACACACACACACACACACACACACACACACTTAAGCACACACATACATACACACATTCTCTCGCACATACACATGCACACACGCGCGCGCGCGCACACACACACACACACACACACACAATGTAAGGGGCTCGTGGATATAGGTAGACTAGTGAGATAGAAAGAGGGGTAGATAGTGGGAGTTTCATTTTTATTGGATCGGCTGTTTTGTAAACAACAGTTCGAAGGCGAGAAATTTCATTGCTTCGCTCTCAGCGTTGTGTTTATAGACAAGGGCTGGGGACTCGATTTTATTACTTTTATTGTTTTTATTTTATTCTATTACTGATGTAAACTAAGTCAGTGTGCAGTGAATTCGAGATTGCTTGAGTAAGCAGTATTGCATGCGAAGTTGTAACGGCGGATCTGACTGGAGAAAGGATGGAGGAGAAAATTTAATTGGTTCACGATTGTAAGATTACACCCTTAGGGGAGGTTCTTAATTACAACATTAAAGATCACTGGACTAAAGAAATCATGACGTCAATGCAGAACTGATCTAGGACCCAAATTAAGTGTTATTAACAGGATTCATTGCAAGAAATTTATAATGAGCTGTGTACTAAAAATAATAGAAGATGAATATAGAAGAAAAGATAGAAATTGTATTCCCCTCGATTGACGACTATAATTGAAGGAAAAGAAAATATCAGTGGACGATTGGAGGCATGGGGCCTAAAAACTAAAGTTGTGTGTGACTATTCATATATATATAACACAATGGATTGAGATGCGAATTGGGAGAAAATGAAGAAGAGAGGGAGGTGAAACACACACGCACACACATACACACACACACACACACACACACGCAACCACACACACACACATTTACAGACACACACACATTTACATATACATACATAAGCGCACACATACACGCACACACACACATACACACATATGCACACACACACATTCACAGACACACACAAGCGCGCACATACACACACACCCTTACATACACGCGCGCACACCCACACACACCACACACACACACACACACACACACACACACACACACACACACCTCACAGGAGGAGGGGGTAGTACCATTAGATTGGAAGAGAGCACATATAGTACCAATCCATGAATGAGAAATCCAGTAAAGAGAAGTCATTAAATTACTGACCAATGTCACTGACCAGCATGCTACCTAGAATATGTGAAAGAATAGCGAAAGATAGGTTAAAATGTCAAAGATTTGAGCATTTCGGTGGATAACAGACTTAGTTCGAAAACAGGAAGTTCAGGTTTATGAAACCTACTAAGTTTTTTACTCAAAAGTAGTTGTGCTGCAGAAGAAAGAGGGATGTATGGAATGTGTATTCCTGGATCTTGAGAAGGCCTTTGACAAGGTATCATGCTTTTTGTGTTATCCTCGGCAATTTGCATTTATTATTTCGAACTATGTGTTCTTGTCATTATTTGCACTTCATGTAATTTGATTCATTGCCAAATAAAGTCTATCTATCTATCTATCTATCTATCTATCTATCTACCATAGACTTCTGTTGAAAATGGAATATATTTGAAGACTCAGAGATAGGCTCCTTAAATGGATGAAGGATTTCCTGGAAGACATGGACAAAGCAGTGAAGGACGAAGTTACTAACGGAGTACCTCAAAGGTCGGCTTTGACACCTGTAATGTTTTTGATATACATAATTTTCAAGTGACAATAACATGTTTGCAGATGCAAAGTTCATGAGAAAAATAGAATAGGAAAAACCTTGGACTGCGGAAAAACACAATATAGATAATGTATACGTTCATGGAGTCATAGTAGATAAATCTTAATGTAAAATAATGCAACGTGTTGGAAATGGGCCAAAGCTCAAAAAGACCATCACTAAATTATTCGTACTCAATTGGAAATTATTCAATTACAAAAACATAAAAAGAGAAAGTAGTGGTCACAGATACTTTGTCACATGACAAGCTTTTCACCGAAATTACAAGTGAAACATATTTTTTGATTAACACAAAAGTGGCTTTTCACTATATGTATGAAATGAGAACATTCTTGATACGCTTGAAATTGGAATATGCAGAAGTGGAAGATTGTAAGGATTTAAAGATTTAAGTCTAGCTTGGTCACCAGCTTTGCAGGTAAAAATGTTAAAGAAAATCTAAAAATATTGGACCTGCAGCCACTGAAAGAAAGGAAGAGGTGACTTGATTTTAGTATTCAGGACAATAAAGGAAATAGATAGTTGAAATTGACAGAGAAGAGCAGATGTTCTGGGACATATCAGTCACGTGGTCATGTCTAAATGATGTAAAAAAAATCAGTTGTCTATATAGAGGCAGCAAATCCAGAAACAACTTAGAAGTTGACCGAAGCTAAGACCAATTCAGAATTAGATGTCATAGTTGGGGAAAAAGAGACAGGAGCCTATATATCACAATTAGGTAAATATGTACTCGCGCGCGCGCACACACACACACACACACACACACACACACACACACACACACACACACACACACACACACACACACACACACACACACACACTTTCAACGAACGGACGGCTTGAAGAACGTTCTGAAGAAAAGTGAAGATTGTGGATCCCAACGCAAAGAGAAGTGCCTTTTTGTATTTGCTGGGTGGGGGGAAATTGCTCGTGGGGTAGTGGGAAAGTAAGGAAAGAGGAGAGGGGGAGGGATTGCTGGGGAAATGGAAGGTAATGAGGAGGTGGAGGAAATGGCCCTGACGGGCCGCCGTAAGGTAGACAAACGACCCCAAGACGAGTTGGATGATGACGACATGTCTAATAGGAATGTGAAGATTAGAGGTATAGATAGGAGCAATATAGCAGAAAGTGATGAGAATATTTTCAAGGGATTTAAAGAGAGTGGGGGGGGCACAAACCCCCCCCCGACTGACAAGACTAGAAGAGAAGGTCGATAAGGTGATCGAGGACTTGGAGAGTAGGTTAGGTCATATGAACACCATTTTACAAAGGGTTGAAAGATTGGAAGAACTGGAAAAGGCGAATAAAAACTTAACTGATGAAATAGAAGACCTAAAAAGACAGTTAAGAGAGGTAAAGGTGGAGAATGAGGAATTGAAGAAGAATAGTAAAGAAAACAGAGAAACGATAGCTAAAGAAAGTAAAAATTGGAAGCAAACCCAAGAAGGAAATAAGGTTTCATTCACTGACATAGTCAAACAGCAATTGAAAGAACATACTGAAGACTCAGTTATTAAAGTGATGAGACAAAAGGAGAATATAGTAAGGGATTTAGCAGACAAGAAGAAATGTATAATTATATTAGGAATGGAAGAGAAACACAACACAGATAGAACCACAAGAATCAAAGAGGAAAATGAAAAAGTAAGCCAATTACTAGAATCAGTTCAGGAAGATGAACCAGGAATTATGAAACAAATCGAAGAGAAATTTAGACTCGGAAAGTATAGCACAGACAAGACCAGACCAATTAAGATTAAATTCAAGTCACAAACAACGGCAGAGAATATCTTATCCAAAACAGGGAAACTAGCAACAAGTGAACAATACAAAAAGATATGGATAAAAAGAGAAATGAATAAAGAGGAAAGAGAGGAAGAAAAGCAGAAAAGACTGGAAGCTAAGACAAAAAACGAGAACAGAACGGAGTCAGAGAAAGAGAGATTCTATTGGAGAGTAGTGAACATGAAACTAAGGAAGTTCGACATACAAAAGAAAAACATAAGGGAAACAGAGAACACAATGGAAGTGGCAGAAAACTAAGAGTGTCTTACACAAATATAGATGGATTAATAACAGGATTGAATGAGCTGAATGATTATTTGAAAGAAAAAGAACCGGACATAATGGGAATTGTAGAAACAAAATTAAAAGGCCCACTACCACCCAACAGTGTAGGACATGATGCATACAATTATTGGATTAGAAACAGAGAGAAAAAACAAGGGGGTGGAGTTATGTTCCTGACTAAGAAGGATATAAACGTGAAAGGTGTCATATATGGAAAGAATACAGTAGAGATGATTATGATAGAAGTGGAAGACAGAGATAAGAAGAGCAGAAAATTTGTGATCAATTATGTGCCTCCGAAAACAGCCTCATGGGAGGAGAGTGAATATAAAAGTATGTTAGAGGACACAAAGATAGCATTAACTAAAATAATGGAAGACGGAGGAAGAATAGTTATGATGGGCGACTTTAATTGCAAAGAAATCTGCTGGGAAGAAATGACAGTAAAGAGTGGTGATGACTCATGGGGAAATGCTCTACTTGAGATGATTACTGACCATTCAATGACACAATGGATACAAGAGAACACTAGGTATAGAAATGAAGAAGAACCATCGAGGCTAGACTTAATAATTACATCTGAACCTAGAATAGTGGACAAGATTGAATATAAAACACCAATAGGTAAAAGTGACCACATATTGATTGAACTGGAACTTAATGAAGAAAAATATATGAAAAGAAATGAACAATATAGAAGAGGAAGAATGATGTATGAAAAAACAAACTTTGATAAAATAAGAGAATTCTTCCAACAAGAAAACTGGGAAGAAATATACAAAGAAGAAACATCAGTGGAAGAGAAATGGAATATTTTGACAAAAATTTACAAAAAAGGAGTGGAAAAGTATGTCCCAAGACAAAAACAAGAAAAAGAATATGTAAAATGCTGGTACAACAAAAGTTGTAGGGAGTTAAAAGACAAAAGAGACAAAGCCTGGACCAGATGGAAAAAAGACAGAAGACCTGAAAAATGGAAAATATATACTGGTTATAGAAATGAATATGTACAAAAGTGCAGAGAGAAAAAAAGAAAATATGAAAAAGATGTTATAGAAAAGTGTAAAGATCAACCAAAACTATTCTACAGATTTGTAAACAATAAACTGAAAAACAAACAAGACTTGGAGAAATTAAGACAAGGAGGAGTTGAATACACTGAGGAAATGGAAATGGCAGAAATTATGAACAAACATTTTAAATCAGTGTTTACAAGGGAAAATATACAACCTGAAGAGATTGAGTGGAAAGAAAAAGTCCCCCCTATGGAAGAAATAGAAGTAACAAAGAATGAAATATTGACACACTTGGGTAATTTTGATGTCAGAAAATCGCATGGACCAGATGAAATAGCAAACTGGATTCTGAAAGAATGCAGGAATGAACTGGCAGACAAAATACATAGCATAATAAGCAGTTCCTTAAAAGAAGGAAAAGTTCCAGAAGATTGGAAAAAAGCAAATATAGTACCTATATATAAAGGAGGAAATAAAGAAGAACCTACCAACTATAGACCAGTCTCTCTAACAAGTACAATAGCAAAAATTTGTGAAAGAATTATCAAAAGTAGATGGGTAAAATACTTGGAAAAAAACAACGTACTAAATCCAAGGCAATTTGGATTCAGACAAGGACGATCATGCGTCACCAATTTAATATGTTTCTATTCAAGGCTAATAGATATAATACAAGAAAGAGATGGATGGGCTGATTGTGCATTTCTAGACCTAAAAAAAGCTTTTGACAAAGTACCACATAAGAAGTTGCTTAAGAAATTAGAATATGAAGGAGGAATACAAGGTAAATTGCTAAATTGGATGGAAGACTTTTTGCAAGAAAGAAAAATGAGAGTAGTGATAAGAGATCAGCACTCAAAATGGAATGAAGTAATAAGCGGTGTCCCGCAGGGAACAGTTCTGGCCCCAATAATGTTTGCTATATATATTAATGATATGGATGAAGGAATTGAAAGCTATATGAGCTTCTTTGCAGATGCTGCAAAACTACTGAAAAGAGTGAAAACTGAAGAAGATTGTGAATCACTACAGAGAGATCTAAATAAAGTACAAGAATGGAGTAGGAAGTGGGAGATGGAATTCAATACAAAAAAGTGTAGTATAATGGAATTTGGAAAAAGCAAAAACAGAATAACAGGATCATATAATTTGGGAGAAGAAGGAATAAAAAAAGTAGAAAATGAGAAGGACCTGGGAGTCATTGTTATGAATAATATGTCACCTGAGAAACATATAAATAAGATTTTTGGAGAAACTTATAATTTAATAAGAACAATCAAAGTGGCATTTACATACCTGGATGAAGAAATGGTGAGGAAAATCCTAATCACCCTGATAAGACCAAGATTGGAATATGC
>NC_134782.1:62503553-62568553 GCF_046742065.1 Oratosquilla oratoria | reverse complement strand
AATGATTAGCACAATCTGGAGACATACATGAATTATTGAGGTTTGAAACGGGGCCTCACGAGCGTAGCTTCCTTCCTGCATACTTCAGTTAAGTGAATATGTGTGTGTGTGTGATTCACCTTAGTCTTTGCATCACGTGTTCGACTCGTGATCTACAGCTGTTTCCCTCCCGGAAGAGAGCTCAGAGGTCGTATGACCGATCTATGGGTAATGCTGTGACCTTACACGCACACACACACACAAAACTCCCCACCCACGAGAGTTGGAGTAACGACTCGAAGCGCAGCAATGCTGAAGTTATTTCAGCCCTGGGCAGGATGCGAACCCGGAGCGCTGTAGTGACAGTCGAGTACTCTACCAACCGCGATAACGAGTGTGTGAGTGTTGGTGTGTACCTTCGTTATATTGCAAGACATATTCCTTACATGCATTGTCTCATTTTCTTTGTATGACGAGGTTAAACTCAACGCGAGTTTTTAACGAGATAGCATTCAACGATAAGTATATTTCCAGATACTAGTAGTGCCTCGCCGTCACTTTACTGGCCACTTTTCACGATATGCTGTTCTTTCCCCCCGGCTCTAACGGTCGGCCGGCAGCGCAGCCTTGCAATCACAAAGGTCAAGACAAGTGGCTACTTTTGAAACTGAACAGACTTTTCTAGTCCCCCCCCCACCCACGCCCACACCTTTCCTCCATCACATTCATTAGCAACTCTCAGACAACCGTTCCATCGCAAGGGTTACATTTTAGCGTCCACTCTACAATTGAAGGGAAGAATAAAGTGTCAGGACGGGTGAGAGGGAGACGGGGAGGGAGGGAGGAATTGGATAAATGGAGATGGAGGGAGGGAAGTTGGAGCGAGTTCACTGTTCAAGTGGTATTTCATATCTTGTCGAGGGACTGAACGGTTGTCTCAGTCCGTTTCCTTCCTTCCTCCTCTCTCCCTCCCTCCCATCCTCTCTCTCTCTCTCTCTACCTTCCTTCCTTTCTTATGTACCCCTTCCATTCTTTCCTCCTTGATTTTAATTCATTTTGAATCAGGCATGAATACGAGGCAGATTTCTGGTTTTAGATTGTTTGTTCATACGGTTGTGGATTTAGGTGGGGTCTCCATCGATAGACAACCCATTTTACCCGGTCCCCTCCTCAATCAAAATAAATCGCCCGGCATCGGAATAGAACAAAGATTGTGCAAGCGGTTACCGGCGTATTCGACTCTTCTGGTTGCTGCCAGCCCGAGGGCTAAATTATGCTCTCTACGGGGCGACCTAGTGCCCTTTGCCCCGCTGGTGTTGAAATTATTTCAATTTTATCTGGATAGGGTTACAGAGAGCAGGATACTTGTCTCATCAGTCCTTTCCACTTTCTTTTACGACGGTGACAGGTTTCTTTCTTCCCCTTATCTCTGGGGGATGCACTGTGTCTTGCTGCATTGTTTCTAACTAGAGCGGTGGGCAGGAGACAAAGATAACCCTTCATCCACGATGAGGTAAGGTACGAGGGAAATAAAAGTGGCGGATGGGATTGAAATAGGTGGGAATAGAATGGGTGGGAGTAAGTGCGTGCCTTTGTTGGTTATCTCCCTTATAAGGAAGAAGAAACCCGTGGTAGATATGTTTTATCTCGCAATAACCAGAGTATATATATCTACGAGATACACCACCACTTTGAAGATATTAAAGCCGTATTTGGTTCACAAAGGCAGCTACGAAAGTAATTAGGGTTTGTATTAATTTTTCTCAACCTGCATTAGTCTGGTGTGGCATTTAGTATATACACCCCCGCAAATATTGCACTCCCAAGTCGATATTATACGTATAATTTATACTCCCCCCATTCATTTTTGCACATTTAATTAGCACTTCCTTTGAATTATTTCCACTCCCACAGCGCATGTCATGGAAAACGTCGCTGTCGTCGATAGCCTCAAACCTGACCCAACTCAACCTAATCTAGTCCGACTTAATGTAACCCAAACCTACCTATCCCAAAACAACCTGACCCAGCCAAACCTAACCCAACCTACGAGGTATGTTCAATAAGTAATGAAAAAATGTCAGGAGAGACTATTTTCATAAGCTTACAAAACATTGTCTCCTTCAATATAATTGCCTCTCACATCTACACACTTCTGTATGCGTCGCTCCTAATCCTAGAAGACCTCCTCAAAGTCCTTTTTCAGTAGTCCCTTTAGGTAACTTTCCGATGCCTCCTTCAGCTCCTCTGTTGACTGGAATCTGGTTCCTCCGAGGAACAGGAAGAAGTTGCAAGAGGCTAGGTCAGGGCTGTAGGGTGGGTGTTCTACCACTTTCATTCCCCTGTCGGCCATCCAGATGGTCACCAGCGTTGACTTGTGCCACGGGGCATTGTCCTGTTGGAACCACCACTGACCACTCCTCCACTGCTGAGGCCTCTTCTTTATCTTCTCCCTGAACCTTTTCAGAACAGTAAGGTAATATTCCTTATTGACGGTTTGACCCTGAGGAACCCATTCAACGTGAATGAGTCCCTGGGAGTCAAAGAAAGGAATGACCATGGCCTTCTCTTGCGACCTGCTCATCTTTGCCTTTTTGGGTCTGGGGGAGGTCGCGTGCTTCCACTGAGCACTCTGACGTTTGCTCTCAGGGTCGTAGGTGAACACCCAACTCTCGTCGCAAGTCACTACCTTATTCAGGAAACCTGAATCAGCCTCTATCATTTCGAGAATGTCAGTGCAACATTCCACACGAAACTGCATCTGGTCGTCAGAAAGGATCTTTGGCACGAACTTGGCACAGACTTTATGGAGCTTCAGATCTTAGGTCAGAATTGTCTCTACTGTGCCAATACTAATACCAACAGCTTTAGATATCATTCTCACATATCGACGGTTTTGCATCCCTAACCTTTGCACTTCCTCAATGTTTTCCTCCTTGCGTGCACTTTTCGGTGCTCCAGATCTGGGTTCATCCTCAACCTGTTCATTTCCTTCAGAAAATCTATTAAACCACCGATAGAAACTTGCTTGGCACATCTGTTCATGCTCATAGGCCTCCTTTAACATTCCATAAGCTTCTTGTTTGATTTAACACAAAATCTGACGGTGTAACATTGCTCCATATTTCTCTACATCTTGACAAGTGTTCACAGATCGGCAAACCGAATCAGACTGATTCCACCACGTTCACCGCTGCACTCAGACCTACTAATACAGAAAGTTGCTAGTTAGTCATTTTATAGAATATATGTATGTGTACCTCACCATGAAGTAGTATATTGGTCAAATTATATTTAATGTCTCACCTGACATTTTCTCATTACCTATTGAACATACCTCGTATTCTAACCTTACCTAACTGAAAATAAGCTAAGCTAAATTAAGCTAAGCTAACCTGACCAAACCCAAATAAACCTAAACTTAGCCTAACCCAAAATACATAAGAACAAAAGAATGAAGGAGACTGCAAGGGACCACAAGGCCCACACTAAGCAGTTCCACGTCCATTACCACCTGCTATCCACATCCATAAATTTGTCTATCCATTTCTTAAAACAATCGACAGTTTCAGCGCTCACTACATGATTAATAAGTCTATTTCATTCGTTGACCACCCTATTAGTAAACCAGTCCCTGCCTATTTCCTCCTTAAACCTAAATTTGTCCAATTTAAATCCATTACTGCGAGTGCTGCCCTGTTATGTTAATATGATGACCTTATTTGACCCTTGTTAAAGCCTTTGATCCGCTTAAACACCTCTATTAGATCACCCCGCACTTTGCGTCTTTCGAGTGTAAGTTAAGGTACTCAAGGTAAATTTATGAGCCCATTTATCATTTTGGTCATTCTCCTCTGTACTGATTCTAGTGAATTGATCCATTCCATTGGATGGAGACCAAAATTGTACCATATAGTTAAGGATGAGTCTAACGCCAGATAGAGTTTGATAATTACCTCTGGACTTCTATTTGTAACCCTCCTAGCAATGAAACCTAAAGTTCTGTTAGCTTTATTCCTGGCACTTATTTTTTCTCTAAAACGTGTTATCTAAGTTTTTTCTGCTTTAGGGGTTGTGTAAACCTACGTTTAACACGCTGCACTTTGAGATAATGACTTCCATTTGCCATTTCACCGGCCATGTGAACAACTTGTCAAGATCTTCCTGCAAAATATCGGAGTCTTCTCCTGACCTAATTTGGCGTCCTATTTTAGTGTCGTCCGCAAACTTACTAACATCACTATTAATCCCATTGTCCAAGTCGTTTATATACATAATGAACAATAAGGGACCCAAAACTGAACCCTAAGGTACTCCACTAGAAACACTCCATTTAGATTTCATACCGTTTATGGTGACCTACTATTTTCTGTCACTGGTCCAAGTTCTAATCCATTCAAACACTTTTTCTCCTATGCCATGGGCTTTGACTTTATAAAGTAGTCTGGTAGGCCACCTCGTCGAACGCTTTGCTAAAGTCAAGGTAAATAACATCGTAACTGTCTTATCTGCCTTAGTTTAAAAAGATAGAAGGTTAGTCTCACATGACTTAAGGTACGGTTACATTAGTCAACGGATGGGTTGGATTCCAAGCCCATGGATTGATTTCGTCCAATACTGGAGGATTTGGGTTAGAATCCAAGACTAGGGACGCCCAACGCAATACCGTTGCAGTGCACACTTTGGAAGAGATCCGAGGGAAAGAAGCTAGATACATGTTCATAGTATCCATATTTACACACATATATATATATATATATATATATATATATATATATATATATATATATATATATATATTTAGATGGACAGATAGATAAATATGTGGATGAACGATTTAGACAGATGAGAGTGTGGGTGGAGGAAGAATAAGCGAAGATGGGCTGGAACTCCTTTATTGCTTATACGTTTCGACCGACTCGGTCTTCTTCAGTAAGCTGCGACTTGCGACTTGCAAGGTAAGACCACCCGCTTGCGCGAGATCGGTTTTTGTGGGAGGGGAAGAATGTCTGTAAGAAAATGAAAATGAAAAGATTAAGCGAGCGATTAGGGGCTGTTGGTGGTCGTGGCTCGGGAGAAATGGACAAGGAACTCGGACGGCGGCGCTGACGGCCGGGATTAGAATCACCCAAAGTTCAGAAAATGGTAGGAGGTGTAGTAGTTGAGAAAGGTGGGAAAACGGAAAAATCTTTAGTGGGAGGTAAACTGAAATGAGACGATGTAGTATAAGAGCAAGTTAGAAAGAAAACGAATTTTAGTCGAAGAAAAAGTAAGTGTAGATGTTTGTGCGTGGGTCGTGGCTATGTTCGTGAGAGGTGTGTGTATCTTACGGGAAGTGAGTAGAGTTCACTTCCCGCGTGTAGAGAGCACGTTCCTGTTTAGCCTCAGGTTAGGCATGAGCTTTTCCTGCTTTTCCCCGGGTTGGGTTTGAGAGTCAGTAGAGTCGATTCAGTGGGGGGGGGGGGTCAGGCGGGCGGGTGTTGTATTATCTTTCTCCTTCCAAGCACAACTCTGAAAGCAGAGAATTACGTGACTGGGAATTGTGTGTAAATGTCAGAAGTGTAAACCCGCTCGCCAGCGTCAGCGAAGAGGCCAGCGCGTGGGTGCGGGCCGGTCGGATAGAGAGGCTCCCCAATTCCTCTCTGTCGACCAGCCGGCGATCAGTTAAGGGTTCTGAATAAGAGTTGGGTTGGGCCTCTGCTAAGCCAGCGAGCAAGTGTGCGTGTGTCTCTTTTCTTCCAAGCACTACTCTGAAAACAGAGAATTACGTGACTTGGGAAATGTGTGTATTTGTCTTTGGTGTAAACCCGCCTGCCGACGTCAACGAAGAGGTCGGCCTGTGCCAGACCGGCAGCAGCAAAGGAGATATATCTCCTCGCCACCACCAGCCGGCGAAGATTGCTGGGCGCTTGTTGAGTGAGCTGGAGTGGAGAGACGTCCGACCTCTAGGAGCGCTGTGTTGATTCAGTAAGCTGTCTACAAAATGCTCGAACCTTACAATTATACACTCGAGGACGGGGACACGGACAGGTCATCCCGCTGGCTGGGCCCTGTCTAGATTTATTTTTCATAGAAACCATTTTATGACCTTTAGTTTTACCTTAATTTGCAAGGTCATAAAGGTTCATAATCTTTAAGTAATCATTTTGATTATAACCGTCTATTTTGAATTCATCATCATCAAAATTATCAAGTTTACGCTGGTTTAGTTCCTTAGTAGGAGTGAACACATGGTATTTCCTTGCCCAGATATTTCTGAAACAAAAGGCATAGTGATTCAGATGGGGAAGTAGATAAGAAGGAAATATGTACTCTGAAAACCTACTGCAGCAAATTACTAGCTGAACAAGAAAAACACATATCTATCTATATAACAAAAGATTTTTTCCCCTTATAAGGGAGGTAGCCAACCCATAAGGCATGTACCCTCTCCAACCCAGGTGCCTTATCTGCTCTCATCATATTAACAACTGCCTTCATTTCATCTTTCCTTATTTCTCCTCCATTGTCCTCACTCATCACGGTCATTTTCTTAACAAAATAAGGAAAGATGAAGTGAAGGCAGTTGTTAATATGATGAGAGCAGATAAGGCACCTGGGTTGGATGGATGTCATGTAGAATGTCTGAAAAAAGGAGGTACAGTGATAGTGAACTGGCTGGTGAGGTTATTTAATGTTTGTTTAAAAGAGGGTAGAGTGCCGGAGGACTGGAGGAGAGTGCCTGTATAGTTCCACTTTACAAGGGAAAAGGGGACAAGTGTGAGTGTAGAAGTTTCAGAGGGATCAGCTTGTTAAGTGTAGTTGAGAAGGCTTATGGGTGTTTTTTCTTTCTGCAAATTATTTTCATGTGTTCTTGTGAATTACTGCAAATATATATAATTATATATGTATGTAATTATATAAAAGAGATTGGGACATCTCTTCCTCACCTGCTATATCTAGAGTAGGGTACCCCCATGATGAAAAGTGTAGTATTGTAATAGGATGTGTGCCACAGTCCAAAGTGGCTCTCACATACATCCTGATTCCATGTTCCTAATGCCTGCAAAGCAACAGATAAAAAAAATCAGTTTCATTCCAGGGGTTCATAAACAGTAATCTGTCTATATACCAATGGCTCCTTCACCCTTATGAGGGAAGTAGCCAAGTCAAGGCATGCATCCACTCCAGCCCATTCCACTCCTATCCACCACCCTTGTTTCCTTCTTATCTTAGCTCCTCATGGCTGTAGGGTTATCCTTCTTTCCTGCCCAACTTCCTGGGTCAGATACAATGCAGCAAAAAACAGCAAATTCACAGTAGTAGGGTCACTTCACTTACACAACCCCCCCTTTCCCTGGCCCCCCATGCAGAAAATAGAGAAGACAATGAGAAATCTGCATCAAAATATCATCTGTATACATAAGGACATAAGAAAATGCTTCTGATCAAGATCCAATTGGACCATATAAGAAATATGCTTGGTTCGAAGAATCTTGACATCTGGTTAAAAATAAGAAGTTATTTGTAAATATAAAAATGCCAGGCCATGACAGTTGTCAAAATAGACAATAATTCTTTACTACATTGTGCCAAGTCATAGAATGTAAAAATAAAGATTAAAAATATAAAAAGATACCTATATTATATGTCATATATTTGTTTAAATTATCTTCTAAACTATACACTGCATTTGATGAAACCAGATTCTCAGGTAATTTATTCCACAAATTTAATACTCTTTCCCTAAAGAAACTTTCCCTTAAGAAACATTGTCATATTTCAAACCTTGCTTTAGATTTCTTAATTTTGTAGCTATGACCCCTTGTTCTGTAATTTTCTAATACAAAAACAATCTTCAAAGTTGGGATTATCAATCCCTTAAGTATTCTAAAAACCTGGAAAAGGTCACCACACAATCTCTTATACCTTAAAGAATATAGATTTAGTTCTCTCAATCTATCTTTACAATGTGAGCAATACAAGAAATTAGTTTCGTTGCTCTTCTTTGCACAAACTCCAGTAAGTCTACATCTGCTTGTAAATGAGGAGACCATGCTTGGAGACAGTATACCATTATAGGTCTTACATTTTAATATTACTTCTTTAGTTTTGTAATCAGTACTATAGGATATAAGTCCTAATATCTTATTTGCTTTCTTTACTACATCATTGCGTTATTTATATCTCTTTAAGCTTTTATCAATTACTCCATTCAATAAGTAATGAGAAAATGTCAGGAGAGACATTAAATATGATTTGATCAAAATACTACTTCATGGTGAAGTACACATGCATATATTCTATAAAATAACTAACTGGCAACTTTCTATATTTGTAGGTCTGAGTGCAGCAGTGAATGTGGTGGAACCAGTCTGATTCGGTTTGCCGATCTGTGAACACTTGTCAAGATGCAGGGAAACATAGAGCAACGTTATGCCATCAAATTTTGTGTTAAACTTAAGAAAACCAAACAAGAAGTTTATGGAATGTTAAAGGAGGCCTATGGGGATGAACAGATGAGCCAAGCAAGTTTCTATCGGTGGTTTAACTGATTTTCTGAAGGAAATGAACAGGTTGAGGATGAACCCAGATCTGGAGCATCAAAAAGTGCACGCAAGGAGGAAAACATTGAGGAAGTGCAAAGGTTAGGGATGCAAGACCGTCGAATATCTGTGAGAATGATATCTGAAGCTGTTGGTATTAGTACTGGCACAGTAGAGAGTTCTGACTGAAGATTTGAAGCTCCATAAAGTCTGTGCCAAGTTCGTGCCAAAGATCCTTTCCGACGACCAGATGCAGTTTCGAGTGGAATGTTGCACTGACGTTCTCAAAATGATAGAGGGTGATTCAGGTTTCCTGAATAAGGTAGACTTGCAATGAGAGTTGGGTGTTCACCTATGGCCCTGAGAGCAAACGTCAGAGTGCTCAGTGGAAGCATGTGACCTCCCCCAGACCCAAAAAGGCAAAGATGAGCAGGTCGTAAGAGAAGGCCATGGTCATTCCTTTCTTTGACTCCCATTGGCTCATTCATGTTGAATGGGTTCCTCAGGGTCAAACCATCAATAAGGAATATTATTTTAATGTTCTGAAAAGATTCAGGGAGAAGATGAGGAAGAAGAGGCCATAGCAGTGGAGGAGTGGTCAGTGGTGGTTCCACCAGGCCAATGCACCATGGCACAAGTCAACGCTGGTGACCACCTGGATGGCCGACAGGGGAATGAAAGTGGTACAACACCCACTCTACAGCCCTGGCCTAGCCTCTTGTGGCTTCTTCCTGTTCCCACATATGAAAGACAGCCTCAGGGGAACCAGATTCCAGTCAACAGAGGAGCTGAAAGAGGCATCGGAAAGTTACCTGAAGGGACTACTGAAAAAGGACTTTGAGATCTTCCAGGATTGGGAGAGACACATGCAGAAGTGTGTATATGCGAGAGGCAATTATATTGAAGGAGACAAAGTTTTGTAAGCTTATGAAAATAAATAGTGTCTCTTTTGACATTTTCTCATTACTTATTGAATGGAGGAGTATTACCCCTAAATCTTTTTCATAGTCTGATTCTATTATCCAGTGACCTTTCATACTACTGTATAATAAAAAAAAATTACCATATCCCATGTGTATTGATCTGCATTTGTCATTACTAAACTTCATGTGCCACTTCTCACTCCAAGTACATAATTCATCAACATCTTTCTGTATAAAAATTGTATCCTTGTAATTACTTTTTTATACATATTGATGTCATTAGCAAATTTTGAGACACATGAGTTCAAACCTGTATCCAGGTCATCTACATATAAAAGAAACAATAATAGTCCAAGTACTGACCCCTGTGGAACACCGCTTACACCTTTTATCCAGCAAGAGGTGCTCATGTAAGACAACTTGTTAAACTCTATTTGTTAGTCATTCTTTAATCCAGTCTACTATTGGCTTATTAATAACATGTGACTTTAGTGTTGAAATAAATCTGTTGTGAGGGACACTGTCAAAAGTTTTGCCGATGCCGAGATAGATGACATCCCTCATCTAAGGATAGAGTGATGTCTTCTAAAAATGTTCAAATGTTTGTTAGCCATGACCTATTTTTTTCTAAATCCATGTTATAAATCATGTAATACATTGTGTTGGTCCAAAAATGTAACTATGTTGTCCTTACAGTATATTAAAAAACTTTACACACAATTTCTTTATCCAAGTAGGTAAAAACTACTTTTATTGATCTTGTAAGTTTTAGGTTTTGCCAACAATTTTGTTTATATGTTTATAAGTGGACATATCTTTTGTGATGATCACTCCCAGGTCATTTTCAGATCCCTCTTTCTTTACTTCTTTTTCACCAAATTTTTATCTTCCTGATGTCCTTTTTCCTTTTTTTTCCAAACTCCATTATGCCAAATATTTTTTTATGTTGAATTCCACTTCCCACTTCTGACTCCATTCCCAAACCCTGTTCAGATCTCTCTGTAATGAGTCACAGTCCATTTCAGTACTCACCTTCTTTAACAATTTTGCATCATCTGCAAAAAAGCTAATGTAACATTCCACTCCCTCATCCATGTCATTTACATAAATGGCAAACATTATTGGAGCCAGCACTGATCCTTGTGGGACTCCACTAATTACCTCTTCCCAAGTAGAAGTCTTATCTCTGAGCACTACCCTCATTTTTCTTCCTTGCAAAAAGTCCTCCATCCATTTCAAAAGTTTACCTTGTATTCTTCCTATGATTTCCAGTTTTCCAAATATTTTTTTGTGAAGGACTTTATCAAAAGATCTTTGTAGATCTAGGAAAGTGCAATCAACCTATCCATCCCTTTCTTGTATTATATCTAGTATTCTTTTTTAAAAGCAGATCAAATAAGTGGTACATGATCTTCCCTGTCTAAACTCGAATTGTCTCGGATTCAGTATATTGTTTTTCGCCAGATGTTTTATCAATCTACTTTTTATAACTTTTTCATAGATTTTAGCTACTGTGTTTCTAAGGGAAACTGGTCTGTAATTTGTTGGGTCTTCCTTATTTCCTCCTTCATAAATTGGTACAATATCAGCATTTTTCCAGTCTTCTGACATTTTTCTTCTTTGAGCAAGCAACTTATTATGTTGTATATTTTGTCTGCTAGTTCTTCCTTACATTCATTTGATATCCAATTTGCTATTCCATCCAGGGCGTGTGATTTTTTGACATCAAGGTTCATTATTTGTTTCATTATTTCCTTCCGTGTTATTATTATTTCCTTCATTGGGGCGATTTCACTTCTCTCCCTTCAACCCATTGTTATATTTTTTTCTCTAGTGAAAACAGACTTAGAGTGTTTGTACATAACTTCAGCCATTTCAGTATATTCTGTGTATTCTGTGTTGTCTTGGCATAGTTTCACTATTTCCTGTTTGTTTTTCAGTTTCCCATTTACATATCTATAGAATAGCTTTGGCTGACCCTTACATTTTTCTATTATGTCTTTCTCATAGTTACATTTTTCTTCCTTGCATATCTTTATGTATTCATTCCTTTGATTAACATATAATTGCCACTTTCTAGGTTTCCTGTCTTTTCTCCATCTCTTCCAAGCTTTGTCTCTTCTATCTTTTGCTTTGTTGCTCCTTCTATCAAACCAGCACTTAATGTACGCCCTTTCCTGTTTTTGCTTTGGTATGTATTTCTCCACTCCTTGTTTATATATCGTAATCAGAATCATCCATTTTTCTTCCACTTGTGTTTCTTCTTTGTAGAATTTTTCCCAGCTTGCTTTAAGAAAAAAATTCTTAATTTTCTCAGTCCATTTTGCCATACAGTCTACCTTTTGTGTTTCTAATTTTTTTTTATATACATTTCCTCTAATTCTAACTGAAGTAGTAAGTGGTCACTCTTCGCAATCAGTGTCTTGTATTCAATTTTGTCTACTATTTCAGGTTCTGATGTAAATATTAAATCTAGTCTTGATGGTTTTTTATTATTTCTAAATCTAGTGTTTTTGTTTACCCATTTTGTCATTGTATGTTACATGGTCATGTCGAGTAATACATTTCCCCAATGATCCTCTCCACCTTTCACTGTCATCTCCTCCCAATATGTTTCTTTGCAATTAAAATCACCCATGATTATTGCATTACTTTCATCCATCAGCATCTCATTTAATGAAGATGTCATATCATCTAACATTTTGAAGTAATCTTTCTCTCTCCAAGACTCTGTTTTTATTTTTGGGGGCTCCTAAATCACTGTAAATTTTTTGTTTTTCATGTCATTGTTTTCAATTCTTATTGTGATCATCTCTACCCTATTCACTCCATATATAACTTGTCACATTTAGGTTTTTCTTAACCAAGAACATGACTCCTCAACTGTGTTTCTCCTCCCTATTTCTAAGCCAGTGATTATATAATCCATGTCCAACACTGGTACTAGTGGATCTTTTAATTTGGTCTCCACAATTCCCATTATGTCTGGTTTAGCTTCTGATAGGTAAACGTTAAGTTTGTTCAACCCTGAAATCAACCCATTTATATTAGTATATGCTAATTTTAATTTTCTACACTCTCCATGTCGTTTTCTGAACCTTTTTTTTTTTCTTGGGTATACCATTTTATGTCTCATATCTAACACTCTCCAATAGAACTGCATTTTCTCAGTCTCTGTTCTCTTTGCATTTTCTTTAGCTTCATTTCTTAATGTCCTAATTCTTTCTCTTTCCTCATCATTCATGTCTCTTTTTATCCATATATTTTTATAATGTTTGCTTCTTGCTAATTTTCCTGTTCTTGTTAGATTTCTTCCATTGCCATTTGTGACCTTAATTTAATCTTTAGTGATAGACTTTTTCCTTCTCCTTCTACATATTTACCCATTCTGTGCATTTCTATTTCCTTGTCTATTTTTTGCTCATTATCCTGTACTACTTTTAGAAAAAAAATTGCCAATTCTTTGTCCTCTTTTTCTCTCCGGAACCAATTTCAGTTATGTTTTTACTTTAGATCATAAAATACTATACATTTCTTTTTATCTACTCTATCTCTTACTAGGTTTTCTTTTAAATTACCTTGATAACTGCATCTTCAGCCTTCTCCTGCATCTGTTGATGAGCTATTTCTTTGAGAATTACCTTCTTGTCTTTTTTCCAATCATTCCTAGGTTGCTGTAATTCATTTTTTCCTATGCTTTTTTCCGTTTCCATAGTCATTGCTTTAATTTTTTCATCTATCTCTTACTTTATGGTCTCATTATTTGTGTTTTCATTATTTTTCAACTTTTTGTTTTCACCTTTCAGCTTGGCCAATTCTTTTTTTAATACACTAATCTCTTCTTTCATTTCACTGTTCACTTTCTTTAAGTCAGCCACTTCATTGTTTAAATCTTTATTCATCTTCCATAGGTCATTTTTTTCTTGCTTCCATGCATCATTCATATTTCTCATATCCCTCTCTATGTCTATAATTCTACTAAAGAGTCTTCATTCGTACCCACTGAATCTCGAAAAAACTACTTTCATCACCATTGTCAAATAAAAACCTTTAGGTAACTATTGGTGATCTAAAATCAAGTTCTGTTTTGCTCTTGTACCAATAGCCAACTCTATGTATCTGTTTACATTTGACCATAACAAATGACCATCTTGGAAATCTTCTGACCTGTCAACAATTTCCTCCATTTTACTTCAATTTCACACTTTTTACATTATGATTAACCGTTTTGGGTATTCATGAGCACTCCCCCTCCCATATATAACAAACTAGGTATTCTATAATTGAAGCACTGTTGCGATGTTACATAAAAAACGTATTTCTCAGGAGCACCAAATTATGCATGTTGTCACTACAGCGAACAATGACATAAGAGAGAAAGTTAAAATGTGTTTGAGATGTGGTGCCTGAGAAGTATGATAAGGGTTACTAGGCTGAATATAGTGAGAAATGAGGAGGTGAGGAGGAGAAGAACAGGGGTAGAAAGGTAGTTAGGGATAGGGTTGATGAAAGAGTATTGGGACGGTCTGGACACATGGAAAGAATGAGTGAAGAAAGATTAGTAAAAGAGGTTTGGAAGGCAGAGGTGGAATGAGTGAATATTAGGATCGACCTAGGATAAGAAGGATGGATTGGGTAAAAGGGGCATTGGAAAAGAGGGGAATGTCTGTCGACAAAGGACGAGAGGACAGAAGGTAGGGATGAGTGGAGAATGGTTGTGTATGGATGATGCTGTGATGCATGAGGGGGGGGGGGGGTGGATAGGGGATGGGGGTGCAGGAGTATGTGTGAAAAATAAACTGATGTAGCCTGAAGGGATTTCTCCCCATCTCCATTTCTGCATGAGGGGACAGAGGGGGGGTTGCCGATTTAATGAGGTGGCTTTGCTGTGGATGTGCTGTATTTTGCAATACTGTTTCTGACCCATGGCAGTGGGCAAGATACAGGGATGACCCATCATCCAGGAGGAGCCAAGATAAGAGGGAGGGAGGGGGTGGATGGGAGTGGGTTATGTGAGGATGGAATGGGTGGAGGTGGATTTTATGCCTTTGTTTTTTGACTACCTCCCTTGTAAGGGGGAAAGAGCCTTTAGTATTTGTATGTATGAAAGAGAATGAGTATAAAAGCATTAACTTTATATTCTATAACAATCATACTGTAAGGCATCATAGTTCATCAGACAACCCTGTGTGTACACGAATATTTGACTTGTATTAAAGAGGTTAAACAAAATGGAGGACAGTACTAACATATGGCCGATCTACAATGAGAAGCATTGGCTGGTATATATTTCCAGGTCCAGAAACAGAGAAAAAAAAAACATTGTGGCTAGGTCCAGTTAATTCTAATTGCATTTAATTTCTAAGAAGCTATATTTTTTTATTAAAAAGATGTGTCAATAAAAACAAATTCTAATGATATAGTGGATTAAAACTAATCTGAGGTCATGAAATGATGGCAATACTTTTGGAGAGGAGGGAACAGGAGAGGCAGTGAATGGTATGATGAGGTGAAAGCAATGGTGTAAAAAGAAAAAGAAAAAAAAAGTGAGCATATGAAAATTGCTGGTAGTTGCAAACCTGAACAAGGGAAGCATTTGAGGGGTACAGAAAAGTAGAAGCAAAACATAATGTGAGGGAGACAATGGAAAGCTGATGTGATTCACCACAGTCTTGCATCACATTGTAGACTTGTGATTAACAGCTATTGCACAACCCCCACCCCATGATAGCTCACAGATGGCCCAATTAGTAGGTAATGCTGTGGCCTTACAAACACACACACACAACACCTTGCCCACCTAAGATGGAATGCTGCCTTGCAGTGCAGTGATGCTGGAATTTTTTCAGCCCTGGGTGGCACTCAAACTTAGATTGCTGAATTAACTCTCAAGAACAGTACTAATGGGGGTACGTACTTGATTTTAAGATTAAAAAGATGTTTTGTAAGGAAGTGAAAAGAAAGAGGGATGGGGCAGGTACAGATGAAAGGTAAGCGGAGAAGATGGACAGATGCTAATGGAAATGTAGGTGGTGAAGAGAAGGTGGGTAGAATACTTTATTGGACATGTAGCAAACTAGGAATGGTAAGATGATTCTCTTACAAAGGGAGGAGCACTTATGGTGGATTGGCTGGAGAGACTGTTTAATGTGTGCCTAAAGGAGGGACTTGTGACAGTGGATTAGAGGAGTGTATGTGTAGTTCCATTATATGAATGTTGTAGTTTTAGTCTTAAGTGTGGTTGGTGAGCCATATGGGGTGCTGTGTGGATTAGGAGGGGAACGGAGAGAGTAACTGAGGAAAAGCAGTGCAGGTTTAGGAAAGGATGATAGTGTGTAAATGAAATGATCATAGTTTGCCTGTTATAAGTTTTTGGCAAAATGTAAAATGACTTTTGGGTTTTTATGGATTAATAGAAAGGCATTATGGGCTATGATGCAGATGTATGGGAAACGGGAAAGTCTGTTAAAAGCAGTCAAAAGTCTTTATGTGAGTAGTAGAACTTGTGTGAGGATAAACAATGGTGAGAGTAAATGGTTTGAGATGAAGGTGTGGCAGTGCCAGATTTGTGTAATATCCCCATGGTAAATGTACGGGTGCTAGATAGGAGTTTAGAGCTGGTAGGTAAGAGTGAGAAGTGGGAAGTGAATCAGTATGCATATGGCACTGCAAATATAGCCATACTGGAGGAGAGAATGTAGCATTTGGTGGCAGAGTTTAGGAAGGTATGGGAAAGGAAAAAGCTGAAAGTAAATATGGGCAAAAGTATGGTGATGAGATGTACAAAAATCTTAAGTTATGCTTACATCACCAATGATGGTAAAGGCTACATCATCCTGGATATTCCTCATCAATATATACACAATGTAGACGCCCTGCAAGATTATTAATAAATTGTAATATCACAGCAGTAGTCAATATGCAAGGAACAAATAAACAAATACATATATGCACATCCAAAGGCACATTCATGCACACAAAATTATTGATAGAGAGAATCTGATAAATGGGATGATAGAAATACAAGAGGGCACGGAAAGAAAATCAAGAAAGACAGCTATAGAAGAGATCTGAAAAAGAACAGCTTTCCTCAGAGTAATAGACAGTTGGAACAAGTTAGATGAGAAAGTGGTGTGTGCAAAAACAATACATGAATTTAAAAATAGTTTAGATAAAATGAGATATGAAGATGGGACACCACAAGCATAGCTCCCCTTCCCGTAAAATGCAACTAGGTAAATACAACTAGGTAAATACACGAGCTTCCAAACTATCAACATCTTCTCACTTGAGCTCTGTCGGCTACTGAAGAAGATGAAAATTCTTAATAGTGCAAGGAAAACAGGAGGCCTGGTTTGTATTGAATGGGAAAGGGGGCAATTGTGGTTACCCAAAATTATTTCTCTGCAGTGATAGTTTGATTTATTAAAAGAAAATACAGAAAAATAAAAACAATGATTTTGAGACGAACGTTGACTCGAAAGCATCTAGGGGTGCCATGCCATAGTACAATGTAAACAGAGGACTAGAAACTCCAGCAAGATTTAAACTGTATAATGAAGACTCCTTTTTCGGTTTTGGTAAGTATGAAAAGAGAAATGTGAGTCGAATCTTAGACATGGAAAGGGAAACAAGTAATAACAGAAAATGGTGGGCAAATGAAGTCATTGAACTAAGAAAGGAGATTGAAGAATTAATGAAATGTTTAACTCAAGCTAACATTGAGATATCCGATCTGAAGAAACCAAACTCTGAACTTAGGAATGAACTCAAGATAATAAAAAATCATATAATAGAAGTTAAATGTGAAAATGAAAAAATGAAGATTAATGATACTACCAATAGTGAGAACTTAAAAAAAAAAAGGTAAATAACAAAATACAAGAAATGACTGAAAGAACTGAAGAAAACTTAGGTGAGGAAAGTATGCAAAAGATTAAGAAATGGAATGAAAACAGAGAAAATGAAGAAATTGCCTTTAAAGAAATAGTACAACAACAGATGCAGGAAAATGCAAAAGATACAATCATTCAAGTAATTAAAGAAAAGGCAAATTGGGTTAGAGATACAGTGGATAGAAAAAAATGTATTGTGGTATATGGACTAAGGGAAAAACATGGTCTGGTGAGGTACATGAGAGAAAAAGCAGAAAAAGAAACAGCAATATCAATTCTAAAAGAAATACAAGATGGTGACCTGGAAGTAGAGAAAGATATAGAAGAAGTGTATAGAATGGGACAATATTCTAAGAAAAAAAAATTACCACCAAAGATAAAACTAAGATCACAAATGGTAGTAGAAGACATATTAGAAAAAGCAAGTTGGCAAGGAGCAAACACTACAACAAGATATGGATAAAAAGAGAAATGAGTGTTGAGGAAATAGAAAAAGAGAAAATACTAAAAGGTGAAGCTAAGGAAAAATAGGCGAAGAGAATGGAGACCGAAAGCAAGGAGTTCTATTGGAGGGTCATAGACATGAGGCTGAGAAAATGGTACATCAGAGTGGGCAAAACAAAAAGAGAAAACAAGATGGAGAAAGAAAAAAATTTAAAAGTGGCCTATACTAACATTGACAGATTAATCTCAGGATTGAATGAACTAAATGATTACCTGTCAGATGAAAAAACAGACATAATGGAGAAGCTAAGGGAAAAAAATGGGAATAGAATGGAGACCAAAAGCAAGGAATTCTATTGGAGGGTCACAGACAGGCTGAGAAAATGGTACATCAGAGTGGGCAAAACAAAAAGAGTAAACAAGATGAAAAAAAAACAAAAAAAAAGGTGGCCTATACTAATATTGATGGATTAATCTCAGGATTGAAGTAACTAAATGATTACCTATCTGACGAAAAACCAGACATAATGGGAATTGTGAAGATGAAATTAAGGGTCCAATACCACCTAATAGTGTTGGACACAGGTTATACAATTATTGGATTAAAAACAGAAATGAAAAACAAGGAGGAGTCATGTTCTTGGCCAAGAAAATCTTGAATGCAACGAAGGTTACTGAAGGTAAAAACAATGTAGAAATGATCATGACAAAAGTTGAAGACAGAGACATGAAAAGTAGAAAGTTTTGGTATTTTATGGGACCCCGAAAATGTGCTCTTGGAAAGAGAATGAGCATTCAAAAATTTTAGAGGATACAAGGCACTCATTAAATGAGATACTAACAGATGGAGGTAACCTGGTACTTATGGGGGACTTTAATATCAAAGAAATATATTGGGAGGAGATGACAGTGAAAAGTGGAAAGGACCTATGGGGAAATGTATTACTGAACATGACCATGGAACATACAGTGACACAATGGGTCAATGAAAATACCAGATACAGAAGTAATGAAGAACTGTCAAAACTGGATTTAATATTTACAACAGAATCTGAAACTGTAAGTAAAATTGAATACAAGACACCATTTGGAAATAGTGACCACATACTAATAGAGGCTAAACTAAAGGAAGAAATATATATGGAGAGAAATGAAAATTACAGAAAAGGAAGATTGATGTACAACAAAACAGATGTTGGAAAACTTAAGAATTTTTTCAAAATGCACATTGGGAAAAATTCTACATTGAAGATACAAAAATGGAAGAAAAATGGGCAATCTTGATGGAAATCTATAATGAAGGAGTGAATAGGTATTTACCAAGACAGAAACAAGGGAGGGTGTACATTAAATGCTGGCTTAACAGAAGATGCAGTGAGGCGAAAGATAGAAGAGACAAAGCTTGGAAAAGATGGAGAAAAGATAAAAAAAAATAATAATAATGGAAAATGGCAAATATATATAAACTGTAGAAATGAATATGTAAAAGTGCACAGAGAGAAAAAAAGAAATTATGAAAAAGATAAAATAGAAAAATGTAAAGATCAACCCAAACTATTCTATAGGTATGTAAATGGTAAACTTAAAAATAAACAGGAAATGGGGAAACTATGCCAAGGAAATATAGAATACACAGAAGATCTAGAAATGGCCAAAGTCATGAACAATTACTTCAAGTCTGTTTTCACTAAAGAAAAAGTATAGCATTGAGACGAGGGAAGTGAAGTGCAATCTCTCCCCATGAAGGAAATAATAAAACACAAGGAAATAATGGAGCAATTAACAATCCTTGATGTTAGGAAATTGCACAACCTGGACGGAATTGCAAACTGGATACTAAAAGAATGCAAAGAAGAACTAATGGACAAAATATACAACATAATAAGTTGCTCACTCAAAGAAGTCTATAAAGGAGGAAACAAGAAAGAACCAACTGAAGCCAAAATTTGTGAGAAAATTATCAAGAATAGATGGGTAAAACACCTGGAAGAAAATAATATAATAAACCTGAGACAATTTGGATTCAGACAGGGAAGATCATGGACCACAAATTTAATCTGTTTTTACTCAAGACTAATAGATATAATACAAGAAAGGGATGGATGAGCTGATTGTGCTTTCCTAGACTTACAAAAAACCTCAAATTGAAAGAATCCAGAGGGCAACCACAAAAATGGCCCCAGCACTTTCAAACTTTGTCATATAAAGAGAGACTGGCTAAATTGAAGTTACCAACTTTGGAAAAAAGAAGATAGAGAGGTGACCTACTGACCATCTATAGAATCATGAAAGGCACTGAAATACTTGATAGAGAGGACTTACTAAATTGGGACAAGAGAGGCACAAGAGGACATGGAAAGAAACTCAAAAAGGATAGTTATAGAAGATCTCTGAAGAAAAACAGTTTTCCGCACAGAATGGTGGACACTTGGAACAAGCTGGACAAAACAACAGTGTGTGCAAAAACCATACATGAATTTAAGAGCAAACTAGACACTGCGAGATACTAAGGTGGGACACCACGAGCGTAGTTCCCCTTTCCGTAAGATACAACTAGGTAAATACACACAAGACCAAACAAAATACAAAAACTTAACATGAGGTGAAAAAACATATTCACTTATTAGTATTTACTATCAAGATGACAAGGGTTGTGAATATGAACAGTGAGATACGAGGGGGTTTTAATATGTGTACTATATAGGCTCTTTACTTCCTCTGACTTTAAAATATAGATTTATAATTGTTTTATAATAGCATGCAACTAATTTATTAACAAACTAATCAAAGTCTCATGACTGGAAGTCATATTTGCATAAATGAACTTGGGGCTGTTAGCCTTCTGATAGTGAATGCACCTCATGTTTTGGAGGATGGCACAAGTGAATACCTACCTGATCCTTAGGGAAGGGGAAGTCATAGGGCTGTGTCACATTGAGGGGAATTGCCTGATGCAACAGATGGAGAATTTCATTTTCATAAACTTCACGTCGGGCCCTGGAGAAGGGAAGCAAGTGGAAAATGAATTAAAGGAGTCACCTAGTATTCACAAGGTTGAGTGTTATGGATTTGAAGCAGTTTCTTAAAGCTTTATCTACTTTTCTTTCCCATTTCAATTCAAGCTATAATTTATTTTTAGCAAAGGTGGGTACTTCTGTAATCAGTTCTGTAAACACCTAATTCAACAATTCTAGAATTGATATTTTGATTGAGATTTTGTGGTTGCCACAAAATTCTGGAAAAATTTTTGTTTGCTCATGTTGAAATGCTTCTCCAAACTGCAAATCATGCCCATGAGTTGACCCTACAGACTGTCAGTAGGGTGAATCCCTACTACATGTGTAAAACATGGTTACATGGGTTCTGGTCCAAAGATCATATATACAGTTGCTGCAACAGTTCACAGATAGCAGTCACAGCGTACTCATGTGATCAGAGATCCCTCCTGACACCACTTGATTTCTGGTGCTCTGACAGTAAGAAGAGCAACAAGGAGTAGGAACTGGACATGTTCCCTGCCCCTGACTGCACTGCTTCAGTTGTTGTATTATTTATGTACAACAGAACCATTCTGAACTCTGCAGCCATGCATTATCAGACCCCTGACATAATGAAGTCAAAAAGACCAGCCTGACCTCTGAGAAGTATTTGGTTTTCATAAAGAGCAACATGGATCTGCTCAAGATGAATTTGATTTAGTCATTGACAGGGTATGACTACAGTTGAGGAGCAAATACTGGGGAGAAATAGAGGTGGAGTAGTGAGTTGGTATGGCTGACAGACTGTCAGTGTCAATTTGTCAAGTGTGATCTATGAAACATAGTAAAACAAGATAATAATTCATACATAAATACATACCAATTATAATGTACTGGGGACACTTTGTCTTGTTTCCTTTGACCAAAGTGGTGTGGTAATGGCTGGGGATGCCCATTCACAATGTGGTGAGATGGGAGGGGAATTGGATTTGGAAAGGAGTGGAATGAGCGTAGGGTGGATGCATACTTTGAATCAACCACACCTTTTATAGGAGGGAAACCCTTTTAGTATGTACCTACATACATGAGCAATTGTGGCAGGGGACAGGAGTAACCATTCATCCATAAAGAGCTAAGATGGGAGGACAACAAATGGATTTCTTGAATGGGTGTGGGGTGGGTGTAGGTGTATGCTTTGATTCAGCCACCTTCCCTAAAAAAGGAAAAGGGCCTTTTGGTAGGTATATACATACCAAAAGGCTTTTTCCTCCTTATGAGGGGGGTGGTCAAGTCAAAATATACACTCACCATACATTCATCCCACTTCCATCTCCCTCATACTTTGTATCTTTTGTTTTGCCAGTGCATATCTTTTATTGAACTGAGATATATTAAGATTTTCTAGACATTTTTGTATTTCTTGTGCATTCTGACCATTTTGCTTTGTTGTGGTGTATGTTTTTTTGTAGGTAATATTTTTCTGCTAGTTCTATGGTATTTTTTTTTTTGGTAAAGTGGCTGGAGAGGAGGCTATGAATGTTTTTCCATGTTGCCTGTAAATGGAGTGAAGGTGAGCATAATAAAACACCAAGGGATTTTGCTTATTCATTGATTAGAGGTTGCCTTGTGGGGAGCTCACTGGAGTTTTGTATGTTTAGGTTGAAGGGATTTCTCCCCATCTCTTTATCTGCATGATAGGACAGAGAAGGGGGGGTCGCTGATTAAGTGAAGCACCCCTGCTGTGGATATACTATGTCTTGCTGGATTGCTTCTGACCAAGGGCAGTGGACGGGAAACAGGGATGACCTGTCATCCACTAGGAGCTAAGATGAGATGAAAGAAAGGGTGGTGGGTGGGAGTGAAATGGGGTGGGAGTGGATACATGCCTTTTGACTTGGCTGCTTCCCTTATAAGGGATAAAAAGCCATTGTATGGTATATAGATAGACAGATAGGCTGGGGAATTGGTCAAGGGCCTTATCTTCTCTTTGCTCAGCTGATTGTGTATGTATTCCTATGAAGTGGTTCAAGTTCAGGTCACTGCCCATTATGTGAATGTATATCTGAATATATCTATACTGAACTTCTATCCTTAAAGCTTTCAAGAGATCTACCAAGACAGTATGCCATCTTCCACTATATGTATGGTAGTAAAACAAGTTGAATTGAAAAAGATATGCATCTTTGCACCTTCTACACATTCTACTACACTGTAAGTATAGTATTGCCACATCTGACATTTCATGCCTCTTGTTTTGCCATATGTAAATGGAAGTCTCCACACATGTTAACTTATTTTGGTTCAAGAATTACACCATCTTCAGGTGTTATATACAGAAGTGACTGCACATACTATTGCTAGTGTGCAAAGTTTCAGACTCACCCATGCACATCCACAATGGTGTCTGGATCAGTGGAAGAGGGTTTGTTGTAAAAGCGTCTTTGAGTGAGGTAGCCACTAAAGTGGGAGCCACTCAGTCCTCCATGAATTGTCCGGGGCACTTCTGGAAGGACCACTTCACGATTGCCCCGCACCAGTTCTGACATCAACCAGTAGTCCCAGTCATTGACCTGTAGTGTTTAGTAATCCAATAAGAATTTTTCAGTGATTTGATTTTCAAAAGAGTTTCCTTATCTAGAAAGAATTGCATGACAGCAGCCAGAAAGATGTATAGTATACTATACTGTACATGACTAAAGCGGCCCATACACGATCAATTATATTGCGCAATTTCATTGTCAATACTCTGAATTGACAATTAAATTGACCGTGTATGGGCAATATATCACCCATACGCAATTAAATTGACTGTGTATGGGCGATATATCGCCCATACACGGTCAACTTAATTGTCAATTCAGAGTATTGACAATGAAATTGCGCAATATAATTGATCGTGTATGGGCCGCTTTAGTCATAAAATGTTAATCAAGATATGCTCAACACTTTGACAGTTTTCCTATGAATTCCCTGGCAGCGGCCAAAATCAAATAAGTGTGGCCCAAATCATTGTGAATGTGGTAATCTATTTCAGCCTCAGATCAATCAATCAAGGAACCAATGATGTGTTTCTGCATATGGTGTTCTTGGTTAACGGATGCAAAGAGAATCATCTCCCCACTACTAATGTTCAAAATACATTAACACCTATACCTCCATTTGGAGGTGTACACCTAGGGTGCTGCATTTGATCTTTGAACTACACCCAAGATCTATATCAGCTTTCTCACCTTTCTCATCTAACACCTAGTAGGGAAGATCCATGTCAGTGGCAGCCTCCCTGACCAAATTCCTCCATAGTACTCCATCCTGATAAGTTGTATCATTTTCTATTTCTCTCAGACTGGTATTCCTTATCTCTACTGATTATTTTATGCCCTTTATGTCAGGTGATGTGTTATGTAATGTTCATGTATTTTACCTAGTTGTACCTAGTTATATTTTACAGGAAGAGAGCTATGCTCGTAGTGACCCACTTTTGTATCTTTCAGTATCCAGTTTGATATTAAATTCTTGTATAGTTTTTGCACTCACTGTTTCCTCATTCAATTTGTTCCAGATATCACCACTCTGTGTGGGAAGCTATTCTTTTTTCAGATCTCTTCTATAACTATCCTTTTTAAGTTTCTTTTCATGTCCTCTTGTTTTTCTTTTATCCCACTTTGATAAATCATCTCTATCAAGGACTTCCATCCCTTTCATAATTCTGTAGATGGTTAGTAGATCTCCTCTTTTTCTTCTTTCTACCAGGGTTGGTAGTTCGACTTTGGCCAATCTTTGTTTGTTTGTCAAACTGGAGAGTGTTGGTGCCATCTTTGTTGTCGCTCTTTGAATTCTTTCTAATTTCTTTATATTCTTTTTAATACTGGGTGTTCATAGTGACACAGCATACTCCAATCTTGGTCTTATCAATGTAACTAATATTTTCTTTACCATTTCTTTATCCAAGTAGTCAAAGGCTACTTTCATTGATCTTAGTAAATTGAAAGTCTCTCCAACTATTTTGTTGATACGTTTGTCTGGTGCCATGTCTTTGCTGATAGTTACTCCTAGGTCCCTTTCCTGGTTAACTTTTTTAAGTTCCTTTGTACCAATTTTATATTGTCCCAATATTCTATTTTTACTTTTTCCAAATTCCATTATACTACATTTCTTGATGTTGAAGTTCACTTCACACTTTTGACTCCATTCCCAGACTTTGTCCAGGTCATTTTGTAGTGATTCACAATCTTCCTCTGTACTTACTTTCTTTAGTGGTTTTGCATCATCTGCAAAGAAGTTCATGGAACATTCCACACCTTCATCCATGTCATTTATATATATGGCAAACATTATTGGAGCCAATACAGAACCCTGCGGGACTCCACTTATCATCTCTTCCCAGGTCGAGTTCTTGTCTCTAAGTACCACCCTCATTTTTCTCCCGTTCAAGAAATCTTCCATCCATTCCAATAACTTTCCTTGTACTCCACCTGTTGTTTCAATTTTTCTTAGTAGCTTTTTGTGTGGTACTTTGTCAAATTCTTTTTGTAAATCTAAGAAGGCACAATCTATCCATTCATCCCTTTCTTGCATTATTTCTATTAGTTTTGAGTAAAAGCAAATCAAGTATGTGGCACATGATCTTCCACATCTAAATCTAAATTGTTTTGGATTTAGTATATCATTCTCTTCCAAAAGATTTAATCCATTTACTTGTAAGATATAGTTTAAAATGTAGTACAATAGACACTATAAGAAATTTAGGACTATAGGAAAACTAAGATATTTCAGCAGCAGATCCCCCCAAAGAGGAAATGGCACGAAGTCACAGTGGAGAAACACAAAGAAAGGATGCAACTCTCTAGGGTCAAGTGTCACAGGGATGAAGATGACAAAGGAAAGTAGTATCACCATGCTTACAAGTGTATAACCAAGTGGGATTTAGATAGGCAGCTGGTGAGAAAATGTATGCCGTCCTCACACATAAAGACAAAGAGAATGTGTGAGGACAGGCAAATAGGAATGTATAGATTAAACATTGTTAAAAATAGATATCGCAGCATCTATGCCAATGGCACCTGCAAATGCCATATATATAGAGGGTTGCACATTATTCTCTCTCTCATGCCCTCACTCTTATCTATTAATTATGTATTTACCTAGTTTACCTAGTTGTATTATTCTCTACATATTTTTACATATTCATTTCTTAGTTTGGTGTATAATTTCCATTTCTCATTTTCTTTTCTTTTTTTCATCTTTTCCAGGCTTTATCTCTTCTGTACTTTGTTTTGCCTCACTGCACTTTTTATTATACCAGGATTTTATATATATACCTTTTCCTGTTTTTGTCTAGGTACATACTTATCCACACCTTCATTGTAGATTTCTTTCCAAATTGTCCATTTCTCTTCCACCTTTGTTTCTTCATTATTAATTTTTTTCCAATTTGCTTTTCGAAAGAATTTTCTAAGTTTCTCAAAAATCTGTTTTGCTGTACATTAGTCTTCCTTTTCTGTGTTTTTTTTTTTATTAATTTCTATATTTGCTTCTTCATTTAATTCTAGTTCTATTAGTATGTGATCACTTTTTTCAATTTGTGTCTTGTATTCAATTTTATCCACAATTTCAGGTTCTGATGTGAATATCAAATCCAATCTTGAGGGTTCATTGTTTTTTCTATATCTGGTGTTTTCCTTGACCAATTGCATGAATGTGTAATCAATGGTCATTTCCAGTAATATATTTTCCCAGTGATCTTCTCCACCTTTCACAGTCATCTCTTCCCAACATATTTCTTTTGAGTTAGAATCACCCATAATTACCAGATTTCCTTCTTTCTTTAGTATTTCATTTAGTATTTTTCTTGTGTCTTCCAGCATGTAGATGTAAGTTATTTTTTGTACCTCACCTTTGTTTCAACCTGTAGAAAGCGGAATTAACTGATATAAAGTGTAAATAGGCACACTGAGCATGGATTGATAGCATTGTTCAAATCTTGGCCACATTAGGACAGTTAATCAAAAAACACGTCATGTTCATGACACTTATTCATCTAGATCAGAGGTTTTCCTATTGATCTCTTTGCATCAGATATTCATTCCAGCATTCTTATTGTGTAGCTCTATTTCCATCTTCATAACATGCCTATACCCATGAAAAAGTATTTTCTTCTCTCAAATTCAAAACTAACATCACACTAACATCTCAACTACTTTTAATTTCTCAGTTTGTCTCAATCTATCACCACCTAAATCAGTTGAAGCAGGTGCTAACACAATGTACCTGCAAGAATTAACCTTGCTGACTTGAAGAGGATGAAGAATAGATGGAAAAGAACCAGATATCCCAGAGGCACTGGTATATCCCCAATTGAGGTAAAGCCCTGAGAGGCCAGTAACTGGTGTCCAGATTGAATGTCACAATGCAGAGGGTCAGAAAAAGTACTGTAAATATCAGCTAAAAACCACACTCAAGAGATGTAACATTGCACCAAGGGATCTTGAAACCATTGCCTCTGATCACACCTCATGCCATACAAAGTGCTCACAAAGGGTCATATATCTTGAATCTGCTTGCAACCATGCATGGGACAACCAGGGAAAAAAAGACATTAGCTCAACAATAGAGTTTATCTACCCTATGAGAGTAGTAGAGCTTGTGTCAGGATTAGAAATGGAGAGAGTGAGTGGTTCGAGGTAAAGGTGGGACTTTGTCAAGGATGCGTTATGTCACCCTGGCTGTTCAACTTATACATGGATGGGGTAGTGCGTGAGGTAAATGCAAGAGTAGTGGGTCAGGGATTGGAGACGGTTAAAGAAAATGGAGAAAAGTGGGAGGTGAGCCAGCTGCTGTTTGCGGACAACACTGCGCTTGTGGCAGGATTGGTGGAGGGATTGAGGAGGTTGGTAACAGAGTTTGGGAGAGTGTGTGATAGAAGAAAGCTGAAGATAAATGAGGGTAAAAGCAAGGGGATGAGATATACAAGGGGTGAAAGTGGCAGTAGACTGGAAGTGAGCATTAAGGGAGAGCGACTGGAGGAAGTGGATAGTTTTAGATACTTGGGTGCAAATGTGGCAGGAAAAGGTGGAGTGAAAATGGAGGTAGAATGTAGATTGAGAGAAGCGAGTAAATGCCTTGGTGGATTAAAGAGTGTAATGAGGAATAGACATTTGGGAATGGATGCTAAGAGGAGATTGTATGAAGGAGTGATTGTGCCAACAGCACTGTATGGGGCAGAAACATGGAACATAAGAGAGGAAGAGAGAAGGAGTTTGAATGTGTTTGAGATGAGGTGTCTGAGAAGTATGATGGGGGTTACTAGGCTAGATAGTGTGAGAAATTATGAGGTGAGGAGTAGAACAGGGGTGGAAAGGGAGTTAGGAGATAAGGTTGATGAAAGAGTATTAGGATGATTTGGACACATGGAAAGAATGAGTGAAGAAAGACTAGTAAAAGAGGTATGGAAGGCAGATGTGGAGGGAGTGAACATGAGGGGATGTCCTGGGATGAGGTGGATGGATGGGGTGAAGGGGGCTTTGGGGAAGAGGGGAATGTCTGTTGAGGAAGGACGGGAGAGGACAGAAGACAGGGGTGAATGGAGAATGGTTGTATATGGATGATGTTGTGATGCATGAGGTGGAATGGGCGGGGGGATGGGGGGTGAGGTAGTATGTGTGAGCAAAATTTGACGCACCCCAAAGGGATTTCTCCCCGTCTTCTCCTTTTATGCATGGGGGGGGACGGAGAGGGGGGGTAGCTGATTTAATGAAGCGGCCTTGCTGTGGATGTGCTGTGTCTTGTGACACTGCTTCTGACCTAGGGCAGTGGACAAGGTGCAGGGATGACCCGTCATCCAGGAGGTGCTAAGATAAGAGGGAGAGTGGAGGGGTGTGGAGTGTATTCAGGGATGGAATGGGTGGGAATGATTTTATGCCTTTTCCTTTTTAGCTACCTCCCTTGTAAGGGGGAAAAGGCCTTGGTATATGTATGTATGTATCCAGATCTGACTTGCCTGAAGTGTGGAAAGATATGTGGATCATAAATTGGGCTCCACAGTCACACCTCCATTGGCATCAGCAACAAAGATTTCAGTATCACCACCCAATTTCACTCACTCTAATTCACTTCACCAGAGCACTGATGTCACTGATCACCAATGGACTGCCCTAAGCAAGAAATTCATCCTGTTCTCTCTCTCACCTCCTACCAACCTATATCTCCTTTTTCATCTTTTATTTTACTTCATTTTATCTATTCATTTATTTACTTTTTATTTTTACAGGATGTCAATCCTCTGATGACTGACGTCCTGGAGACAGAACCCAACCAAACTCCATACACATGTCCTACACACGTCTTGGCCATAGAAAAAACTGCCCCAGATCCAACTATCACACTTCATTCTATACTGCCCCACTCTAGCTATACCCAAACAGCAACACAATATTTCCTTCTTGAGTAGCTTATGAACCAGTCCTGTGGCTACTGCTGGTTACCTGGGAGCTGTGGGTCTCCTTCAAGAGAAGCCTGGGGCAATGTACTGATTGACTGATTATGTTGAGTGTAATTTGTCCCATCTTAATGAGCGCACAGAACAAGTTCGTTACTTGACCACATCTATGTATCTCTATGGTCCAAATCTCATGATACTTACAATATTGGGACCAAGCCACTTGGGCAGAATTTCTTTGAGTACAGCACGAGTAGTCATCCAGCCATAGGGTGGGAAGCTGGAGACACGACGGAGTGCAGTAACATTGCTGGCTGTGTGTGTATATGCAAAATGGTTGTACCCTGATACAGCATACACCTCCTCTTCCTCATCCTCTAGTATCACTGAAGTTTGCTGCATGAACCTAGAGGTAGAAGACATCAATGACTCAAGAGACCTATTGAGGCATGCATTAAAAGGCAGCATTTTTTCTTTCAGAAAGATTAGCTATGAGTTTAATTCTACAGTAATTCTAGTTTGAGTGATGAGGTTCTGAGAATCACACATAGCCTTTAAACCCCTAGACAGTGAGAAGAAAATTATATTTCTTGATTGGTTTTGATTTGAATGGTTAGTGGAGATTTGTGAACTACAAAATGAATATCTTCACTGTAAGGTCTTGTTTTAAGACCCAAATGGGGTAGTGCAGGAGGTAACTGCAAGGGTAATGGGCAGGGGATTGGAGATGGTTAAAGAAAATGGAGAAAAATGGGAGATAAGCCAGTTGTTGTTTGCTGACAACACTGCACTTGTAGCAGGCTCACAGGAGGGATTAAGAAAGTTAGTGATGGAGTTTGAGAAGGTGTGCAAAAGGAGAAAGTTGAGGGTAAATATGGGTAAAAGTAAGGTGATAAGATGTACAATGGGGAAGGATGAAAGAGAGAGAGGCTGGAGGAAGTCAATTACTTTAGATACATGGGGGCATATGTGGCAGGAAAGGGAGTGGAGGTAAAGGTAGAATATAGACTGGGAGAAGCAAGTAAATACCTTGGAGGATTGAAAAGTGTAATGAGAAATAGACATTAGGGAATGGATGCTAAGAGGAGATTGTATGATGGGATAATTGTGCTGACAGCACTGTATGAGGTAGAAACATGAAACATAAGAGAGAAAGAAAGAGTTTGAATGCATTTACCTAGTTGTATTTTATGGGACGGGAGCTATGTTCGTAGTGACCCGTTTTCGTATTTCTCCGCATCCAGTTTATTCTTCAAATCATGTATAGTTTTGGCATCCACTGTTTCTCCGTTTAGTTTGTTCCAGACATCAATCACTCTATGTGGAAAGCTATTCTTTTTCAGGTCTCTTCTATAACTGTCCTTCTTTAGTTTCTTTTCGTGTCCTATTATTTCTCTTTTGTCCCACTTTAATGAGTCATCTCTATAGAGAATTTCCATCCCTTTCATAATTCTGTAAATGGTCAACAAATCACCTCTTTCTCTTCTCTGCTCCAGTGTTGACAGATGTAATTTCTTCAATCTTTGTTCGTATGTCAGATTTGACAGTGTAGGTGCCCTTTTTGTTGCTGCTCTTTGAATTCTTTCTAATTTTCTTATGTTCTTATTTGTGCTGGGTGCCCACAGTGTTGCGGTACATTCTAGTTTAGGTCTTATTAGTGTAACCACTATTTTTTAACCATCTCCTCATCCATGTATTCAAAGGCCACTTTCATTGATCTTGATAAGTTAAAAGTCTCTCCAAATAATTTATTGACATGTTGATCAGGTGTCAAGTCACTTAAGATTACTTCCAGGTCCCTTTCTGAATTAACTTTTTTGACTTATTTGTTTCCGATCTTATATTGACCTGATACTCTATTTTTGCTTTTTCCAAATTCCATTATGCTACATTTTTTAATGTTGAATTTCATCTCACATTTCTGACTCCATCCACATATTTTGTCTAGGTCTTCTTGTAGCGATCTGCAATCTTCTTCCGTTTTTACTCCCTTGAGTAATTTGGCATCATCAGCAAAGAAGTTCATGTAACAATTTACTCCCTCATCCATATCATTTATATATATGGCAAACATTAAAGGAGCCAATACAGAGCCTTGCAGGATGCCACTTTTCACTTCTTCCCAGTTCGAATTTTTGTCTCTAAGTACCACTCTCATTTTTCTTCCAATTCAGAAATCCTTCATCCATTCCAGCAGCTTACCTTGTATTCCTCCTATTTTTTCAATTTTTCTTATTAATTTTTTATGTCATACTTTATCGAATGCCTTCTGCAAATCCAAGAAGGCGCAACCTGCCCAGCCATCTCTTTCTTGTATTATCTCAATTAATCTCAAGTAAAAGTAAATTAGGTTTGTGGTACATGATCTTCCACTTCTAAAGCCAAATTGATTAGGGTTTATCATTTTATTTTCTTCTAAGTGTTTGGTCTATTTATTTCTGATGACTTTTTCACATATTTTTGCTACTATGCTTGTAAGGGATACCAGTCTGAAGTTTGTAGAATCTTCCCTATTTCCTCCTTTATATATTGGTACTATGTCTGCATCTTTCCAATCTTGTGGTACCTTTCCTTCTTTGAGTACCAAGTCTATTATCTTGTATAGTTTGTCTATCAGTTCATCTATACACTCTATCAGTATCCAATTTATTCCATCTGGTCCATGCAATTTCCTAACATCTAGGTTTTTTATTTGATCTTTTATTTCTTTTTTGAGTTACCTTTATTTCTTTCATTTTGGGTGGTCTTTCTTCTTTTCCATCTTCCCAAAATTGTGAGCTCTCAATTGTAAAAACAGACCTGAAATGTCTGATCATAACTTCTGCCATTTCTGTGTCATCTATATATTCTTTATCTCATTCACACAATTTCACTATTTCATGTATATCCTTTAGCTTTTCATTTATATATCTGTAAAAGAGTTTAGGTTGATCCTTACATTTGTCTATAATATCTTTTTCATTTCTTTTTTCTTTCCTGCATATATTCACATATTCATTCCTAAATTCTATATATGTTTGCCATTTGGATGTTTTTTGTCTTTTTTCCATTTTTTCCAGGCTTTGTCTCTTCTGTCTCTAGCCTCATTACACCTTTTGTTATACCAACACTTTATATAAATCTCTTTTTGTTTCTTTTTTGGTACACATTTGTCAATTCCTTCCATGTACTTTGCTTTGAATATGTTCCATTTGTCTTCCATCTTTGTTTCCTCTTTAGAGAATTTGTCCCAGTTTGTGTTTTGAAAAAATTGTCTTAGTTTTTCAAAATCTGTTTTGTTGTACATTAATCTTCCTTCTCTATGTTTATCATTCCTACCTACATTGTTCTGTTCTTTTAATTCAAACTCTATTAGTATATGGTCACTCTTTCCAATTGGTGTTTTATACTCCATTTTGTTCACAATGTCTGGTTCAGAAGTTAATATTAAGTATAGTTTCGACAGTTCCTCATTGTTTCTATATCTAGTATTTTCCTTAACCCATTGTGTTAGGGTGTATTCAATGGTCATATCTAGAAGGATGTTGCTCCAATGTTCTTCTCCCCCTTTTACTATCATTTCTTCCCAGATTATATCCTTTGCATGATTACTATGTTTCCACCCTCTTTCAGTAACTCGTTTAGCACATTCATTGTGTCTTACAGTAATTTAGAATGTTCACTATCCAACCAAGTCCATGTTTTTGGTGGTACATTCACTGCTACAAATTTTCTGCTTTTCATCTTTTTGTTTACAATTTCTATCATCATTAATTCTACATTGCCTTGGCTTTCATTAACCTTTGTCACATTTAGACCCTTTTAGGTCAATATCATGACACCTCCACCATGCTTGTCTGTTCTATTTTTCACCCAGTGGTTGTATAGACCTTGTCCCACTATGCTTGTTGATATAGTTCCTTTCAGTTTGGTCTCTACAATTCCCATGATGTCAAGTTTTTCTATTTCTAAATAGTCATTTAGTTAATTGATTCCAGAGATCATGCCATCAATATTTGTGTATGCCACTTTTAGTTTAATATTATCTTTTCTTTTTTGGTTTAAGTTTCCATTTTTTTTTTTATGTATCATTTTTTCAGTCTCAAGTCCAGTACTCTCAAAAAAAAAAAAAAAAAAAAAAAAAAAATCCATCTCTGTTCTCTTTTCATTTCTATCATTTGCTTCAATTCTGAGAGCTTTGTCTTTCTCTTTTTCCTTATCACTCATTTCCTTTTGTATCCTTATATGTTTGAATTTCTCTCTGTTTGTCAATTTAACCGCTTTCAATAATACCTACTTGGCTATCATTTGAGTTCTTAGTTTTATTTTCAGAGGTCTATGTTGTTTTTCTTTTGAATATTTGCCTATTCTGTGGATTTCATCTATTTCTTTATCAAAATTTTGCCCTTCATCCTGTATTTCTTTCAAAATTTCCTTCTCCTTTTCTCCATGGACCACAATACACTTACCTTTATCAACTGTATCTCTCACCCAATTTTCCTTTTCTTTAATTACTTTCGTAACTGTTTCTTTCGTATTTTCCTCCATCTGCTTTTGTAATATTTCTCTAAAGGATATTTTCTGATTTTCTTGTTCTTGTTTCCATTGATTTTTTATTTCAATGAGGTCTGTTTCTTTGATTGACTATTCCACCTTTCCAGGCACTACTTGTAATTGCTCTTTGACCTCCTTTTTCAGTTCTTCATTTTTATTTTTTGTCTTCATTTTTCATTCTTTTGTTTTCTCTTTTGAGGATTTCAGTTTCACTCTTTAGGTCACTTAATTCTTTGTTTGTTCATTACTCTTACGCAAAGTAATCAATTCCCTAAGTACAGCTTGGTAATCCAATTTCAAATCTATGATTTCTTCCATTAAGTCATTTACTTGGCAATTTCTCAATGCATTACTATATCTAATTTCTCTATCTATATCTAAGCTTTTACCTATTTCACCTGGGTTTCTTTGAAACCCTGAAGAACTGTAATTTTCCCACCTTTGGTTTTTCCTTGGCGTATCTATCAAACAATGTCATTTGGGGATGACACCTCTTGGACTTTCCACTACACTTACATCCAGTCCTCTTTCTGTTGGTTCATTATTTATTCTTTCTTCTTTTTCTTTCTCCATTTTGCCAAAACTATATATTTTTTAAGAACTGGATTGCTTTTACCAGTCACACGAGAACCACATTCTACCCATCTCATACAATAACAACTGGATTCCTTTGTATTTGGTGACAAAACCACTAGATAAGCGCACTCAATCGCAGCACTTCTGAGATTAAATGTCTGAGAAGTATGGTAGGGGTTACTCGGCAGGATAGACTGCAAAACAAGGAGGAGAGCAGGGGTGGAAAAAGAGTTGGGAGATAGAGTTGATGAAAGAGTACTGGGATGGTTTGGACACATGGAAAGAATGGGAGAAGAAAGATTAGTAAAAGAAGGCAGAGGTGTATGGAGTGAACAGAAGGAGGCAACTAAGGATGAGATGGATGGGGTAAAGGGGTGTTGAGAGAGATGGGGATGCCTGTTGAGGAAGGAAGAGAGACGACAGAGGATAGGGGTGAGTGGAGAATGATTGAATATGGGTGATGCTGTGATGCATGGAAGGGAGTGGGTTGGGGATGGGGGTTAACAAGTGATTATATATGAATGATATTTTGACACATCCTGAAGACATTTCTCTCTATCTTCTCTTTTTCTGCATGACAGGATTGGATGGGGGGGTCGCCGATTAAATGAAGCTGCCTTGCTATGGATGTGCTGTGTCTTGCTGCATTGCTTCTGACCCAGGGCAGTGGGTGAGATGCAGGGTTGAGCCATCATCCAGGAGGGGCCAAGAAAAGAGGGAGGGAGGGGTAGTGAATGGGAGTGAAGTGGGTATGGATGAAATGGGTGCGAGTGGAATTATGCCTTTTGACTTTGGCACCCTCCCTTGTAAAGGGGAAAAACCCCTTGGTATATGTATATATGTATAGTCTTAAGAAATATTGACTTAAGACTTCCTAAAAATCACACTAAGATTTCAAGTTCTAGAACAAATCTTAGTCTCAATGTATGCTGAGGTACTGGGAATCCTATGTAGATATCATACATCCTTATATCAAGCTAATAGTCAGGTATCTATAGTCACTCTACTGATATTATGCATTCAAAGGCTATTTAAATCCAAGTAAAATAAATATCTGATTTAGTTTGAGTCTGGGTCCTTTGAAATCAATATCCACTTTAAGCAATCCAATAATATAAACAAAACAAGTACCTACGAGTAGAAATCTGGAGTGAGGATAAGGTCATCTTCAAGAACAATGAATTTGTCTGTACTGTTGAAGTGCTGCACTGCTGCATAGAGACCAAATCTTAAGTTTCTAGGGGAGAGAAACAAGTTCTATCATTTAACATATTCTACAGATGCACCCTTTACAAAGTTCATGCAAATTCAATATGAATTACTGCATTTGTTCCTTTTGTCATAAGGGTTACTTCAAGCAAAAAAAATAAAAACCAATGTCTTTGTATATTCTTACTCCAAAAAGGAAAGAATATTCTGAATCATTATAAATTTCATTATCATAATGATAAACATTGGGAAGCAAACTAGCAGAAGATAGTTAGGTCCATACTTATTTGAAGTATGCTGATATTCTATTGGAAGTTATGATGGAAGATAAATAGGAAATTGATAAAAGAAAGGTTTCTTACATTGTCTTTGATGACACTTCCTTCCATTCAGTCATAAACACATATAACAGTTAAATTTCAGCAAGAGGATAAGGAAATGGAGCCAAGGAATGAAAGACAGGCAAGGGAGACTATTTTAGGAATGCAGATTTCTTAGGATTGAAATTTTTTTTGAAGAAGCAAACTGAGAGGAAGTCATGAATACCACAGGAATAAGGAGGAAATGGGAAATCTCTTTTGACATTTACAATTGGGGAATGAGCAAACATATGCCACAAACTAGTGGAAAGAAGAAGCAGAAACAGGACTGGTTTAACAAAAATTATACAATAAAAAAAGAAAAGAAAAAAAAAAAGCCAGGGATATGGCTTAGGCAAAATGGAGGAAGAGAAGAAACTATAAAACAAAAGATGATTACAAGCAAGCTAGAAATGACTATACAGTACTACCTCTCATTAACGGACTAAAAGGGGGGTAACGGTGTCTGTTGATGTGAATAATCCGTTGATTTGGAGTGGTTTCTGGGTGGCATAGTGATTGCACAGCACTAAACAACAGCACAAAAAACAGCGAAAACACCACAAACACAACTAATTAACGTCCGTTAATGAAAGGTAGTACTGTACAAGAATTTGCAGGGTGGTAAAAATAAAATTTGAAAAGGTGTAGTAGGTAAATGCAAAGATGAACTGAATCTTTTTTACAGGTATATAAATGGTAAATTAAGACACAGGGAAGTAACCACCAAGTTAATAGTAGATGAAAGCAGGTAAGACACATGGTGGAGTGCCTGATGAAGGAAGGTATAGTAAAAGTGGACAGGCTAGTGAGGTCGCTTAATGTGTGTCTAAGGGAGGGTAGAGTGCCAGAGGTCTAGAGGAATGCCTGTATAGTTCCACTTTACAAGGGAAAAGGGGACAAATGTACCGTATTTTCCGGCTTAAAATGCGCATCGGGTTATAATGCGCACCCATGCACTTCGTTATCTCAGTACACAGATAGCGCGCACCGACGTATAACGCGCATGCCCGATCGCATTTGTCTATAGCGCAGTTTTACCTCGGTATTTATATCATGTGAACGAGGTTACATGGAGAAGTATTTTTCATTGGCTAGAGCCACCGCTGGGAAATCTGTTGATTTGTCACTAAATTAAGTGTCAGTTTAGGCATCAATCAGGACACAACTAAGAAAAAGTCGGAACTACATGTACCGGTATATGACTCATGTTGTGCGTTGGTCCCTTATTACTTTGTAGCTTAGTTTGGAAATATGATCTAAAAAAGTTTATTGAAAGTAAAATATACAGAAAAATTTCGGGATTTTTACAGAAAATGTTCATTTTATATCTTGAGGAAATAATTCGTCTTTACCATTTTTTTTATTTTATTTAATACTGAAACAAACTACAGACTGTTTCGTTTTAGCTTTGAACCTGCAATGACAGTGGTGAAATAGGACAGTCTCTCATCGAGGTGACGTTTAGTTAATATAACTCCCGAAAGAGGGTGTTATAGTTAGGTGTTTGACACGATTTTATGAACGGCCGCAACGGAATTTGTACCATACCTAAAGTGAAGCAACAAAGCCAACATAAAAATTCAAACTAAGATGCTGTGAACATGGGCAAATATCATAAATATTGATCATGTTTCATGGTGTTTAGGCCTATTTAAACATGAAAAATAAGATTCGATAGGTACCTACCTATACCAAATATTTATATACGGTAGCCCATGCTGGCATATTCTTTCATGTCACCATGGCTGTTCTTCTTCTCATGGAACGTCACGGAGAAGTGTGCCTCCTGACTTTGTGACGGCCAACATCGTCACATTGTGAAAAAAAAATTACACACACAGCCGCAGAATCTTTATCGTAGGCCGTAGATAATGCACACCACCGGATAACGTGTACCCCCCATTTTTAAGCCCTTCCAACGGAAAAAAGTCGCGCAATATACGCCGGAAGATACGGTAAGTGTAGTAGTTTCAGAGAGATAAATTTATTGAGTGTAGTTGGGAAGACTTATGGGAGGATTTTAAATGAAAGGATTAGGAGAGATACAGAGAGAGTAATTGGTGAGGAACAATGTGGATTTAAGAAAGGTAAAGATTGCATGGATCAAATTTTTGTAATATGAATATGTGAGAAAGCTTTAGTAAAAGGTAGGGGTGTTTTGGGGGCCTTTATGTATTTGGAAAAGGCTTATGACAGGGCAGAGAGGAAGGCACTATGGGAGGTTTTTCAAATATATGGGATTGTGGGAAAGCTGTGAAGGGCAGTCAAGAGTTCTTACAAGAGTAGTAGGGCCTGTGTTAGAATTTGAAATGGAGAGAGTGAGTGGTTTGAGGCAATGATAAGGCTGTATTTACCTATTTGTATTTACCTAGTTGTATTATACGAGAAGGGAGCTATGCTCGTGGTGACCCGCCTTTGTATCTCTCAGCATCAAGTTTTTTCTTAAAATCTTGTATAGTGTTTGCTCACACTGTTTCATTGTCTAATTCATTCCATGTATCTATCACTCTGTGTGGGAAGCTGTTCCTTTTTAAATTTCTTCTATAACTATCTTTTTTTAGTTTCTTTTCATGTCTTCTCATTTTACCATTGTCCCATATCAACAAGTCATCCCTATCTAAAACTTCCATTCCTTTCATTATTCTGTAGATAGTCAGCAGGTCACCTCTTTCTCTTCTCTGTTCCAAAGTTGATAGTTCTAATTTGGACAGTCTTTGCTCATATGTTAGTTCGGAAAAAGTTGGTGCTAGTTTGGTTGTTGCTCAATGTAACCTTTCTAGTTTTTCAATGTTCTTTTTAGTACTGGGTGTCCAGAGTGCTGCTGCGTACTCGAGTTTTGGTCTTATTAGTGTAGTTAGGATTTTCTTTGTCATTTCTTTGTCCAAATAGGCAAACGCCACTTTGATTGATCTCAATAAATTGTAAGTTTCTCCAAATATTTTGTTAATATGCTTATCTGGTGTCATGTCCTTGCCAATCATCACTCCAAGATCTTTCTCTGAGTTTACTTTTTTCACCTTTTCTTCACCAATTTTGTAATCTTTTTATATTCTGTTTTTACTCTTTCTAAACTCCATTATACTAAATTTCTTTATATTGAATTTTACTTCCCACTTTTGGGTCCAATTCCAGATCTTGTCCAAATCTTGTTGCAATGAGTTGCAGTCTTCCTCCGTTTTTACCTTCGTTAGTATCTTTGCATCATCTGCAAAGAAATTCATATAACACTCTACACCTTCATCCACATCATTAATATATATGGCAAACATGATCAAGGCCAGTACTGATCCCTGCAGGACACCACTTTTCACTTCTTCCCAGTTTGAGAATTTTTCTCTATTTACAACTCTCATTTTCCTTCCAATCAGGAAGTCTTTCATCCATTCCAATAATTTTCCTCTGATGCCACCTTTTGACTCTATCTTCTTTATAAGTTTTCTATCTGGTATCTTGTCAAATGCCTTCTGTAGGTCGAGAAAGGCACAGTCTGCCCACCCATCTCTTTCTTGTATTATGTCTATTAATCTTGAGTAGAAGCAGATCAGATTTGTTGTACATGATCTACCTTGTCTGAATCCAAATTGATTTGGATTTAATGTAGTTTTTTCTTCCAGGTGCTTTACCCATCTATTTTTGACAATTCTTTCACAAATTTTTGCTATTGTGCTTGTCAGTGATACCAGTCTGTAATTAGATGGGTCTTCTTTATTACTTCCCTTATAGATTGGTACAATGTTTGGCACTTTTCCTTCTTTAAGTGATACTTTAATTATGATGTTTATTTTGTCAGTTAATTCTTCCATACATTCTATCAGTATCCAGTTTGCAATTCTGTCTGGGCCATATGATTTTCTAACATCAAGGGTTTTAATTTGTGTCAGGGATGTGTTGTCACCATGGCTGTTCAATGTGTACATGGATAGGATGGTGTGGGAGGTAAATGCGAGGGTAATGGGTAGGGGATTGGAGATGTTTAAAGAAAATAGAGAAAAGTGGGAGGTGAACCAGTTGTTCTTTGCTGACAACACTGCGCTTGTGGCAGGGTCAAAGGGAGGATTAAGGGAGTTAGTGATACAGTTTGAGAGGATATGTAATAGGAGAAAGTTGAAGGTAAATGTGGGTAAAATTAAGGTGATGAGGTATACAAGGGGGAGGATGGCAGCAAGTTGGAAGTAGGTTTGAAAGGAAAGAGGCTTGAGGAAGTGAATCAAATTGTGCTTTGCTGACTGTAGTGAGAGAGCACCCTTAAAACTGGTTCATTCCTGCTACTTACCTGGATATCCCCAAGGCTTTTTTGCCTTCTGGATTATGCACAACATAATGGACACCCATGCAGTCAAGAAGCCTCAGTACTTCCTCATTTTTACCATCAACTGCAGTCAACACTTGCCATTTTTTCACCCCTGGTTGCTGCAACACCTGACTCAGGAGCCTGATGAAGGAGAGGAACAACACTTCAAAAGATGATCTTATTGGTTGTCACAGAATTTTATTCAGCTGCTAAGATGTCCTAAAACTGAAAAGATGAAGATTGATTTGATCAATGTCTTTCAACCTTGTGACCTGTTTGATAAATTCTGTTTTGGTTTATGTAAGATAGTTTTATGGTGAGGAATGGAACAAAGACTTGGGATTAAATCATTTTTATTGGTGCCTTCAACTTCTTTACATATTTCATACATGTTCTGGTTGTCCTGGAAATCAAGTGATTAAAATGGTCTTCCTTAGTAACTGAACCACAAAATTCTAATTCAGAATAAGATTTTAACAATTTTGTACCATTTTTGAGATGTAAGAAACTAGGATTCAGTTTAGTTTTTAAATCTTAATCTATATCCAGATAAACATAAGCTTAAGAATCACCACACTGATGAGAGTAGGAAAAAAAGAGCAATGAAAATATTGTAGATGGAGAAACCAATCCATCAATCCATAGCCTCTTTGGTATGTATGTTTGTATCTCTCTCAATGCTATTTGTGTCTCCTCTTTTATCTATCATTCTCCTTTCCTATCATAATAATTTTTCTGGCATCTCTTACTCCCACAATAGAAAACTATCTTCCTCTACATTCAGTAATTTTGTCTATCCCTTTCAGTGACCTGAACACTATAATCAAGTCTACTCTTTCTCTTTGCTTCTTAATGGATTTAGGATTTTTAGTATCTTCTTAGAGCTTATTACAGAGCTTGCAAAATACAACTAGGTAAATATGCTGTATATATATATATATATATATATATATATATATATATATATATATATATATATATATATATATATATATATATATATATATATATATATATATATATATATATATATATATATATATATTATCGAAAAATTTCGAAATACTGGACTTAGAGTAACAGAATGAAATGTGTGATATTTTAAATAATTATTTTAGCTCAGTATCCATAAGCGAAACACTTCAAAGTTAATTCCAAACTGAAACCTGTAAAAAGCCTAGGGTGAACTTACTACAGTAAATATAACAAAAGAAAAAAAATGAAAGGTGTATAGAAAAACTCAAAGTTAATTAAACACCAGGGCCTGATAGCTGGCATCCAAGAATTTTAAAGTGAAAAATGAGATTATTGTTCCATTAGAAATTATTTTCAAGAAATCTATCATATTCGGAGATGTCCCAAGAGAATGGAAGCTTGCTAACATTACTCCCATATTCAAAAAATGTGACAAAAAGAAACCAAATAACTACAGGCCTATAAACTTGACTTCAATCATAGGAAAAATTATGGAAACTATCATCAGAGATGCTATCGAACATTATTTAGAAAGTAACTGTTTGATAAATGATAGCCAGCATGAATTCAGACAGAAACGTTCTTGCGTGACTAACTTACTATCATAATTTTCAAAACTACTTGCACCTCATCTTTTCTTATTTCTCCTTCATTCTCCTTTCCTGTCACCCTCCTTCATTCCCCTCTGCCATCACCATCTTTTTCTTAGCACCTCCCATTGCTACCACTAATCTCTCCTTACCTTATCCTCCTCCACATCTAACAGCTCTCTAAAATATTCTGCCCATCTTCCCCTTACTGCCTCCTCTTCCATTGACATCTGTCCATCTACACCTTTTACCTTTTCTCTGCTACTTGACTCACTTCCCCTTCCTCTCTTAACTTCCTTCTAAAACATCTTTTTATTACTTTCAAAATTTTCTGTCATATTCCTCCCCATTTTATATGTGATCTCCTTTTTGTTTCCTTTATCTTATGTTTTGCTTCTCTCCTTTTATCTTTGTACCTGTCATATGTTTCTCTTGTCCTACTTTGCAACCAATCCCTAAGTGTTCCCTTCTTCTCTTTCACAACCTTCTTCACTTCACCATCCCACCATTCACTACCATTCCTTCTATTCCCTCCCATCTTCCTTGTTCCACATACCATCTTTGCACTACCTTGTCACTCCTTCCTTGAAACACACCGTTTCCTCTTCCACTCCTACTTCTACCCCTTTACCACCTCCCACATTTCTCTCAGCTTCTCATTTAAACAGTTCACTCTAAGCACCTCTCTACTTTCTACCCTTTTCCTCTTTCTCCACCTATCCTTCACTCTCAACTTACCTTCCACCAAAAAATTATCTGATATTCCCCCACTCTCTCCCCTAAGAACATGGACATCCAAAACTCTTCCTACTCTTCTTTTGGATACCACTACATAGTCCATTAATGCCTTATCAACCACCCTTCCATTCACCACCCTCTCCCATGTGTGCTTATGCTTGACTTTTTTCCTAAACACTGTGTTAGCTATCATCAACTCTCTAAACACATCTCCATTAATTCTCCACTATTATTTCTGCCTGGCACTCCAAAATTCCCAACCATTATGTACCAGTCTCACTACATTAACATTCCTTCCAAAACTCTCCAATTACTCATTTAAATCTATCCAAAATCCCTCTTTTTGCTCTACACTCTTCTCACTACCAAAGACACAGACCTCCCTTCCCAGTTTCACCTTTACCCACATTAACCTTGAAGAGGCCTCCTTCCACTCCACCACATGCTTTACTATCTCTACACTTACTAATACAGCCCCTTCCCTGCCTTGTCCTCTCCTCACTTCCGACACCCTCCCCACTACACTACCAAACTTAAAATCACCCCTCCCTTTCAATTTTATTTCGCTTAATCCAAACACCTCCACCTTCCTGCTCACAAACATACTGCCTATCTCTTCCTTTTCATTCTCATTTATACCACATCCTCACAGATTAAAAGGCCCAAACATTAGGGTTCTAATTAGAAAACTTCTCCCAGGCCCTCTTATGCCTTGACTTTTCCAAGGAATGTACCCCTTGGAGTTACAGAGAGCAAGATGTCTAGTCCCATCATTCTCTCCTAATTTAGCCATATTTTATGACCCAAGTAGGAAAATTTGGTGGCAGTAATTTTTCTTCCTTCTACTATAGGAGACAGAGGCAAAAATGGAAATATATACTCAAAGAAATGGTACAGGACAATACTAAGAGTGGGGGGGCAGCATAACAGAGGGACAGCTGCAGTACAATAAAGAGGCATCATTTCTCTCCAAATAGACATTTCCTCAAACAAAGACAAAATGATGTGTGTCTCTGGTCTGTATGGGTGCCCCACATAGTCCCTAAAGTACCAGCTGCATGCTACTGAGGGAATTATACCACACAATAACATTCAGTCAATACCCCAAACAAGCATAAGCCTTCTACCCATGTTAAAGCTATTTTCATATGATAGGATCTTCACTATGAATGAAAAAGTTCCTCATATTACAAAAATTACCTGTAGAGATAGTGGCCTCTAGTTGCAGTCAAAATCAAAATGGCCATATCCTCTCGCCATGTTGTCTGGAAAAATGGTAATTTACAGAAGGCAAATATATACACTCCACCTATTTTGTTTAACATTAAGTGTAATAATCACTCATATATTTAACTTGTTTTAGAGCTTTTTTTTTTTTTATTAAATTACCTGTTTAGGAGTCTCCATTGGAACAAATGGATCTTTGCAAGAACAGAAGGACCCATAGCCATCATACATGTCACAGAAGACACGACGTTTATCCCAAAGTTCACCAAGAGGCCATTCCGGACAAAAGCGCTCTGGAATCAATTAGATGAGAGGCCATGTGTGAAAACTGTGCAGCAGGAATCTGCAGTGTATTCATCTAGTTGAGTGTTACAAAAGTATGATAATCATGTGTTCCATTTTGCATTTTTCAACTTGAAATATGATTTGTTTTGAATGAAGTATTATCTGGGTGTAGATATCCTTACATATGACTATATGGTCAAATACCTTGACTTATATAGGAAAATATACATTGAATCTATAGAATACATTCAATATATTAGCAGTTTTACTAAAATCATAGGTTGAGGCACCCCACTCCACCATCAATGGTATAGCTAATAGGGGAGCATGGGGAACAACCACTTTTCCCAAGCACATCTTTAGAAATTGGCACCTTTTCAACAATTCAACAATTCAAAGGCCTGTACAAAGAAATAATAAGCACTAGGAGTAAGACAAATTTGTGTATTAAGAAACTGAGCACCCACACTGTACTTTAATAAATACAAAATTAAAATATATAATACATACATACATACGTATACCACTTATAAGAGAGGTAGCTAAAAACAAAGGCATAAAATCCACTCACCCCCATTCCATCCCCACATACTCCACTCCCATACACCTTCCTCCCTCCCTCTTATCTTGGCTCCTCCAGGATGTTGGGTCATCCCTGCATCTCACCCACTGCCCTGGGTCAGAGGCAGTGTTGCAAGACACAGCACATCCACAACAAGGCTGCTTCATTTAATCGGAGACCCCCCTCTCCATCCCCTCATTCAGAAAAAGAGAAGGGTAGAAATCCCTTCAGCCTGCATCAGATTATTTCTCACACATACTCCCTCAACCCTCATCCCCTACCCACTCCCTTTTCATGTATCACAGCATCATCCACGCACAACCACCCTCCACTCACCCCCATCCTCTGTCCTCTCCTCCCCTTCCTCAACAGATACTCCTCCCTTTACCAAAGCCCCCTTTACCCCATCCATCCATTTCATCCTTGGTCACCCCCTCATGTTTACTCCTTCCACCTACCTCTGCCTTCCACACCTCTACTACCGATCTCTCTTCACTCATTCTTTCCATGTGTCCAAACCATCCTAATACTCTTTCATCAACCCCGTCGCCCAACTTTCTTTCCACCCCTGTTCTCCTCCTCACCTCCTCGTTTCTCATTCTATCTATCTTAGTAACCCCTATCTCAGGGACCTCATCTCAAACACATTCAAACTTTTCTTTAACCATCTCCAATCCCTGACCCATTACCCCTGCATCCACCTCTTGCACCACCCCATCCATATATAAATTGAACAGCCAAGCTGACATGACACATCCCTGGTGAAATCCTTTACATACTTCAAACCACTCACTCTCTCCACTTCTGATTCTAACACAGGCTCTACTACTCTCGTAAGAACTCTTGACTGCTCTCAACAGCTTTCCTTTTATCCCACATATCATATCTGCAATACCTCCCTTATGCATCTTTCCTTCAAAAAATGTTCATCCATTCTAGTAGTTTGCCTCTCAATCCTCAGATGTGCTCTAATTTCCATTTAAGTTGACTGTGAAGTACTTTATCAAATGCTTTCTCTAGGTCAAAGCACACAGTCTACCCACCCCTCTCTCTTTTGCAGTGCATCAATCACTCTCAAGTTAAAGCTTAGAAGGTTCAACACACACAACCTTCCAGATCTGAAGCCAAACTGAATGTCTGTCAAAATGTTCATCTTTTAAAGATATTTGGTCCATTGATTTTTCACAATCCTTTCACATAATTGAATGGGAACCTATGAGGGGTGTGAGGAGAAATGGGAAGTAGTCACTATGGTGTAGGTCTGGCACTACAGATCATTCATAGTAAGAGATCTGGTGTCCATAGATAGGCCAATGGATGAGTCATAGTCTAAAGGTGAAAGACTACATTGGTTTGTGTTGTATGATAGGGAGTGGATTATTAGTAGAGAGGATACTAATTTGGAATATTTGTCAGTAATGCAGAATCCCCACATAAAGAAAAACATATGGAAACTGAAAGGGTTTCAAAGGGTAATCACCTGTGCTAAATTATAAACATATTAACAAATCATTGAATAAACAAATCCATAAATCAAATTAAAATAAAAAGGCACTACAGCATCTAACTAAAAAAAAAAAAAAAATCCATTTGTATTTCATTATACCCAGCTACCTGTGTGGTGAGCTTGTTCCACTCATGATTAAGAAATTATTTTTTTAAGGAACAACATTCAAAATAAAATAAAAAATAATTAAATGCTGGTACCCAAACACTTTTGGATAGCACTTACCATCACTAGAAGGAGTCAGGCCAAAAGTGATTCTCAAGGACTGAGGAAGGCTCTGCATTAACTTCATGTTGGGCACAAGTCCCTCAACCAGTGTGGGTCCCCCTGCTACCCATGCCCATACCCAGCAATCCCGGAAATTCACGAAGGGAACTGCCCAAGAACCCATGGACTTCAGAATTTCCCTTGAGGACTTTTCAAGATGAGTTGAGGCATCATGCTGAAAAGAAGTGCAGGTCTAAATAAAGATTAACTCCTTATCAAGCCTCACATCATACTTCAATGTAGAAGTTAAGGGCATCATTTGAAAAGCTGACACAACCTGAGGACTGAGCCCAGGATATCCCACTTGTTTGGTGACTATATTTTTGTTTATACTTTAATTGCCTCAAGTGACAACTCATATCTACTCCTAGGGTTCCTCACCTATAAAGACAAGTCTGTATGTGTAATTCACTTCAATTTCACTGTGTCATCCTGGATTTAGTGGGGGTCATCTAGAAAAGTTAGTGCTGCCTGGGGCTCAAACTCAGGACCTCCTGTTTGCTGGGAACACCTAAATCTATCTTATCAGAAACAAGAGCCTTATGGTAACCAGTAATTCTCTCTGGTTTCTCCCCAAGATCTTTTGGAGAAGAAATGTAATCATGTTGTCTCTTTTGTATTTACCTAGTTGTGTTTTACAGGAAGAGAGCTATGATGATAGTGACCCATCTTTGTATCTTTCAGCATCAAGTTTGTTCTTAAATTCTTGTATAGTTTTTGCACTCACTGTTTCCTCATCCAGTTTATTCCAGGTATCCACCACTCTGTGTGGGAAACTATTCTTTTTCAGATCTCTTCTATAACTATCCTTTTTAAGTTTCTTTTCATTCCCTCTTGTTTTTCTTTTATCCCACTTTAGTAAATCATTTCTATCGAGGACTTCTATCCCTTTCATAATTCTGTAGATGGCCAGAAGATCTCCTCTTTCTCTTGTTTCTTCCAGGGATGGTAGTTCAAGTTTCAATAATGTTTGTTCATATGTCAATTTGGAGAGTGCTGGTGCCATCTTTGTCGTTGTTCTTTGAATTCTTTCTAATTTCTTTTTATTCTTTTTAGTAATGGGTGTCCATAGTGTCGCAGCATATTCCAATCTTGGTCCTATCAGTGTAACTAATATTTTCTTTACTAGTTCTTTATCCAAGTAGTCAAAGGCTACTTTCATTGATATTAATAAATTGAAGGTTTCTCTGACTATTTTGTTGATTTGTTTGTCTGGTGCCATGTCATTGCTGATGATTACTCCTAGGTCCCTTTCTGAGTTAACTTTTTTAACTTCCTTTGTACCAACTTTATACTGTCCCCAATATTCTATTTTTACTTTTTCCAAATTCCATTATACTACACTTCTTGATATTGAAGTTCACGTCCCACTTTTGACCCCATTCCCAGACTTTTATCCAGTTTTTGTAGTGATTTACAATCTTCCTTTGTACTTGCTGTCTTTAGTAGTTTTGCATCATCTGCAAGGTTCATATAACATTCCACACCTATGTCATTTATATATATGGCAAACATTATCGGAGCCAATACAGAACCTTGTGGGACTCCACTTATCATTTCTTCCCAGGTCGAGTTCTTGTCTCTAAGTACATACATACATATACCAAAGGCTTCTTCCCCCTTACACAGGAGGTAGCCAAAAAACCAAAGGCATAGAATTCCCACCCATTCTTTCCCCTACCTACTCCCCTCCCCACTACCCTCTTTTCCACCTCTTATCTTGGCACCTCCTGAATGACAGGTCATCCCTGCATCTTGCCAACTGCCCTGGGTCAGAAGCAATGTCACAAGACACAGCACATCCACAGCAAGGTTCTAAGTACCACCCTCGTTTTTCTCCCATTCAAGAAATTTTCCATCCATTCCAATAACTTTCCTTGTACTTCACCTATTATTTCAATTTTTCTTAGTAGCTTTTTGTGAGGTACTTTAGCAAATGCTTTTTGTAAATCTAAGAAGGCACAATCTGTCCATCCATCTCCTTCTTGTACTATTTCTATTAGCTTCAAGTGAGAGCAAATCAAGTTTGAGGCACATGATCTTTCATGTTTAAATCCAAATTGTTTTGGATTTAGTATATTATTCTCTTCCAAATGTTTAATCCATTTACTTTTGATAGCTTTTTCACATATTTTTGTTATTGTGCTTGTAAGGGAAACCAGTCTATAGTTAGTTGGATTTTCCTTGTACCCTACTTTGTATATGGGTACAATATTTGCATTTCTCCAATCTTGTGATACTTTTCTTTCTTTGAGTGAGAAATCAATTCTCTTGTGTATTTTGTCCATTAGTTCATCTATACATTCTTTTAATATCCAATTTGCAATTCCATCTGGCCAATGGGATTTTCTGACATCAAGGTTTTTTATTTGGTCCCTTACATGTCCTTCTCTGTCACAGTTATTTCTATCATTGGGGGGATCTTTCTCTCTGTCCTTCCTCCCAATTTTGTGTACTTTCAATTGTGAATACAGATTTAAAATGTTTGTTCATAATTTCAGCCATTTCTATATCATTATATATTCATTATTCCCTTGACACAGTTTCACTATTTCATGTTTATCTTTTAGTTTGTCATTCACATACCTGTAGAATAGTTCAGGTTGGTCCTTCCATTTTTCTATTATGTTCTTTTCATAGTTTCTCTTTTCTTCCCTATGTATTTTTACATATTCATTTCTTAGTTTGATGTATAATTGCCACTTCCTCATTTTTTTTCCATTTTTTTTTTCAGGCTTTCCCTCTTCTGTCTTTACCCTCACTACATTCCCTCATTATAATTTACTTTTGATATGTTCCATTTCTCTTCCATCTTTATTTTTTTCATTTAAGAAGTTTTCCCAGTTTGCATTTTGAAAGAATTTTCCGAGTTTCTCAAAATCCATTTTGTTGTACATTAGTCTTCCTTTTCTATGTTTCTCGTTTCTTTTCAAATAAATCTATTCTTTTAGTTCACACTCTATTAGTATGTGGTCACTCTTCCCAAATGGTGTCATGTATTCCATTTTATCCATGATTTCAGGCTCTGATGTTAATATTAAATCTAGTCTCGACAGTTCTTCATTGTTTCTACACCTGGTATTTTCCTTTACCCATTGAGTCAATGTGTATTCAATGGTCATATCCAGTAGAATATTTCCCCAAAGGTCTTCTCCACCTTTCACTGTTATTTCTTCTCAACATATTTCTTTTGAATTAAAGTCATCTATAATTACTATGTTTCCTCCTTCTTTCAGTAATTCAATTAATGCATTCTTTGTATTTACCTAGTTGTATTTTACGGGAAGGGGAGCTATGCTCGTGGTGTCCCGTCTTCATATCTCGTTTTATCTAGACTGCTTTTAAATTCGTGTATTGTTTTTGCACAGACCACTTTCTCATCTAACTTGTTCCAGATGTCTATTACCCTTTGGGGAAAGCTGTTCTTTTTCAGGTTTCTTCTATAACTGTCTTGATTTTCTTTCCATGTCCTCTTGTATTTCTACTATCCCATTTCATTAGATCCTCTCTATCAATAGTTTCTATGTCTTTCATAATTCAACAAGTAGTTATCAAGTCTCCTCTCTCTCTCTTTTTTGCTCTAATGTCTGTAGCTCAAGTTTTGCTAGTCTCTCTTCATATGATAGTTTTGAGTGTTGGTGCCAATTTCATAATTGCTCTTTGTATTTTTTCAAGTTTTGTTATGCATTTTTTTGTACTTGTTGACCACGTCATCACTGCATACTCCAATCTTGGTCTTATCAAAGTGACTAGTATTTTCTTCACCATTTCTTCATCCAGGTATGTAAATGCCACTTTGATTGTTCTTATTAGATTATAAGTTTCTCCAAAAATTTTGTTTATATGTTTCTCAGGGGACATATTATTCATAATAATGACTCCCAGGTCCTCATTTTCTACTTTTTTAATTTCTTCTTTTCCCAATTTATATGATCTCACTATTCTTTTTTTTTTTGCTTCTTCCAAATTCCATTATACTACACTTCTTAATATTTAATTCCATCTACCACTTCCTACTCCATTCCCATACTTTATTGAGACCACTCAGTAGCGACTCACAATCTTCTACAGTATACACTTTTTTCAACAATTTTGCATCATCCGCAAACAAGCTCATATAACTTTCAATTCCTTTGTCCATATCATAAATATATATAGCAAATATTATTGGGGCCAGAACTGTTCCTTGTGGAACTCCACTTATCACTTCATCCCAGTAAGAGTGTTTGTCTCTTATCACCACTCATTTTTCTTTCATACAAGAAGTCTTCCATCCACTTCAGCAGTTTGCCCTGTATTCCTCCTGCAGTTTCTCATTTCTTTAGTAACTTCTTATGTGGCACCTTATCAAGAGCTTTTTTCAGGTCTAGAAATGCACAATCAGCCCATCCATCTCTTTCTTGTATTACATCTATTAGCCTTGAATAGAAACACATTAAGTTTGTGATGCACAATCGTCCTTGTCTAAATCCAAATTACCTCGGATTTAGTACATTGTTTTTTTTCCAAATACCTTACCCACCTAATTTTGATCATTCGTTCACAAATTTTAGCTATCATACTTGTAAGAGAGAGACCGGTCTATGGTTAGTAGGGTCATCCTTAATTCACACTTTATATATAGGTACTATATTTGCTCTTTTCCAATCTTCTGGAACTTTTCCTTCTTTCAATGAACTGTTTATTAGACTATGTATTTTGTCCATTAGTTCATTCCTGCATTCTATCAAAATCCAGTTTGCCATTTCATCTGGTCCATGCGATTTTCTGACATCGAGTTTACTCAAGTGATTCATTATTTCATTCCTTGATACTTCTATCTCTATCATAGGGGGGACTTTCTCCTCCCATTCGATATCTCTAAGTTGTATGTTCTCCCTTGTAAACACAGATTTAAAATGCTTGTTCATAATTTCTGCCATTTCTATTTCCTCTGTGTATTCAACTTCTTATTGTTGTAGTTCCTCTAATTTTTGTTTGTTTTTCAGTGTGTTGTTTACAAATCTGTAAAATAGTTTTGGTTTATCTTTACATTTTCTATGACATCTTTTTCATATTTTCTCTTTTCTTCTCTGCACATTTACATATATTCATTTCTATAACTAGTATATATTTTCCATTTTTCAGGTCTTTTGTCTTTTTCCATTTTATCCAACCTTTATCCCTTTTGTCTTTTAACTCCCTACATCTTTTGCTGTACCAACTTTTTACATATTCTTTTTCTTGCTTTTGTCTTGGAACATATTTTTCCATTCCTTCTTTATATATATATATATATATATATATATATATATATATATATATATATATATATATATATATATATATATATATATTTTTTTTTTTTTTTTTTTTTTTTTTTTTTTTTTTCCAAATTATTCTATTTCTCTTCTACTGTTGTTTCCTCCTTGTGTATTCTTTCCCAGTCTGTTTTTTTTTTTAAAGAATCCTTTTATTTTATAGAAAAAAAATCATATATCAATCTTCCCTTTCTATATTGTTTGTTTCTTTTTTCATGTATTTTTCCTCATTTAGTTCCAGTTCAACCAATATGTGATCACTTTTACTTATTGGTGTCTTATATTCAATCTTGTCCACTATTTTGGGTTCTGATGTGATTATTAGGTCCAGTCTCAATGGTTCTTCCTCATATCTATACCTGTATTCTCTTGTATCCATTGGGTCATTGTATGTTCTATAATAATATCAAGTAGTACATTTCCCCATAGGTTGTCTCCACCCTTCACTACCATCTCTTCCCAGCAGATTTCTTTACAATTAAAGTCACCCATAATAAATATTCTTCCTCCATCTTCCAATATCTTATTTAGTGTTATCCTTGTGTCTTCTAACATATTTTTGGGTTCTTTCTCTTCCCACAAAGCCATTTTAGGAGGCATATAATTTACTTTAGTGATGGCAACTCCAATGATTTTAATGTTTTCCTATTGATCATTCTTCCCTTCCCACAAACAGTGATAAGGAGATGGTCTTAGCTAGGTGATCCCATTCCTCTGAGAAAGTTCTTTGTAATGAAATATCAGGAAATCAATAACTTATATCTAAGATTCCTTTACCATCAAAATTCAACTTGTCCAAATAAACAGTAATATAAACTATATATTCTGACTTATTTCCATACTCAACAGCCTTTACTATAGTGTGAAAATGACTTTTGCATGACTTACATATGATGCAACTAGGATGACTCGCCCACTCTTCACACTTCTCAGGAAATTCAAGAGCTCTTTATCATTCAAATAGTCAGAAGTTGTGAAGAGGGATTGATATGTGGGTAAGTGCGTATGCTGGTTGATGGTCACCACTAGAAGTCCTGCATCGCTTTCCATGACAACATAATTTCTAGATATAGTAGTGTTGGAACTCTTCTTCATCAACTGAAAAAGTCAGATATCATTTGGGTGATACAGATAGCCACTTCCAAGTGTTGTCACTAATGTATGCAACTAAAGTACTGGAAAAGCTAGATTATTAAAGTAAGAAATATAGTATAGTAGAAATTCCCAAAGCCCATACTGAGGTAATGACTGCATAGTTATATGAAGTCAATACTTTCCAAATTTTCAGATGCACCCCTACAGACCAGAGCCAAACAATATTCATTTATGTCAGTCAGAGACTAATATCTATTTATAGAAGAATGTTGAAACAATTTTTCACTTTTGATGTCTCCCTTAATTGCTGTCCCCCTTAAATCTATCCTTAATCACTCCCAAGTTTCCACTTCTTCATTTTCCCATGCTTTGGGGTGAGAGATAAGAGTACTGCCACTGTATTCCTATATATGTCACAGAAGGCAAATAAATGGAATGTAGTAAGGGGACTGGGAATCCTCCCTCTGTAATGATCTCCTGTAAAGAGTAGAATCAATGCAAAGCCCTAGTAGTAATAGTAGTAGAAATAGTAATAGTAATAATAGTAAGAGTAGTAGTAATAGTGGTGGTGGTAGGATAAATGAACTTTTGTATTAGGTATTATTGAAAATTATTAAATAAATAAATAGGTAAATAAAAGGGTCGTCGACCACAGTCATTGGCGGGAGAGGGTCCAATGAACTGTGTCTGTGGGAGACAGAACCTGCTGCTTCCACCACACAGTTCCACAAGGATGGAGGTCATTTTAAAAATTTTAAAATTTTGTAGTAGTAGTAGTAGTAGTAGTAGTAGTAGTAGTAGTAGTAGTAGTAGTAGTAGTAGTAGTAGTAGTAGTAGTAGTAGTGGTAGTAGTAATATATATATACCAAGGGCTTTTTCCCCTTTATAAGAGAGAAGTCAAATAGTAGTAACGATAATAACAATGATAATAATAATAATAACCTAATGAATGGGGATCCTTTTTCCCCTGACCTTACTGTGACATTGTTGGCACTTATGGCAGCATAAGATATTCCCGCCTCAAGCATCACCTCAAGGGGCAAATTAGGATTTGCTAAGGCTGGCAGACTCCAGTCAAGGGATACATCAACAGGAACCAGGGACGGGTCATCTGTAATAAGGTTATATGTCATGTTTAAATAGCATGTGATTGGATGGGTGAATCATTAATTAAAGACATTTGCAATAATAAACCCAGTCCCTCCATATATGGTGAATATTGTACTTAATTTATATTTTCATGCAACAAAGAAAGTACCACAATTTATAGTGATAAACAAAGCACACATACAACTTTGATAACTGTATTTTCTATACATTAAATGAATATTTGGTAGAAAAATTCTATTGTACTTGTGTATCTACCTAATTGCAATATATAGAAAGTGAGCTACATACATGAGGTCCTGTATCCTTTTCTCCAAATATTATATGTAGTTTTCAATTCACCTCCATGAAAAACAACTGCTCCTTGACATTCCTAACATGTGACCTTTTTCAATTTGTTCCTATGGCCTCACAACTCCCTTCTACCCAAACCAAGACAACTTTTCTATCAGTTTTACCTACTCCCTTTAATGACCTATACATTGCAATCAACTTATCCTTTCCTCTTTCTTTCAACAATGGCAGATCAAACATTTTTAATATTTTTTGTACATTCTATCTGGAAGTTTGGGAACTAAAGTCGCCACTGCACTTTGTATTCTCTCAATCTAGTTTATATCCTTCATTTTACATGGCCCAATAGTGCAATGGTAGTTTGGGAACTAAAGTCGCCACTCCACTTTGTATTCTCTCAATCTAGTTTATATCCTTCATTTTACATGGCCCAATAGTGCAATGGTAGTCTACTGTTCACAGCCTCTAATCCAGCAATTCAAGTTCAATGCCAACCCAGGGCTGAAATAATTTCAGCATCACTGCACAACAAGCTGGCACTCCAACTCTCATGAGCAAGGAGTTATGTGTATTTACCTAAATATATTGACCTAATTGTAGTATACAGGAAAGGAGCAATGTTCATTGGGTCCTGTCTCCTATCCTCTAACTTTCTAACATACCAAGACTGAAATTCACATAAGGTTCCTATCTAATCTGTATCTCTGATTTCCAATAATCATATTTAGATTTAAACTCATGTATTGCTTGAGCTTGGGCTATATCACCTAAATTATTCTACATATAATGAGAAATAGAGAAATAGAGATATTAATGACATGTTGGATGAATTAATAGAGCTCAAGAGTGAGTATAGGATAATGTACAAAGAAGTAGCTATGCTAGGGAAAGCCAATGAGGAGAATAATAGGGAGATAGATGACTTAAAAAAGGAATTAAATAAATTAAAGGTTGAAAAGTGAAGATACAAATAGGAATGAGGCAAATAGTGACTGAAAAGATGGAAGAAAAAATAAAAGAAAATGACTTACAGGAAATAAAGAAACAGTGGAAAGTTGAACAGGAATGTCAAAAAGTATCCTTTAAAGAAATAATGGAGCAACAGGTCAAGGAGAATACCAAGGAAACGGTGATCCAAGTAATTAAAGAGAAAGGCAACTTAGGGACACAGTGGATAAAAAAAGATGCATTGTAATCTATGGCATTAAAGAGAAGCATGATGTACCTAGATATCAGAGGGAAAAGGAGGAGAAAGAGATTGCTAAGGAAATTCTGAAAGAATTACAAGCGGAAGGACAAGGTTTGGATAGGGAAATTGAGGAGACCTATAGAGTGGGTAGATACTCTAAAGAAAAACAATACGGGCCACTGAAAGTAAAGCTTAGATCACAAACAATTGCAGAGGAAGTACAATCCAGAACAACAAAATTAGCAAATACTATAGTGTACAATACAAAAATATATGGATAAAAAAAGAAATGAGTGGAGAAGAAAAAGAAGAAGAAAAAGAGCTTAGAAATTAAACAAATTGAAAGAAAAAACTGAAACTGATTTTTTTTTTTTTTTTTTTTTTTTTCTTTTTTTTTTTTTTTTTTTTTTTTTTTTTTTTTTTTTTTTTTTTTGTGGTGGACCTAGGGCTGAGAAAATTGTATATAAGGAAAAAGGAAACAAAGCAGACAGAAAAATATGAGGAGAAAGAAAATTAAAAATAGCTTATACCAATATAGATGGAATAGCTTCAGGAATGAATGAATTAAATGATTATCTGGCCTTAGAAAAACCAGTCATAATGGGAATAGTGGAAACTAAATTAGTGTGTACTCTACCACCCAACACTGTGGAACAAGGATTATACAATTGTTGGACGAAGAACAGAAAGGATAAACAGGGTTGCAGAGTACTAATTTTGACTAATAAAGATTTAAAGGTAACAAAAATAACTGAAGGAGAAAATAATGTAGAATCAATTACAAGTTGAAAGCAAATATATGAAGAGTAGAAAATTTGTAGTGGTGTATGTGCCCCCAAAACACAGTCCTGGACAGAAAGTGATCATTCCAAAATATTAGAAGATACAAAATATGAATTAACTAATATACTGAAGGACAGAGTAAATATAGTAATTATGGGTGACTTGAATTCAAAAGAAATATGTTGGAAGGAAATGACAGTGAAGGGTGGAGAGGAACTCTGGGGCAATGTCCTGCTCAACACGACCATCGAATACACAATGACTCAGTGGATAAGGGAAAATACCAGATACAGAGGTAGTGAAGAACCATCAAGGCTGGATTTAATACTTACAACAGAGCCTGAAATTGTCAACGAAATCTATTACAAAACTCCGACAGGAAAGAGTGACCATGTACTGATAGAATTTGAGTTGAAAGAGCAAATGGATCAAAGCAGAAATAACAAAAATAAAATAGGAAGACTAATGTACAACAAAACAAATTTTGAGAAACTCAAACAATTCTTTCACAATATGAACTGGGAAAAATTCCTAAAAGAAGAAACAGAGATGGAAGAGAAATGGAATATACTAAAAGAAATTTATAATGAGGGAGTTAATAAATACATACCACAACAAAAAAAGGAAAGAACATACATAAAAAGCTGGTACAACAAAAATGTAGTGAGGCTAAGGATAAAAGAGACAAAGCTTGGAAGAAATGGAAAAAAGACAAGAAAACAAGCAAATGGCTAATGTACATCAAACTAAGAAATGATTATGTAAAAATATGCAGAGATGAAAAGAGAAACTACGAAAAAAAAATAATAGAAAAATGCAAGGAAGAACCCAAACTATTTTACAGGTATGTAAATGACAAACTGAAGAATAAACAAGAAATAGAAAAGATGCGCCAAGGTAAATATGAATATACAGAAGAACTGGAAATGGCTGAAATTATGAACAACCACTTAAAATCAGTATTCACAATAGAAAATTCACCTAACTGTGAGGAAATAGAGAGATATCCCCCTCAATGAAAGAAATAATTGTAACACAAAGAAATCAGTGACCAAATCAAAACCCTTTACATCAGAAAATGACATGGTCCAGACAGAATTACAAATTGGATTCTGAAAGAATGCATGGAGGAATTAACAGATAAAATATACAATATAATTAAATTCTCACTTTAAGAGGGAAAAGTGCCACAGGACTGGAAGAATACAAACATTGTATCGATTTATAAAGGAGGAAACAAGGAAGATCCATCAAATTACAAACCAGTCTCCCTGAAAAGCATAGTAGCAAAAATTTGCGAAAAGGTCATCAAAAATAGATGGGTAAAATATTTGGAAGAAAAAACTATACTGAATCCAAATCAGTTTGGATTCAGACAAGAAACATCATGTACAACAAACTTGATCTGCTTCTACTCGAGATTAATAGATATAATACAAGAGAGAGATGGTTGGGCAGACTGTGCCTTTCTGGACCTATAAAAGGCATTTGATAAGGTACCACACAAGAAACTAATAAGGAAAATAGTCAATAGGAATATGAGAGTAGTAATTAGAGATAAATTCTCAAATTGGGAAGAAATGATAAGTAGTGTCCCGCAGGGATCAGTACTGGCCCCCAATCATGTTTGCCATATACATAAATGACATGAATGAAGGAGTAGAGTGTTATATGAATTTCTTTGCAGATGACACAAAAATACTAAAGATAGTAAGAACGGAGGAGGATTGCAACTCATTACAACAAGACTTGAACAATATCTGGAAATGGACTCAAAAATGGGAAGTGAAATTCAATATCAAGAAATGTAGTATAATGGAATTTGGAAAAAGTAAAAACAGAATATTGAGAAATTATAGAATTGGTGAAGAGGTCAAAAAAGTAAACCCAGAAAAAGACCTTGGAAACGATGAGCAGCAAAGACATGACACCGGATAAGCATATCAATAAAATAGTCAGAGAAACATACAATTTATTGAGGTCAATAAAAGTGCCATTTGTCTATTTGGACAAGGAAATGATAAAAAATAATTTAACTACACTAATAAGACCAAAACTCGAGTACGCAGCAACATTATGGACATCCAGTACCAAAAAGAATATAAAAAAATTAGAAAGAATACAAGGGGCAACAACAAAACTGGCACCAACTCTTTCCAAAATGACATATGAACAAAGACTGTCCAAATTAGAATTACCAACTCTGGAACAAAGAAGGGAAAGAGGAGACCTACTATCTATAGAATTATGAAAAGAATGGAAATCTTAGATAAGAATGATTTATTGAAATGGGACAATGAAAAAACAAGAAGACATGAAAAGAAACTCAGAAAAGATAATTACAGAAGAGATCTGAAAAAAACTAGCTTCCCACACAGAGTGATAGATACTTGGAACAAATTAGACAAAGAAAGAGTTTGTGCAAACACTATTCAAGATTTTAAGAAAAAACTTGATGCTGAATGATACAAAGACGGGTCACCTCTGCTGCTTGTGTGCAGCCATATCATTGGGTGGTATATATTTAAGTCATCTGCCACTATGTGGTTTATTAGTGTGTTTAGAAGTTGGAGTTGGAGTTGCCCTGGGATCCTGATGTACAAGAAGGTATAATGCACTGTGTTCCGTGTTTGTGTTAAATTCCTTTTGCTTTGTTGGAGCAATGTTGTGAATTGTGGTGAGTTTTGTCTTTCCTGATTGCAGTATTCAGTGAATATGGGTAGTGTGGTTTGAGGTGTTAGCTTAGTTTCTTGTATAGGAGCTATATGCTGTCTATGTAAGAATTGCTGCAGCTCTGTATGTTTGATATGCTATTGAAGTTGATTTCTTGTGCACTGATTAACATTTGTAATCATGGTAACATTTGAGATGGACTCGTGTGAGATTTGTGAGTTTTGTCCATATTGGACATGGGTAGCGGGTCTGGGTTGGTTTCAGTGTTACTGGCTAGGAGGTGTGGGAGGGAAGGCACCAGAGTACTGACCTTCTTGAGTGAAAAAAAGAAGATAGTAGTGAAGATAGGTCAGAAGTGAGAGTACTAGTAAGTTTCTGGACCTGTTCTAAAGACCAGGGGGGCACACCTTTGGGTGGAGGTGGGGAAAGGGTGTGGACTTTGAGGAGAGTCTGTTGTGTTTATTGTAAGGTCCTGTCGCATACTTGGCATCAAAGATACAATGTGATGTGGATATTCATCTTCTTCCTCTGCAGAGTCACCACTTGCACACTCCACAGAACAATGTTCATCAACCAAGAGGAACAAGATGTCACTGACTAAATTTGGCAATCATATAAGCTATCAGCTAAATATAAGGAATTGCCTAGGAAACCTATGTACTTGTAGATCCTATTCAACTGAAATTATGAAGAAAAAAAAATCATTTGAAAAAAAAAAAAAGATCAAATACAAGAAGATAGAATTCAGCCTTACTTTACCTGTAAGTTGATCCCAGGAAGCATTGGCAAAATCACTGGGTTTGTAGATGATGTAGGAGCCATTGGTGAGTGTGAGGGCAAAATTGTCATACTTTTGTTCTTCAATGTCAAATACGATAGGAATTTCCTGGTTTCCTACCTTAATCGCCTTTATCTGATTTCAGGAAGAAATATATATTATATATGATATATATATATATATATATATATATATATACATATATATACATACATACATACATACATACATACATATACCAAGGCTTTTTTCCCCTTACAAGGGAGGTAGCCAAAAAGGAAAAGGCATAAATTCATTCCCACCCATTCCATCCCTGAATACACTCCACACCCCTCCACCCTCCCTCTCATCTTAGCACCTCCTGGATGACTGGTCATCCCTGCACCTTGTCCACTACCCTGGGTCAGAAGCAGTGTCGCAAGACACAGCACATCCACATCAAGGCCGATTCATTAAATCGGCGACCCCCCCTTTCCGTCCCCCCATGCATAAAGGCGAAGACGGGGAGAAATCCCTTCGGGCTGCGTCAAAATTTGATATATATATACTGTATATATATATATTTCTTTTCTTTTCTTTTTTCAGTCAGCTTTTATCTATAACAGTGTGGGAGAGGATCATTTACACCCCTCTAACTTCAGTCACATGCCTTCTTTTTCACTTTTTTCCATTAAATTATGCCAAGACCATGCCTAGCTCTCAGCAGCACTGTTCATTCATCTTCCATACATCATAACAATGTCTGGCTTAGATAAATAATATATCAGCTTTAATATATCTATTCTTAATAGCTGAACATGTCTCTACTCTCATGTTTCCCTCAAAATTATGTTTTACTTACTGATAGTTTTGGAACATATTTAGTTTTGTTTAATATGAGTCTGTAAATTGTCATACAAACATATGTATAACTTCAGTGGGATAATAATATAATTTGTACCCATTTACCTCAGTTTAGTATGTAAATGCTACTGGCAATGTATGTGTAGTGCTTGAATGTAATTTATTAAGCAAATCTTATACAATGAAATACTAGATTTCCCAATCTGAAAGACAGAAGAGAGAGGTGACATGATTGATGTTCTAAGGACTTAAAGGTGTGGACATTGGACAAGATTGATAAATATTCATTAGAACATAGTACAATAATGCCAAGAGGACATAACAATAGCCTTAAGGGAAATAGAATGTATGATGGATGCAAAGAAGTAGTTTTCTGCAAAGGTACTTTTTTTTTTTCTTATAAATTAGTAATAGAGCACAGTCCAGGCGACCAATATAAATAAATCTAAGGTATTATTAAGGAAGTGCACACCTACACAATATTTCAACATAAAATTAAATATTTACTTGGTAAATTAAATTACATAAATGTAATATTTTCTTTATTTGGGGGAGGAGGAAATTAATAAAGAAAATATTGCAAAAATCAAATACACTATTGAACGGAGCTGCAATAATAACTTTGAGACACTATATTTGTGTTATATGTCCAGTCCCATCAATGTCAGTTTGATGATGCTGATGGCTACCTTGCGCACACTTATGTGATACATCAACATAGTAAATATTAATTTTTTAATTAAAATGTATCAATTTATTCTTTTCTTGAAGTAATGAAAAGTCTCTACAAATCCCATTCCAATCAGATGCCAAAACAGGCTGTCACCATCCCTGACAGCAACCCTGATTACCTCTAGCATTACAGGCAATGCGTTACAAACTAGAGATTAGGTTAGGTAAAAAAGAACAATTTACACTTTAATTTCTTTGACTACTACATCTGTCAAGACAAACATGGCATCTGGAAGCACTTGCTGTGGCTCCATTCAATAGCATATCGCTTTTAGCAAGGTTTATATTTTTTATTTCTGCCAAGAAAATGTATATTACTTTTGATGTATTATAACTTATAAAATTCATATTCAATTTCCTATTGCTATATCATTTAGGTGTACACTTCTTTAAATTTACCATATCTTAAGCAAAGTTTGAAGGGGTAAATTTTTAGTTGTACACACCTATACAATATAGCAATAGAAAATTATTTTGTAAATTATAATATATCAATGTAATATGCTATTTTCTTGGCAAAAATCAATAACAGTAAGTTGCTAAAACCTATTTACTAACAAACAAAGTCGCGGCGGCTGAATGATATGCCATGTTTGTTTAGATAGATGCCGAGGTCAAAGAAATGAAAGGATGATAAATTAGTCTATTCTAACCTAACCTATATAACCTAACCTATATTTAGTAATTCGGTACCTCAAATTCTAAAGATCATCCTGGTCGTCGTCATCGTCACGGATGTTGACGGCCTAATATATCATTGTACCTTGGGCAATTAACAGACGATGGCAGAACTCAGTGTTCTCTCATAAAGTCCAAGGAAGCCCTATTGCCTTTGTAACAGCGCTTATCAACATCACCTGGAGTTGGAGAACAACATGGAAGCTATTATCTGATTATGACTGAACTGGCATGGCATCTGGACCGTATCCTAGCGGCTTCATTCGTTAGTAAATTTGCTTGCAGCAAGTTCTTTTTTCACCAAGAAAATCACATGTTACGTTCATGTATTATAATTTACAAAATATTTAATTTTCTTATGCTATATTGTGTAGGTGTGTACAACTAGCAAAGCAATGGACTCTACTGCAGTATCCATAGTGTACACTGTGAAATGATCTTTCATGGTTCTACTTAAACCTGAGTGCTCCTGATTATCCAGAGTGTACCTGTCTGGTCAATATTTGGTTAGGTTAAGTTAGGTTGGGCTAGGTTAGGTTAGTTTGGATTAGGTTAGGCTAGGTTTATTTAGGTCAGGTTTACTTCAGGTTGGGTTCGTTTTGGTTGGGTTCGATTAAGTTTGGTTAGGTAAAAGTGCGGGTATACAGCACACAAGTGTAAAAGTGCAAGCAGACAGTACGCTCAAGTGCAAATAACCTGGTAGACCGCACGATAAATTCGCGCCGAGCAAAGTTTCTATCCTGTATATTACGAATAGTTAAAAGGCCTACATACAATATCACGCCGAGGTCATATGTTATATCGTAATAGCGAGTTTGGTGAAGGACAGTTAAGTGTTGTATAAGAAAACATGTTAATGAACTGCTGCCGCGCATGTACAACTATTGTCATCGTTGTCTATACCGGACTGACCGGTGTTGAAGCTGTTGCATACGATATAAACAAACAACGCTATCAGCACGTCAGCACTAGAGTTAGCATAACTGTCCATGATGCAACGCTTCAACCTATACTGTACAACACATTATAGAAGACTGTACACAATCACGTACGCCAACTACACAATATACACTCTATAAGGGATTTGTGTGAATCTCAGTTCCAGGCGTGGCGTTCCGCAAGGGGGTGGGGCTGTTCGGCCAGACCGACTACTGAACGACAACGTCAACAAAGAAAATGAAGATGTCCTCTTTCGAGAACATAATAAGATAACGGGAAAGACATGTAAAATGTTAACGAAAGAGAGGGTGCTGCTTCATTGTATTCAAATTGAGATAGAAAATTAATATACCCATCTATCCACGTATATACAAAAAGGCTTCTTCCCACGCGTAAAGAATGCGAGAAATAACCTTGTGCGGCGTCAATTTTTCCAGCCATTCACAACCACTCTCCACTCACACCTATCTATTGCTTTTCCCCTTTCCAGCTCAACAGACTTTCCCCTATTACCCAAGGCCCCCTTCACCCCGTCCATCCATCTCGGTATCGGTCTTTCCCACATATTCATTATCTACCTCTGCCTTTCCCACTTGTAGTCTTTGTATATTTGCTCTTTCCATATGCCCAGACCTTTCCTCAAGCCTATTTACCATCTCCGTTTCCATAACAACAGCAATAATAATAATAATAATAATAATAATAATAATAATAATAATAATAATAATAATAATAATAATGATAATAATGATAATAATGATAATGATAATAATAATAATAATAATGATAATAATAATAATACATACATACATACATACATATACCAAAGGCTTTTCCCCCTACACGGGGGGTAGCCAAAGAGAAAAGGCACAGAAACCACTCCCACCCATTCCATTTCCTATATATTCTACTCCCCTCCACCCTCCTCCCTCCCTCTTATCTTGGCACCTCCTGGATGACAGGTCATCCCTGCATCCTGTCCACTGCCCTGGGTCAGGAGCAGTGTCGCAAGACACTGCACATCCACAGCAAGGCCGCTTCATAAATTCGGCGACCCCCCCCCCTCTCCACCCCCTCATGCAGAAAAGAAGACAGGGAGAAATCCCTTTGGGCTGCGTCAATTTTTTTCTCATACATACTTCTCACCCCACTTCCCCCACCCACTCACCCTCATGCATCACAGCGTCATCTATACACAACCCCTCTCCATTCACCCCTATCTTCTATCCTCTCCCGTCCTTCCTCAACAGACATTCCTCTCTTTTGTAATGCCCCTTTCACCCCATCCATCCATCTCATCCTAGTACGCCCCCTCATGTTCACTCCCTCAACCTCTGCCTTCCACACTTCTTTTACTAATCTTTCTTCACTCATACTTTTCATGTGTCCAAACCATCCTAATACTCTTTCATCAATCCTATCTCCCAGTTCCCTTTCCACCCCTGTTCTCCTCCTCACCTCCTCATTTCTCACTCTATCCAGCCTAGTAAGCCCTATCATACTTCTCAGACATTTCATCTCAAACACATTCAAACTCCTCTCTTCCTCTCTCGTGTTCCATGTTTCTGCCCCGTACAATGCTCTAGGTACAATCACTCCTTCATATAAGCTCCTCTTAGCATCCATTCCCAGATGTCTATTTTTCATTACACTTTCCAATCCACCAAGGCATTTACTCGCTTCTCTCTATCTACATTCTACCTCCACCCCCACTCCTCCCTTTCCTGTCACATTCGCACCCAAGTATCTAAAACTATCCACTTCCTCCAGTCTTTCACCCTTAATGCTCACCTCCAGCCTGCTGTCACTCTCTCCCCTTGTACATCCCATCACCTTACTTTTGCCCACATTTATCTTCAGCTTTCTTCTTTCACATACCTTCTCAAACTCTGTCGCTAACTTTCTCAATCCCTCCTCTGATCCTGCTACAAGCGCAGTGTCGTCAGCAAACAACAACTGGCTCATCTCCCACTTTTCTCCATTTTCCTTAATCATCTCCAATCCCTGACCCACTACCCTTGCATTCACCTCTCGCACCACCCCATCCATGTAAAGATTGAACAGCCAGGGCGACATAACACATCCCTGGCGAAGTCCCACCTTTACCTCAAACCATTCACTCTCTCCATTTCTAATCCTAACATAAGCTCTACTACTCTCGTAAAAACTCTTGACTGCTCTTAACAGCTTTCCTCCTATTTCATATATCTGCAGTACCTCCTACAGTGCCTTCCTGTCTACCCTGTCATAAGCCTTTTCTAAATCCATTAAAACACAAAAACCTCCTTA
>NC_134782.1:62488553-62498553 GCF_046742065.1 Oratosquilla oratoria | reverse complement strand
GTGACAATACCCACAAGATCCAGGCATAGTGGATGAATTACTACACTCCCTTCAGGAATGCAGAAGTAGATGGGTAGAAACCACAGAAAACTTAGACTTGATCTAATCCAGTAGCAGAGCTGGGCGCGTTACCACCGGACAGGTAGCGCAATACCTCCAACAATGCCTTCCTGTCTACCCTGTCATAAGCCTTTTCCAAATCCATAAAAGCCCACAAATCATCCTTACCTTTAAACAAATATCAAATAACCTCACCAGCCAGTCCACCATAAGTGTACCTCCTTTTTCAAACATTCTGCATGACATCCATCCAGCCCAGGTGTCTTACCTGCTCTCACCATCTTAATAACTGCCTTCACTTCATCTTTCTTTATTTCTCCTCCATTTTCCTCACTCATCACTGTCATTTTCTTTCCGCTTCCCACTGCAACTACCTTTACCTCCCTATCCTCTTTCACATTTAACAACTCCCTTAAATACTCTGCCCATCTTCCTCTTACTGCCTTCTCTTCTATTATCATGTCTCCATCTGCATCTTTTATCTTTTCTTCTCTATTTGATTCACCTCCTCTTCCTCTCTTAATTTCCTTCCAAAACATCTTTTTATTACTTTAAAAAATTCTCTGTCACATTCTTACCCCATTTCACATCTGTTCTCCTCTTTTCCCTCCTTTATATTATGCTTTACTTCTCTTATATTTTCTTTGTACCTCTCACATGATTCTCTCGTCCTATTTTGTAACCAATCTGTGAAAGCTCGCTTTTTCTCTCCTACATCACTTCTTTGCTTCCTCATCTCACCACTCACTACCCTTCCTTCTATTTCCTCCTGTCCTCCTTGTTCCACACACCATCTTTGTACACCTTGTGACTTCCTCCTTGAACCATCCCCATTCCTCCTCCACTCCTAGTTCTACTCTATCTTTCACTCACTCCAACTCCTCTATCAGCTTCTTCTTGTACTCCTTCTACTTTTCTTTCTCATTTAAGCAGTTCACTCTAAGCACCTCCCTACCTTCTGTCCTTTTCCTCTCTCCATCTATCCTTCACTCTCAACTTACCTTCCACCAAAAAATGGAAGGTAATACCGGTAATGAAAACATATAATGCATGATAAATACAATAATAATAATGAGTTGATAATAAATTAATAATTAATAAACAGTAAGTGAAATCAGCAACTTCACATAAAAAATACAATTGATACGGCAGACAGGACAAGCTATTGCCTGAAACAATAGAAGAATGCGGTTTTTTTTTTCAAAATAAAAGATAAATAATAGAAATAAATAAACAAAAAATAAAAAAAACTGAGATGGTGATGAAGAATCATAGATCCATGAATGAAGACATAAAAGGCAAAATATAGGTCTAGACAATTTACAAAGTAACTAGTCATTTCAAACATGCCCAGTTTCCAGAGAACACTCGCGTGTGTATATATGGGAGGGTGGGGTGGCTGTGATGCTTAAATACACTGATCGGAGCATTAATGATAGTACACAGCATATTGATATTTGGTTGATTTAATGCAAAATATCTGTAACACTTTGAGTATGAATATGGATAAACGAAAATTCAGATCAAAGTTTAATATATCACCACAGTCCAGTAATTTTAATCAAAGGAAAATTTGGGGAACGGAACAAGATCCGAGGATGAGCCACCCAACAACGTTAGTGAAGAAAATTTCGTCACGGAACTTACACGCAGCATGTATATAGTAGGAGCAGTCCCAGGTAACTTTTGCACTGACTTACGTAGCCATTGACACTTAAGAGCATAGTGACGGCTTCTCGGTTGAAGTGTCAAAGCTCAACTGATTGCTCAAGGAAAGGCCACGTTTACTACACATAGAACAACTGAAATCTCACTTTTCCTTGACCAAAGGGAAGTATAGCGACCGAAGGAGGAAAGACTTCAGAGGATTTTACTAGAATATTCTAAATCTATTGATGGTGTTGGGAATGTTGACGATGACGACGACGATGACACTGATGATGCATTTTTTTTTTATTTCTTATTCGTAGTCGTCGCGAGGGCATGGAGGTGAGAGAGGCTGGGTTGGTTCAAGGTCCATAGAGTATACTATGTGGACCTTGGGTTGGTTGAACGCCGAAGCCACGTGACGTGTCCTATGCTTGGCCCGGGGGGTTGCTGTGGTAGGGGTGGGTGGTTCAACGTTCATGGCAAGGAAAAACAAAGTTGGAAGTAGTTGAGGAACTTAGTAATGGTGAATGGGGATCAATTAAGTCGCACCACACGTTAAGACGGGATAAATGTTTGTGGGAATGGGAAAAATTGTCTATTACATGAAAGAACAGTTGTGTTTAAAGACGGTTGTTGCCTTTACGGAATTACTCATTTGTCGAGGAATTTTCCTTGTTGTAAGTTTACGTGCACAGTGACTGGGGCACGTCAAATAGGTACGAGGACGAAATTACAGAAAAGGTCCAGTGCTATATAACGTCATATCAACTTCAATGACGTCATCAACATGTACACCATAAATTTAGATTTAAGACAACAATAATTATAACTATACTAGTAGTACTGATAATAATGATAATAATAGTAATTATGATAATAATAATAATGATAATAATAATAATAATAATAATAATAATAATAATAATAGTAATAATAGTAATAATAATAATAATAATAATAATAATAATAATGATGATGATGATGATGATGATGATGATGATGATGATGATGATGATGATGATGATAATGGTAATAATGATAATAATAATAATAATAATAATAATAATAATAATAATAATAATAATAATAATAATAATAATAATAATAATAATAATGATAGGTAATAGAAATAAACTAGAAAAACAATTATGTTGATGATACGAAAGTATCTATTCATTACTTATGTAATAAACTTTTTTTTATTGAGTAATCAATATAATTATTATATTATTACTATTATTACTATTATTATTATTATTATCATTATTATCATTATTATTATTATTATTATTATTATTATTATTATTATTATTATTGTTGTTGTTGTTGTTATTGTCATTAATATTATTGTTATTATTATTATTATTATTATTATTATTATTATTATCATATTATTCTTATTATCATTATTATTATTGATAATTTTATTATTATTATCATTATTATTTTTTTTATTATTACTATTATTATTATTATTATTATTATTATTATTATTATTATTATTATTATTATTATTATTATTATTATTATTATTATTATTATTATTATTAGCAAAAAATTTGACGGAGCCCGAAGGGATTTCTCCTCGTCCTCTCCTTTATATGGGGGGACGGAGAGGGGGGGTCGCCGATTTAATGAAGCGGCCTTGCTGTGGATGTGCTGTGTCCTGCGTCACTGCTTCTGACCCAGGGCAGTGGACAGGGTGCAGGGATGACCCGTCATCTAGGAGGTGCTAAGATGGGAGGGAGGGTGGAGGGGTGTGGAGTGTTTTCGGGGATGAAATGGGTGGGAATGTATTTGTGCCTTGTCCTTTTTGGCTACCCCCCTGGTAAGGGGAAAAAAAGCCTTGGTATATGTATGTATGATGTATGTATTATTATTATTATTATTATTATTATTATTATTATTATTATTATTATTATTATTATTATTATTATTATTATTATTATTATTATTATTATTATTATTATTATTATTATTATTATTATTATTATTATTATTACTATTATTATTATTATTATTATTATTATTATTATCATTTATAATATTATGATTATTATTATTATTGTAATTATTATTACTTTTATTTCTTTGCGACCAGAATAATTAATTGCGCTATATCGAACGTGGAGGTACTTGTTTTCCAAAACCGCAGACTGTTATGTGTTGCAGTGTCCTTTGCTGCTTCTACTATGGATTAATCATCGAATACTGACGTACTCGCCACTGATCACTGATCTAAAAGAAAGACTGAATCGAGCATCTTATTGTTGACCATCCGCAAAAAGAGTGAAGCCCGCGCATTTTCATCCGCGCTATATTGGTGGGACCATTCACGCGTGTGGTATTACTGTATGTTATGGCCAAGAACGGGAATTAGTGTTGTGTTTTTGGTTGCAACAACAGTAGGGACATTTCGCCACTCCTCCGTTAAGGCTCCCCACGGAGCGCCATGTATTGTATTGACTTTTTCCCAATGTTAGTTTTTTTTGTATTTATAACCATGTATCAAAACCATTGTATTCAGTTGAAAATGTAACAAGAGTTACGAAACGTCCTGCTAGTAAATAATAGAATTGACTTTATTCGTCTTCATGCCCTACACTTTCGGAGAATTCCTGTATTCCTTAAGTAAGGATGAGAAACGCCTCCTTAGAAGAATTGAAAGTCTTCAGAAAAAGATCATCAACGCTGAGATTTCCGTCGCATTTAACACTACACACACGCGCGCGCGCATATTTGGACGAAGAAATTATTAAAAAACATTAGTCACACTGATAAGGTCTAGACTAGAATAGGCGGCGACATAGTGGTCACCCAGTACCAAAAAGAATATAAAGAAAATCGAAAGAATCCAGTGGGCAACCACATAAAAAAGGTTCCAACGCTTTCAAACTTGTCATATGAAGAGAGACTGGCTAAATTGGAGTTACCGACTTTGGAGCAAAGAAGAAAGAGAGGCGACCCACTGATCATCTATAGAATCATGAAGGGCACAGAAATAATCTATAGAAAGGACTTGCTACATTAGGACAAGAGAAACGCAAGAGGACATGGAAAGAAACTAAAAACAGATACTTATAGAAGAGATCTGAAGAAGAAGAATTTTCCACACGGAGTGGTGGACACTGGACGAAACAGTAGTGTGTGCAAAAACCATTCACGAATTTAAGAGCAAACTAGACACTGCGAGATACAAAGCCGATACACCACAAACGTAGCTCCCCTTCCTGAAAAACACTAGGTAAATACAAATAGGTAAACACACACACACACTTTTGTCGGATGGACGGCGAGGATTAGAGTTCCGAAGAAAAAGTGAAATTTTCGTGGACCTCAACGCAAAGGAAGTACCTATTGTATTTACAGGGAAGGGGATAACTCGTGGTGTCGTGGGAAAGTGAGGAAAAAGGAGAAGGGGAGGGATTATTGAGGGAAATGGAAGGAAATGATGAGGGGGAGGACTTGGTCCAAGAGGCCAGACGTCTTGTAAACAAACGAAGGACCGATGATTCTGGTGATGGGATTAACAAAATTGTAAAGATTAGAAATATAGATAAGAGCTGCACAATGGAAGGTGAGGATAATAATTTCCAGGGATTTAATGAGGGAGGGGGGGATACCAACCTCCCCCGATTGACAAGACTAGAGGAGAAACTTGGTAAGATGATCGAACATTGGGAAGACAGGTTCGGTAACGTAACCAACATTGCGCAGAGAGTTGAAAGATTGGAGGAACTAGAGAAGGCGAACAAAAATCTAACTAATGAAATAGAAGAATTAAAAAGACAGTTAAAAGAAGTAAAAGAGGAGAATGAAGAATTAAAGAGGAATAATAAAGACAACAAAGAGGCCATAGCAAAAGAAGCACAGGGCTGGAAATAAATCCAGGAAAACAGTAAAGTTGCATTTACTGACATAATTAAACAGCAAATGAAAGAACAAACTGAAGACTCAGTTATCAAAGTGATGAGACAGAAGGAGAATATAGTAAGAGACTTAGCAGATAAAAAGAAATGTATAATTATATTGGGAATGGAAGAGAAACATAACCTAGATAGAACTTCAAGAATCAGTGAGGAAAAAGAAAAAGTAAGCAGTTTACTAGAATTAGTTCAGGAAGATGAACCTGAAATAATTAAAATTGAAGAGATGTTTAGACTCGGAAAATATAGTACAGATAAGACCAGACCAATTAAGATTAAATTCAGGTCACAAACAACAGCAGAGAATATCTTAGCAAAAACAGGGAAACTAGCAGCAAGTGAACAATATAAAAAGGTATGAATAAAAAGAGAAATGAATAAAGAGGAAAGAGAGGAAGAAAAAATGAAAAGGAAAGAAGCTAAAGAAAAAAACGAGACCAGAACGGAGTCAGAAAAAGAAGAATTCTACTGGAGAGTAGTGAATATGAAATTGAGGAAATGGACCATAACAGAGAGAAACAAAAAAGAAACAGAGAATACAATGAAAATAACAGAAAGTTAAGAGTATCCTACACAAATATAGATGGATTAATAACAGGACTGAATGAACTGAACGAGTATCTGAAGGAAAAAGAACCGGACATAATGGGAATTGTAGAGACAAAATTAAAAGGTCCACTACCACCCAACAGCATAGGACACAATGCATATAATTATTGGATTAGAAACAGAGAGATAAAACAGGGGGGTGGAGTTATGTTCCTGACTAAGAAGGATATAAACGTGAGGTGTGTCACATATGGAAAAAATAGAATAGAGATGATTATGATAGAAGTAGAAGACAGAGATAAGAAGAGCAGAAAGTTTGTAATAAACTACGTGCCCCCAAAAACAGCCTCGTGGGAAGAGAGTGAACATAAAAGTATGTTAGAAGACACAAGAATAACATTAAACAAGATAATGGAAGATGGAGGAAGAATAGTTATGATGGGCGACTTTAATTGCAAAGAAATCTGCTGGGAAGAGGTGACCGTAAAGGGTGGAGAAGACTCATGGGGAAATGTTCTACTTGAGGTGATTATTGACCACACAATGACACCATGGATTCAGGAGAACACTAGGTATAGAAATGAAGAACCATCGAGACTAGACCTAATAATCACATCAGAACCTGAAATAGTGGAAAAGATAGAATACCAGGCACCAATAAGTAAAAGTGACCACATATTGATAGAACTAGAACTAAATGAGAAAAAATACATGAAAAGAAATGAACAATATAGAAAAGGAAGATTGATGTATGAAAAAACAAATTTTGATAAAATAAGGTAATTCTTTCAAAATGAAAACTGGGAAAGAATACACAAAGAAGATACAACAGTAGAAGAGAAATGGAATATTTTGACAAAAAATTATAAAAAAAGGAGTGGAAAAGTATGTCCCAAGACAAAAACAAGAAAAAGAATATGTAAAGTGCTGGTACAACAAAAAATGTAGGGCGTTAAAAGACAAAAGAGACAAAGCTTGGACCAAATGGAAGAAATACAAAAGACCTTACGTATGGTGATGTTATATAGTCTACTTTCTTCACCCCCACTGAAAATCGGATCGCAGTCAGGTACCACATCTAAACTCCCCTTTACACAGAGAGACATCTTCGTTGTTTTTAATTTGGCCTATCCTTTCCTTACTTTTAATTCCGTAGAGATGAAAGAAGCCTTTTGGGTTGGATCTCGCTTTTCTGGCAACATAACATAATCCTGTCTAACCTTACCTATTCTAACCTAACCTAAAGTAACCTAACGTAACACCCTACATGACCTAACTTAAGGTAACCCTTCATGACCTAACCTAACCAATCCAAACCTAAACTCACTTGACCAAACCCAACCTCACATAAAACCCAACTAAACCAACTCAGCCTAACCTGACCTTAACCTAATCCTACCTAACCTAAATCAATGTAACATAACTTAACCTAACCTAATCTAACCTGACCCAACTCAACCTAACCTAACCTGACCCAACTCAACCTAATCTAACCCTAGCTTAACCTAATGCTACTTATCCTAATCTAACCCAACAACTCTAACATATAAGCAACCTGATCTAATCTAACCTAACTTAACCTAGCCTAAACAACCCGAACTTAACCTGACCTGACCTAGCCTAATCATATCTAACCTAAATCAATGTAACCTAACTTAACCTAATCTAACCTAACCAGAACCTAGCCATACCTAACTCAAACTTAATCAAACCAGACTTAACCTAACCAACCTTACCTAAAATCAAATCTAATGATAACTATAACCAAACCTATCAAAACTATCCAACATAACCTACCCAAACCTAGCCATCTAAACCTAACCTATTCTAATCAACCTTCCTAACCAAACCTAACCACACCAATCTAACCATCTACACCTAACCCTAACCTAATCATCTAAACCTAACCAACCCTAACCCATACACCTAACCAAACTTAACCTAACCAAAACCTAAACTAACCAGACATCACAAGCAACCTAACTTTAACCTTAACCTAACCTAATTCTAATCTAACCAAACCTAACAAGTCTACTCTAACCAAACTTAACAGAGCCAAGCCTAACCTAATCAACCATACCTAACCAACACCAAACCTATGTTCTGTCTATTCCTTGTTGCAATGGTGCTAACGTGGGTTGGCAGAGCTCCTTGGCCTGTCAGCTATCCTTGGCTTCTCATAACAATAACTCAGCTACCTTGTAGTTAAGGTTATAGTTCAATTATAGATATTGGGTCATTCAAGTATGTGTATGATCTTATGTTGAGTCCTGGGCTTAGAGAAAGAAGGTCAAGTATTGTTTCTTGTAGGAATTGGATCCAAGTTGTTTCTGTTACAGTTTGTATCTGCCACCAATTTTGTAACTAAAATTGCAATTGTGGATCAAAGTACAATTATGATTCCAGATTAATGAAGCTGAAATAAGATAACAATAGCATATAATTCACACAGGATATGATATCTGAAATACATGATTTTCAGTTGTTACAATAAACTTCAATATATCTATATGTTCACAAATGGATCAAAAGAAGGTTAAAAATTACATCTATTTACTTCTCCTTTTATTTGTACAAGTGAAAACTTCTATGCTATTCATCTATATACCAAGGGATTTTTCTCCATTACAAAGGAGCTAGTCAAATTAAAAGAAATGTACCCACTCCCACTCATTCCACTCCCATCCACCACCCTTCCCTCCCTCTCAATTTAGCTCCTCGTGGATGAAGGGTTATCCCTGTCTGCCCACTGCCCTGGGTCAGAGGCAATGCAGCAAGATGCAGTACATCCACAGCAAGGCCGCTTTACTTATTCAGCAACCCCTTGTCTCCATCCTCTCATGCAGAAAGTAGAAAAGATTGGGGAAAAATCCTTTTGGACTGAGTCAAATTTTATTCACACATAACCACTCCTTACTCCCTACCCCATGCCTGCCCTTTCCTTTCCATGCATCACAGTATCATCTATACACAGCCATTCTCCATTCACCCCATTTCCTACCTTCTCCCTTCCTTCCTCAAAAGACATTCCCACTTGCTCAAAACTCCTTTCACCCCATCTATCCACGTCACCTTCAGTCATCCCCTCAAATTTACTCCATCTACCTCTGCCTTCCACACCTCTTTTACTGGTCTTTCTTTACTCATTCTTTCCATGTGTCCTAACCATCCCAATACTCTTTCATCAGCCCTATCTGCCACCTCCTTTTCCACCCCTGCTCTCCTCCTCACCTCTTCATTTCTTGCTCTAACCTTGTAACCCCTACCATACTTCTCAGACATTTTATCCTAAATACATTTAAACTTCTCCCTGCCTATCTTAAATTCCAAGTCTCCACCCCATACAGTGTCATCAGCACAATCACCCTTTCATATGATCTCTTCTTTGCATCAATTCCCACATGCCTATTTCTCATGACACTTTTTGATCCACCAAGGCACTTCTATGCAACTAAGATTCCTTTAAACCTAAAAAAATAGATTCCAATGACTGATATCTGGCTCCTATTAACAAAGGTCATGTCAACCTTTCATCCATTAATAATGTCCCTCCATCCACTTTTATCTTTTGCATGAGGCCTGAAGGGATCTTATTCGCTTAATAAAAAAAAAATTGTGAGGATGAGGAGGAGGAGGTTGACTTATGATGAAGTGGTGGGGTAAACCAGCTCAAGCTATTGGGCCCTGCTGTGGAAGTGCTATACTTCATTGTACTGCCCTTGACTCAAAAATTGGAGTGGGACACAGGGACACATCTCTGAGGTGCCAAGACAGGTGGTGCATTATAGAGTGTGGGTGGGAGTTTTGATTTTGTC